>NC_069501.1:591768530-592101030 GCF_027579735.1 Bombina bombina
CCAACCTTAAATTATGACCTCTTGTCAGAACCAATTTTCTTGGAATAAAAAGAGCTTCTGCCATCTCTGTATATGGGCCTTGAATATATTTATATAAAGTAATCATGTCACCTCTCAAGCGCCTTTTTTCTAAAGAGAACAGACCCAGTTTGGCTAGCCTCTCCTCATAGGTTAATTTCTCCAATCCCCTTATTAGCTTTGTGGCCCTTCTCTGAACTTTTTCTAGTTCTGCAATATCTTTTTTAGCAATCGGTCCCCAGAACTGCACTCCAAACTCAAGGTGAGGTCTTACCAGGGCTTTATATAATGACAGAATTATGCTTTCCTCCCTTGAATCAATGCCTCTTTTAATACATGCTAGTATCTTATTAGCCTTTGAAGCCGCTGCCCTGCATTGTGCACTCATCTTTAGCTTGTTATCTATTACTACTCCCAAATCCCTTTCCTCCTGTGTTTGGCTAAGTCTTGTCCCATTTAAAAAATACATAGCCTGCTTATTTTTACTTCCAAAATGTAGAACCTTACATTTTTCCGTATTAAATCTCATTTTCCATTCACTTGCCCATAGTTCTAATTTTAGCAAATCCCTTTGCAAAGAGAGTTCATCCTGCTCTGACCTAATGACCTTACTTAACTTAGTATCATCTGCAAAAATAGAGATGTCGCTATTTAATCCTTGCTCCAAGTCATTTATAAAAATATTAAAAAGAACAGGGCCCAGTACTGATCCCTGGGGGACGCCACTGATTACCTTTGTCCAATCTGAGTATGATCCATTTACTGCTACTCGTTGCTCCCTATCTTTTATCCAGTTATTTATCCATGAGCTAACATTTTCAGCTATTCCCAGTCCCTTAATTTTGTGCATTAATCTCTCATGTGGCACTGTATCAAATGCCTTTGCAAAATCTAAGTATATCACATCAACTGATTCCCCTTTATCTATATTTTTACTTACTTCCTCGTAGAATCTAATTAGATTAGTTTGACATGATCTATTTCTCCTAAAGCCATGCTGATTAGAACTCATAATCTTGTTTACACGAATATGCTCATCAATATAATCCCTTATAATCCCTTCAAATATCTTCCCCACTATTGATGTCAGACTAACTGGTCTATAGCTTCCTGGATCATCCCTGCTTCCCTTTTTGAAGAGTGGCACCACATCAGCTTTACGCCAATCCTGGGGTACCATGCCTGAGGATAATGAGTCTTGAAAAATTAAGAGTAAAGGTTTGTCTATAACAGTGCTAAATTCACTTAACACCCTTGGGTGTATTCCATCTGGGCCTGGAGTTTTATTTACCTTAATATTTTTTAGTTTTTTCCTGATATCCTCTAAACAAAACCCAGTTAGTGGTATGGACTGGCATGTTCTATTCTGTTCCAAAGTATCATTCAATGGTTCCTCTCTTGTGTAAACTGAAGAAAAAAACTGGTTTAGTACCTCAGCCTTCTCCCTGTCATTATTTATCATGCTACCCTCCACACATTTTAATGTACCTATAGTACAGTTAGTCTTAGTAGCCGTACGTGTAGTATGAACTTTCTAGTGGGAACAATTGAATAAGAGTCTTTGTAAGCAGAGGTATTTTCAAAAGCAGCAAACTGTTAACCAATACACATCCTGGGAGAAAACAAAACACAGTTGCGCTACATACCCCAATGTTCCAAACTAGTCTTCAACGGCCAAATGTAATCAAATAAACAGGAAAAAAGAAGAGTTTGCAGTTGATCCGTGTGCAGGAAAAATAGCGACCATCATGGGGTAGGTCAAACCAATACAAACACTCTGCTAATCCGCATCTCCAGACCATATGAAAAAGAAAAGAGTATATGTCAAATTGTTAAAAGTTGAAAAATACAGCTTTATTTGTTACAAAAAATGTTAAAAATCAGTTGCATGTAAAAACATGAAAGAAAAAACAAAAGGGAAAATCAGCTACAGTCCTGTAACTGACATAGAGCAACAGCAGCCAAACATGTTTTGGGCCTAATGTCAGCCCTTGTTCACTGGCATAATTAGTGCTGGGAAAAGCCTTAATTTAAAGGTAAAGTTAATTATCAATTACATGCATCTGTTGAATTAACCCATGACTGCCTAGATAGTCATGGTTAAAGGTAAATTATCATTAATTGTTTTTTTGTTTCTTATATTAAACATTTTCATTTTAAAGCAAACATAAATGTTAAGTGTGTTTATTTAAAACTGTCAGATGGCTAGATATATATGAAAACACTTTTTTATTACTCTGATTTGATCCTAAATGGATGTAGAACTAAATCTCCACTTAAAGATATTTTTTACTTAAAGATATTCTTTACTTTAATTCATTTTCTTTTTTGTTAAAAAGGAGAGAAAATGAAAAAAACAATCATTAATCTATCAGTAAAATAAATCAACATCCATTATGGAATTTAGACCAAAGGGGTGCTTTGTTTTGAGATGGAATATCCAAAACACTTCCCTTTGGTCCAAAAGTCTCTCTCTGTCGCCCCCTCTCCTGTGTCTAGGGACATGGTCAATGCCTTGTACTGTCAAGAGGGTATCATTGGAATTATGTTCCTCTCTAAAGTGCTTAGCTATTGGTGTATTACAATCCGGGTTGCCAATATCTCTGAGATGTTGTAAAAACCTGTCACGCAGAGCACGTTTAGTGCGCCCCACGTACTGTTTTTTACATCCTTGGCATGTAAGTAAATAAATGACAAATTTGGTGTTACATGAAATGCTGAAGCGTATGTCAAACTCCCTATTTGTTGTACTTGATACAAATTTTGGACCCTGTTGGATGTGTTTGCAGGTTTTACAAATATTTCCTTGACATTTCATGGAACCTATTCTTCTCTTTAACCAAGATTGGTTAGTTTGTGACGGTAGCATTGAGGGAGCTAATAAGCTTCCTAAGGTCTTTGCTTTACGTGCTGAAAAATTACAGCCGTGTTGAACTATTTTGCTTAACTTGGCATCACTTTTTAAAATTGGCAAACAGTTACGAATAATGTCACAAATTTTGTTATAGTCTTTACTGTAATTTGTTGTAAAATATGGTTTATTGTTATATCTCTTATTCTGTGTTTTACTCACACATTTGGTAGTAAGAAGATCATCTCTGTTTAATTTATCCACTCTAATCTTGGTTTCCTTTAATAATTTCATATCATAACCTCAGGCTTCCAATCTGTGGCCGGTGTTGGCTGCATGTGATTGAAATTTGTCCTCAGTGGTGCAATTCCTTTTAGTCCTAATCATTTGGCCATAGGGTATAGAATTAATGGTGTGTTTTGGGTGACAGGAGGAAGAGTGAAGAATGGTATTACCCGCTGAACTCTTTCTGTATAACTCTACCTCCAAAGAATGTGTGTCAGTATGTGAATTGAGTGTGATATCCAAAAAGTTTAGGCAATCACTACTTTCAAACATGGTGAATTTAAGGTTTAGATTATTGCTGTTGGCGTGTTCAAGGAACAGTTGAACCGAATGACTGTCCCCATCCCACACCAAAAGCAAATCATCTATATACCTACCAAAATAAACAATGTTCTCACGAAAGGGATTAGTATCCCCAAAGACGTGGCACAGCTCCCAAAACCCCATATACAAATTCGCATATGAAGGTGCGAATTTCACACCCATGGCCGTGCCACGTCTCTGGAGATAGTACTTGCCCTCAAACATAAAAAAAATTGTGTGTAAGTAAATATTCAATAGCAGTGTACAAAAATTGAATTGTCAAAAAATCATAAGTAGTGAAATTCGTAAGGAAAAACATTAATGCTTGTAATCCCATATCGTGAGGGATGGATGTGTATAATGATGTCACATCCATTGTGACTAATCTGTAATTCTCACACCAAGTTATGTGTTCGACCTGTGCAATAAGTGCTGTAGTGTCTCATAAATAACCATATAGATTAGTAACTATAGGCTGTAAAAACGTATCAACTAGATCCGAAAGTCTTTCATTAAGTGAACCAATACCGGCCACGATCGGACGGACCGGAGGGTTTTTGGGGTCTTTGTGAAGTTTAGGCAAGTGGTGGAATATCGGCATAGTTGGATGTTTAGGTAATAGATATTCCACCACCTTCTCAGAAATCACTCCATCCAGTTTAGCTTTGTGAACTATCTCAGCTAAAGCTCTACGAAAATTGTCAGTAGGGTCACAGATCAAGGGCTGGTATACAGCCTCATTGGCAAGTTGCCTATTGGCTTCTGCCACATAATCACATTTGTTTAAGATAACAGTATTACCACCCTTATCTGATTCCCTAATGACTATATTCGGATCATTTTTAAGATCAGTGATGGCTTTTCTTTCAAGTGCAGTCAAATTGTTATTTTTATAACCTTTACTAGTAGTGCTTTTATTATTGCTGTCCAATTCAATGAGCTGAGTCTCAAGTGTCTGTTGAAAGACCTCTAAGTTTAAGCCCCTACTATGTATAGGATAAAAATAGGTTTTATCTTTAAATCTACCAAGATCAATATCTTTTTCTGAGGGGCCAAATCTTTGATCAACATTGCTATCCCTCATTAGCTCCAGCATGTCTGTCATGGCTGCTTGCTCGTTAAAGTTAAAATTGAAATGATGTGTTGACTCAATAGTAGTACTATTATCACCATCTTTTTGTGTTACACTATGTTCCTCTGACTCATCATTAAAATAATGTTTCTTTAAAGTAAGGTCTCTTACAAATCTATTTACATCTAGAATGGTGGAAAATAAATCAAAACTACAACTAGGGGCAAAGCTCAAGCCTTTTTGTAAAAGTGAAATTTCCTGTTTGTTCAAATTTCTAGATGATAGGTTAATAACATTATTTAAGGAGGTGTTTTCCTGTAAGACACTCTTTTCCTTTGAGGATACCTGTTGTAATTTGCACTTTCCCCCTCTTCCTCTTTTCATACCTGCAATAGTGTGTTTGACAAGACGTTTTGTATGGTTAGTCACAATTCGGAACCTTAGAATTTTGGCGTGTTTGTATGAATCCTTATAGAGTACGTTGTATCAAAACAAATGATGAATACATTACTAGTCTATAAACTTGATTGGACCGCTAATGTAGAAACCGTTTACCAATCTTCATGGGAGCTCAGAACCCCACCCTCCTACATCACCTGTTTGTATCAAATGATTGTAAGGATCCGGATTATTGTATATTTTAATTGAAGGGAAGCACCAGGCTCAGCTCGTTAGGTGTAGACCGGGAGACCAATAAAAAAAGGAACAGGGACAACTCCTATATGTATCGCCATGCATGTTAGGCAGAGGCAATGAGCTGCTAGTGTGAGCACCAACAATGTAACCATGGTAATAGCTTAGCCTGGAATGGCTAAATGTGATAAAATTAAACTTAATAGATAAAATTAATGCCTACATACAAGAGTTTACTATGAACTACAAAGGTGTTATAAAATGTATATATATATATATATATATATATATATATGAGTGACATGTATATATATATATATATATATATATATATATATAAAATGTGACTATAAATGTAAACTAATAAGATGTGATATAAATAGTTAATATATAACGATGTATAGGTTTAGTGTAAGTGTTAACTCATAATGAGTCATATAGTGGGGTAGGTGCAAATCTAACGATTGTGAAAACAGACTAAATGATCATCCTCTAAGATTACGGCTGCACCAAGTGGGCAGAGGGCCCGACAAATAGTGCTGTAACTGGATCAACAATTAATGGGTGAACACTAGTAGATATCCCTTATAAGGTGACTGGGTATAACAATATAAATGAGGTATGTCCTATATGAAAGGACAATAATATTGATTATACAATATTAAAATACTGTGAGATTTATATAATAATAAAAGTGCAAAATAAGGTGACTGAGAAAAGAGATTATGTACGTGGGAATGAATTGAACTAAAATGAACAAAATATATATTAAGTAAGTAGCCTAAGTATAATGTTTTTGCGTTGTTTGTATAGTGTCTTGCTTAGGATTATTTACATTCCTAGGTTTATCCATAATTACTTCTCTTTCTTCCCATTCTGACGAAGAGCTCCCTTCAGAAAGTGAGGTATCTGTTCCTAAAGCTGAGCCATCATCATTGGTGGTATCTATTTTATTAATTGCAAAACTAACGCTTTTTCTATTCTTTCTAACTTTTCTACTACATGGTTTTATGATACCTTGTGTGATCATTTTCTTGCTCTGTGATTGATTAAATCCAGCATCTTTGTTAAACTGCCAATAAGCTCCCCTGAACCTTCTATGCCAAACATTTACTGTTTTATTCAGCATAATCCTTGCTATTCCTCTGAAACTTAGAATATGTAATACTAAAAATTCTTGTTTAGCTGCTTCAATTGTATCATGAAGTATGGAATCAAACTTTTCATATTTAGGGTTGTTCTTACGTTTGTTCATTTTCATCTGTAAAGAAACAATGTCATCTTTAAGCTTTTGTAGCTGTACTTTTGACGGATACCCCGGATACCCTGAGTGGGTAGCTCCGCCAAACAGGTCCTGCTTCCTCCCTGCCGACTGCAGCTATGTAGCTGGCAAGTGACGACAGCTTGTAGCCACCCCTGATGCCTGACAGCAACAGTACTCAGGGTCCCACCCTATGGCAGACTCCGGCTACCCAGACTGGGTAGCTCTGCCTGAGGGTCCTTCCTCTGCCTGGAACAGGCTGCTATGTAGCCCAGGAAAGTGATTCTAGCTGGAGCCCACCCAAATAACTATACAGACTAGCATTCAGGTTAAACAAGAACTGAGTTTATTGGGACAAACACACATCTTTTATACACACACACATCTTGATAAAACAGGGAGACAATGCCACAGTTTTCCCACCATCCCCGCCCCTCCAGACTGACTGGCGCCTCCATAGCAACCATAGTCCCACAGAATCCCAGGACACAGTGGTGACGGTTTTGGGGTGATCCCGCGGGAGCGGCACGTCCAGGGTATCATTTGAAAGCTCTCGGTTCCCAGATGCGCAGTCCAAAAAGCGGCGTGATTCGTTATTGGGGACCGGAGATACAGCCCGTTGAAGTTATGGGGTAGGGGTGTCCATAACCCCCGGTTCCCAAAGCAGCTCTCCTCCGGTAATTCCTCCACCTCTTGTCCTCCCTAGGGGCTACTAATCCCCAAAAGAGCAGAGCTCTGGGGAACATGGTTGCTGGAGCGACTAGGGGTAAAGTTAGAGGGTGTCCTGCTGTCCTGTGGCCGACTGGGAGTTCGGACAGCCTGAGAGGGGTTAGGCGAGTGTCCGTGGTGAGGCGGCCGACCGGGAGTTCCAGGAGCCGGACCAGCCTAGGAGGGTTTTCCTGGTCATACACCAGCTCTTCACAAAACAAGCAAACAAAAGCTTCCAGAGATTGTGGTTGCTCTGAGGAGCCCAAAACCACTGAGAAACAACAGGGGTGAGGTTGTAGGAGGGTGTGGGGGGTTAGCCTTAGCTGTCTGGTATTCGTGACAGTACTGTTTTATATTTAATGGGTAGTCCCATCCCATAGATGGCTTAATATTAGTGTGGGATTCTGATGCAGTACAAGCAACTTAATTTGTTGAGTTCCTGAATAGTAATCAGTTGCGGCTTCAGTTTACCTTTGAATGGCAAAAGGATATTATTAATTTCCTTGACATTAAATTATCTGAGGATGGTACTGGAAAAAGAGTTGTGTCAGATCTCTATCGTAAACTGATTGCTGGCAATGCGTTGCTGCATGCTTCCAGTAGCCACCCAAGACACGTTTTTAAAGGGATTGTAAAAGGTCAGAAGATGCGTATCAAAAGAAACTGCTAAGGATGTTCCTTAGAGGATATCCAAGGAAATGTGTTAATAAGGTTGCAAATGAAGTTGACAAATACAAAATGGACAATTTACTAGTATCGAAGGTAAAAGTAAAAAAAGATCATAGTCCAGTTTTCATTACGAAATACTCCAACCAATACACATTAAGAGGTATCTTCCCATCCTATATGGAGATGATGTCCTAAAAGATGTGATAGGTTAAGGATGCATATTTATAGAAACGGGGATACTAATGGCACTACTTAGGTGTAAATTCAGGAATTACCTTTAATTATATCATCTTGTCTACTGATCAATCAATTAAATTATATTATACTGCAGATCTAGTAATATTATAGTAGGGGTGCTGTGTACTATTGAAAAACCACACTGGATCAGTGCAAGACTGTTAACTATGTACACTTGGATAGCACTCACATTCCTTGCGAGTGCTTTCCAAGTGTACATAGTTATCAGTCTTGCACTGATCCAGTGTGAAGGATGCAGATTTGCATATTCGAAAAACAGCAGATTGGGTAACATCTTGTCACCTTGTATGCTCAAGAACAATAAGGAAAAGACTGTACGCAGTTCCTGGTTAACCCATAATGGTAGCTATAAGTGTGGCAGTAGACGTTGCAAAGCACGTGAACATCACAAAGTAACAAAAACCTTTAGATCCCATTTCACAGGGGAAATATTTGATGTGAAGGGCTGTGCCAACTGTAGTTCATGCTATTTGGTTTACTTAGCTGAGTGTAATTTATGTAAGGGTCAATATGTAGGGTTAACTACTAGAGAGGCCAGAACCCGTATACGTGAACATCTAGGAGATATTAAAAATAATACACCCTGTTCAGCATTAGCAAAACATTAAATCTACGAACATAACCAAAATATTGATTAGTTTAGATGGAATATTATTGAAGTAGTCAAGACACCAATCAGAGGAGGAGATAGATCGCAATTGTTAAACAGACAAGAGACATATTGGATCTATAAACTTAAAACCCAAATCCCATTAGGATATAATTCGGAATTTGATATTATAATATTTGGATTAATAAACTTAACTAATAGTTGTTTTGAAGTAAAAGTATAATTATTTTTATTGGTAGCTAAAAAATAAAAAACAATCAGCTAGATTACAAGTTTGTGCGTTCATCTTTTAACGCTGAAAATATGGTCATTTCAGCGTTAAAACAGCACCGCAGCCATTACGAGTCTTGTCGGTATAGGTGTACTGCAAGCCTTTTATCCTGTAACGCAACGTCAGTACCGCACTCGTAAAAATGACGTTTTCTAATGGGATTCCCATAGCACTGGTATTACGAGTTTTGCGGTGAGGCTAAAAAGCGAGCATTACAGCCTAAAACGACAAGATCCGTAACGTCATCTAAAGTCAGTAGTTATGAGTTTTACGATACAAAGCTGTAACATAAAACTCATAACTAATGTGTTAAAAAGTACACTAACACCCATAAACTACCTATTAACCCCTAAACCGAGGCCCTCCCGCATCACAAATACTATAATAAATTTATTAACCCTAATCTGCAGTTCCATCCCGACATCGCCGCCACTAAGAAAATGTATTAACCCCTATTCGGCTGCAACTATAATAAACCTATTAACCCCTAAACCGAAAGCCCCCCACAATGAAATATAATAAATTAAACTATTAACCCCTAAACCGAAAGCCCCCCACATAACAATAAACTAATTTAAAATAGTAACCCCTAAACCAAATGCCCCCCTAACGTTATAATAAATTACAATTTCTCTAGCTTAAATTAAATTTTAACTTATTTGTCAAATTAAAAAAAATAAGTTTAAACTAACAATTAAACTAATATAATTATTAAACTAAAATAAAACTAACTACCAATCAAATATACTAAACTACACATTAAAAAAATCCTAACACTACTCTAAAAATTACAAAGTATCTCATTAAAAAAAAAACAACTAAGTTACAAAAAATAACAAACACTAAATTACGGAAAATAACGAAATTATCAAAAATAAAAAAGAATTACACCTAATCTAATAGTACTATCAAAATAAAAAAGCCCACCCAAAATAAAAAAAAACCTAGCCTACAATAAACTACCAATGGCCCTTAAAAGGGCCTTTTGTAGGGAATTGCCCTAAGTTAAATAGCTTTTTTACCTGTAAAAAAAAAATACAAAGACACCCCAACAGTAAAACCCTCCACCCAACCATCCCCCCAAAATAAAAAACTAAATCTAAAAAAACCTAAGCTACCCATTGCCCTGAAAAGGGCATTTGGATGGGCATTGCCCTTAAAAGGGCATTTAGCTCTTTCACATGCCCACATCCTAATCTAAAAATAAAACCCACCCTAAAAACCCTTTAAAAAAACCTAACACTAACCCCCGACGATCCACTTACAGTTTTTGAAGTCCTGCTTGAACGATCTTCATCCCGGCGGATAAGTCCTCATCCAGGCAGCGAGAAATCTTCATCCAGATTGGCCTCTTCAGTCTTTATCCCAGCGGCGAAGTCCTCATCCAAGCGTCGAGAAGTCTTCATTCAGGTGGCCTCTTCAATCTTCATTCAGGCTGCATCTTCTATCTTGATCCCAGTGGCACAGAGCGGGTCCATCCTGAAGACATCCGGCGCAGAACATCCTCTTTATACGGTCGCCGCCGTACACTGAATCTTCAATGCAAGTTACGCGATCCAAGATGGCGTCCCTTGCATTCCTATTGGCTGAAAAATTTGAATCAGCCAATAGGAATTAGAGCTGCTAATATCCTATTGGTTGTTCAAATCAGCCAATGGGATTTAAGCAGCTCTCATTCTATTCTATCTTCTATCTTGATCACCGCCGGGATCAAGATAGAAGATGCCGCCTGGATGAAGATTTTCAGAAAAAGAGCTGATATCTTTAGGGCAATGCCCTACAAAAGGCCCTTTTAAGGGCCTTTGGTAGTTTATTCTAGATTAGTTTTTTTTTATTTTGGGGTGTTTTTTTTTAATGGGTATTAGAATAGGAATAATTTTTATTATTTTTGATAATTTGTTTGTTATTTTGTGTAATGTATTTTTTAGGGGGTATTTTTTTTGTAGCAAAAGAGCTATTTAACTTAAGGCAATGCCCTACAAAAGGCCATTTTAGGGGCCCCAAAAGGCCCTTTTAATGGCCCTTGGTAGTTTATTCTAGGGGCGCGATCCGATATACGGCATAGTTTGCGGCGCAAGCGAGGGAACCCGCGTCGCTCGCAGTTTCAGCTCGCATCCCGAGCTATCCAATATACGGCGCCGTCAGTTGCTAACATGCCGTAAGTCGGATAAACCAGCGATGTCCAGAAATCTGCGTAAGTACAAATTTCTGGCGTCGCCAGTGACTTACGCCACGTTAGAAACTGCCGGCGCCTACAAAACCTGACTAAAGTATGAAATCACCCGCACTGTCTAACACGCCTCCTAAACATAGCCCGACACGTCTAACATGCCTCCCTAACATAGCCCGACACGTCTAACCCTCTATCCGCTATCCCCCCTCACTATCCTAACAATAAAATATGTATTAACCCCAAAACCGCCGCTCCCCCTAAACCGCTGCTCCCGGACCCCGCTGCCACCTAATAAAGTTATTAACCCCTAAACCGCCGCTCCCGGACCCCGCCGCCAGCTATATTAAATCTATAACCCCCTAAAGTGAGACCCTACCCCGCCGCCATCTACCTTACTACCCCCTAAAGTAAGCCCCTACCCCGCCGCCATCTATTTTAAAATTATTAACCCCTAATTTAACCCCCCTACCCCGCCGCCATCTATATTAAATTATTTAACCCCTAAAATACTAAACTATCCCTACCACTAAACCTAAGTCTAACCCTACAAATAGCCCTGAAAAGGGCTTTTTGCGTGGCATTACCCCAAAGTAAACTGCTCTTTTGCCAGCCAATAAAAGGGCTTTTTTCTGGGCATGCCCCAAAGAAAACTGCTCTTTTACCAGCCCTTAAAAGGACTTTTGGCGGGGCTTTGTCACAAAGTAATCAGCTCTTTTGCCTACAATCTAAATCCCCCTACACCGCTGCCACCTATAATAAATGTATTAACCCCTAATCTAATCCCCCTACACCGCCGCCAGCTATATTAACTATATTAACCCTAATTATATTAGGGTTAATATAGTTAATATAATTATTATATTATATATATTAACTATATTAACCCTAATTATATTGGGGTTAATATAGTTAATATCGTTATTATAATATATATATTAAGTATAATAACCCTATCTAACTCTAACATCCCTAACTAAACTCTTATTAAAATAAATCTAATATTAAAATTATTAATTAAAATATTCCTATTTAAATCTAAATACTTACCTATAAAATAAACCCTAAAATAGATACAGGTAACTTGGTATTTATTTTAACTAGGTACAATAGCTATTAAATAGTTAATAACTATTTTTAGCGTTTATATTTATTTTACAGGTAACTTGGTATTTATTTTAACTAGGTACAATAGCTATTAAATAGTTAATAACTATTTAATAGCTACCTAGTTAAAATAATTACCAATTTACCTGTAAAATAAATCCTAACCTAAGTTACAAATACACCTACACTATCAATAAATTAAATAAACTACAAATATCTAAACTAAAATACAATTAAATACACTAAACTAAATTACAAAAAAAAACAAACACTAAATTACAAAAAATAAAAAAAAGATTACAAGATTTTTAAGCTAATTACACCTATTCTACCCCCGCTAATAAAATAATAAAGCCCCCCAAAATAAAAAAATTCCCTACCCTATTCTAAATTAAACAAGTTCAAAGCTCTTTTACCTTACCAGCCCTTAAAAGGGCCTTTTGCGGGGCATGCCCCAAAGAAAACTGCTCTTTTGCCTGAAAAAAACCACCCCCCAACATTACGACCCACCACCCACATACCCCTAATCTAACCCAAACCCGCCTTAAATAAACCTAACACTACCCCCCTGAAGATCTCCCTACTTGTCTTCACCAAGCCGAGCAGAACTCTTCATCCGATCCAGGCGATGTCTTTATCCAAGCGGCAAAGAAGAAGTCTTCATCCCGGCGATGTCTTTATCCAAGAGGTAAAGAAGAAGTCTTCATCCCGGCGATGTCTTTATCCAAGCGGCAGCAAAGTCTTCTTCCATCCGGCAGGATCTTCCATCAAACGGCATCTTCTATCTTCTTTCTTCGCTCCTCCGACGCGGAGCATCCATCCCGGCCGACGACTGAACGACAAATGAGGTACCTTTAAATGACGTCATCCAAGATGGCGTCCGTCGAATTCCGATTGGCTGATAGGATTCTATCAGCCAATCGGAATTAAGGTAGAAAAATCTGATTGGCTGATTGAATCAGCCAATCAGATTCAAGTTCAATCCGATTGGCTGAACCAATCAGCCAATCAGATTGAGCTCGCATTCTATTGGCTGTTCCAATCCTATCAGCCAATCGGAATTCGACGGACGCCATCTTAGATGACGTCATTTAAAGGTACCTCATTCGTCGTTCAGTCGTCGGCCGGGATGGATGCTCCGCGTCGGAGGAGCGAAGAAAGAAGATTGAAGATGCCGCTTGATGGACGATGCTGCCGGATGGAAGAAGACTTTGCTGCCGCTTGGATAAAGACATCGCCGGGATGAAGACTTCTTCTTTGCCGCTTGGATAAAGACATCGCCTGGATCGGATGAAGAGTTCTGCTCGGCTGGGTGAAGACAAGATAAGGGAGATATTCAGGGGGGTAGTGTTAGGTTTATTTAAGGGGGGTTTGGGTTAGATTAGGGGTATGTGGGTGGTGGGTTGTAATGTTGGGGGGTGGTATTGTGTTTTATTTTCAGGCAAAAGAGCAGTTTTCTTTGGGGCATGCCCCGCAAAAGGCCCTTTCAAGGGCTGGTAAGGTAAAAGAGCTTTGAACTTGTTTAATTTAGAATAGGGTAGGGCATTTTTTTATTTTGGGGGTTTATTATTTTATTAGGGGGCTTAGAATAGGTGTAATTAGCTTAAAAATCTTGTAATCTTTTTTTTATTTTTTGTAATTTAGTGTTTGTTTTTTTTGTAATTTAGTTTAGTTTATTTAATTGTATTTTTAGATAGATATTTGTAGTTTATTTAATTTATTGATAGTGTAGGTGTATTTGTAACTTAGGTTAGGATTTATTTTACAGATAATTGGGTAATTATTTTAACTAGGTAGCTATTAAATAGTTAATAACTATTTAATAGCTATTATACCTAGTTAAAATAATTAACAATTTACCTGTAAAATAAGTATAAACCCTAACATAGTTAAAATGTAATTATTACTTATATTGTAGCTATCTTAGGGTTTATTTTATTGGTAAGTATTTAGATTTAAATCGGAATATTTTAGTTTATAATATGAATTAGATTTATTTAATAAGAATTTAGTTAGGGGTGTTAGGGTTAGATATAGTTAATATAGTTAATATAAATACTATAGTAACTATATTAACTATATTAACCCTAATATAATTAGGGTTAATATAGTTAATATATATAATGTAATAACTATATTAACTATAATATACTTAGGGTTAATATAGATAATATAGCTGGCAGCGGAGTAGGTAGATTAAATTAGGGGTTAATAATTTTAATATAGATGGCGGCGGTGTAAGGGGCTTACATTAGGGGTTAATACTATTAATATAGGTGGCGGCGGTGTAGGGAGGGCAGGTTATAGGGCAAAAGAGCTGTTTACTTTGGGGCAAAGCCCCACAAAAGGCCCTTTTAAGGGCTGGTAATACAGATAATTATTTTAGGGGGATTAGATTAGGGGTTAATAATATTAATATAGCTGGCGGCGGTATAGGGGGATTAGATTAGGGGTTAATAATTTTTATATAGGTGGCAGCGGTCTAAGGGGTCAGATTAGGGGATAGATAAGGTAGATGGCGGCAGTGTAAGGGGTTCACATTAGGGGATAGATCAGGTAGATGGTGGCGGTTTTAGGGGTTCACATTAGGGGATAGATCAGTTAGATGGTGGCGGTTTTAGGGGCTCACAGTAGGGGGTTAGTTTATGTAGATGGCGGCGGGGTCCGGGAGTGGCGGTTTAGGGGTTAAATACTTTATTAGAGATTGTGGCGGGGGATCGCGGTTGACAGGTAGATAGACATTGCGCATGCGTTAGGTGTTAGGTTTTATTTAGCAGATTGCGGCTGACAGGTAGATAGACATTGCGCATGCGTTAGGTAATAGGTTTATTTTGTAGCTAGTTTAGGGAGTTACAGGGCTCCAATAGTCAGCGTAAGGCTTACTACGGCTGCTTTTTGTGGCGAGGTGAAAATGGAGTAAGATTTCTCCATTTACGCAACGTAAGTCCTTACGCTGTATATTGGATACCAAACTGTTTGGTATACCTGCCTATGGCCCAAAAAACTACGGGCGACGGCAGAAATATACGCGCGTAACTTCTAGGTTACGCCGTATATGTGATACCAAACCAGCGCAAATATTGGTGTCGCCAGCTTTTGCGGGCGACGAATTTTATCGGATCGAGCCCCTGATAAGGCTTTTTTATTTTGGGGTGGGTATTTTTTTTTTTTAAAGGGTATTAGAATAGGAATCATTTTTATTTTTTTGGATAATTTTGTTCTATTTATTTTTTTGAATGGTAGTTTTTTTTTATTTTTTTGTAATTTTAGTCTTTTTTATTTTTTGTAATGTTTATTTTTTAGTGTAAGGGAGCTTAGGTTTAATTTGACAGGTAAGTTTGAATTTATTTTAACTAGGTAGTTAGTAAATAGTTAATAACTATTTACTAACTAGTCTAACTAGTTAAAATTACCTTTGAAATAAAAATAAAACCTAAGCTAGCTACAATTTAACTATTAGTTATATTGTAGCTAGCTTAGGTTTTATTTCACGGGTAAGTATTTAGTTTTATATAGATATTATTTAGTTAATAATTGTAAATTTAATTTAGATCTATTTTAATTTATGTTAAAGGTGTTAGGATTAGGGTTACGCTAGGGTTAGGTTTAGGGGTAGGTGTAGGGGTTAATAATTTAATTTAGGTTGTTGCGATGTGGGGGCTGGCGGTTTAGGGGTTAATCGGTTTATTTAGTGCAGTGATGTGGGAGGCCAGAGGTTTAGGGGTTAATAACTTTATTTAGTTGTGGCGATGTCGGGGAGCTGAAGAATAGGGGTTAATAACTTTAACCCCTTAATGACCGGACCATTTTTCAATTTTCTTACCCTTAATGACAATGGCTATTTTTACATTTCTGCAGTGTTTGCGTTTAGCTGTAATTTTCCTCTTACTCGTTTACTGTACCCACACATATTATATACCGTTTTTCTCGTCATTAAATGGACTTTCTAAAGATACCATTATTTTCATCATATCTTATAATTTACTAAAAAAAAAAATGATAAAATATGAGGAAAAAAATGGAAAAAAACACACTTTTTCTAACTTTGACCCCCAAAATCTGTTACACATCTACAATCACCAAAAAACACCCATGCTAAATAGCTTATAAATTTTGTCCTGAGTTTAGAAATACCCAATGTTTACATGTTCTTTGCTTTTTTTGCAATTTATGGGGCAATAAATACAAGTAGCACTTTGCTATTTCCAAACCACTTTTTTTCAAAATTAGCGCTAGTTACTTTGGAACCCTGATATCTGTCAGGAATATCTGAATATCCCTTGACATGTATATATTTTGTTTTAGAAGACATCCCAAAGTATTGATCTAGGCCCATTTTGGTATATTTCATGCCACCATTTCACCGCCAAATGCGATAAAAAAAAAAAAAGTTCACTTTTTCACAAATTTTGTCACAAACTTTAGGTTTCCCACTGAAATTATTTACAAACAGCTTCAGCAATTATGGCACAAATGGTTGTAAATGCTTCTCTGGGATCCCCTTTTTCAGAAATAACAGACTTATATGGCTTTGTGGTTGCTTTTTGGTAATTAGAAGGCCGCTAAATGCCGCTGCGCACCACACATGTTTTATGCCCAGGAGTGAAGGGGTTAATTAGGGAGCTTGTAGGGAGCTTGTAGGGTTAATTTTAGCTTTAGTGTAGTGTAGTAGACAACCCCAAGTATTGATCTAGGCCCATTTTGGTATATTTTATGCCACCATTTCACCGCCAAATGCGAGCAAATAAAAAAAAAAACTTTACATTTTTCACAATTTTAGGTTTCTCACTGAAATTATTTACAAACAGCTTGTGCAATTATGGCAGAAATTGTTGTAAAAGCTTCTCTGGGATCCCCTTTGTTCAGAAATAGCAGATTTATATGGCTTTGGCGTTGCTTTTTGGTAATTAGAAGTCCGCTAAATGCTGCTGCGCACCACACGTGAATTATGCCCAGCAGTGAAGGGGTTAAATTAGGTAGCTTGTAGGGAGCTTGCAGGGTTAATTTTAGAGATCAGCCTCCCACCTGACACATCCCACCCCCTGATCCCTCCCAAACAGCTCTCTTCCCTCCCCCACCCCACAATTGTTACCGCCATCTTAAGTACTGGCAGAAAGTCTGCCAGTACTAAATAAAAGAGTTTTTTTTTTTTTTTTAAATAAAAATTATAAAATATTTTAGTTGTGATGGACCCCTGCCTTAGCACCAACCTCCCTGATCCCCCCCTCCAGCTCTCTAACCCTCTCCCCTACCTAATTACCGCCATCTTGGGTACTGGCAGCTGTCTGCCAGTACCCAGTTTGGCCCCACAAACCAAACTTATTTTAATTGTATTTATAACTTTTATTTGTGTTTAATTATTTCTGTAGTGTAGCAGCCCCCCCACAATACCCCCACCCCCTCCACCTCACAGATCCTTTTAAATATAAAAAAAATAAAATAACTTTTTTTCCCCTTACTTTTTCATTGGTGTCAGTGTGGCTAATGTGCGCATGTGCACGTGCACGCGCGACCACGTGCACGCACGCCCACATGCACACGCACACCCGTGCACGTGCACGCTCGCATCGTGCACGCGCGCGCATCGTGCACGCGCACGCACACGCTCCCTCCTCCCACCGGTCAAAGGCACCATCGGCACCATCACTACCGGTGCAGAGAGGGCCACAGAGTGGCTCTCTCTGCATCGGAGTCTTGTAAAGGGGTATTGCAGGATGCCTCCATATCGAGGCATCACTGCAATACCCTCAGAGCTGCTGGAAGTGATTGTGATCACTTCCAGCACTCTGTTAGACAACTGACGTACCAGGTACGTCCATTGTCATTAACTGCTTGTTAATGCATGACGTACCTGGTACGTCAGTTGTCATTAAGGGGTTAATATAGTGACGGTGATGTTGGGGTGTGGCAGAATAGGGGTAAATAACTTTAGTATAGTGGAGGCCATATCTGGAGCGGCAGATTAGGGGTTAATACCTTTATTTAGGTGGCAGCGATATCTGGAGCGGCAGATCAGAGGTTAATAACTATAGGCAGGCGTGGGTGAAGTCGAGGCAGCAGATTAGGGGTGTTTAGATGTAGGGTTTTTGTTAGGGTGTTAG
The DNA here is from genome assembly GCF_027579735.1 of Bombina bombina. Lineage (NCBI taxonomy): Eukaryota > Metazoa > Chordata > Amphibia > Anura > Bombinatoridae > Bombina > Bombina bombina. Next base: position 591,786,848 of record NC_069501.1, read on the forward strand.
GTTTACAATTTAGTTTTCTTTTTCCCATAGACATCAATGGGGCTACGTTACGGAGCTTTTCTTTCCGAGATCGCAGGTGTTAGACTTTTTTCTGACCCGCTCTCCCCATTGATGTGTATGGGGGAAGCATGCATGAGCACGTCAGAACAGTGCTTGTGTTTGGTGCGGTACTTAAAATCCCCATATCGCCCGCACAAGCCAGGTTTTTTAAAACTTGTAATGGCAGCGCTATAGGGGATTAAATAACGCCACTTTTGTTGCATTTGTTAATTTTCCTATAGGGCTCAAAACTCGTAATCTAGGCGACTATAAATTGTGGGAAAAAGGGTGTTTCATTGTATGCACATTTTTTTTTATATTGTCTCTTGTCTGCATTTATCATACTGTGTCTTTAAGTTCTGTGGAGAGTTTCTGTTAAACAAAGCTACATCCAGAAGCCTGTCACAATGTCTATGAATAGTTTATTAGTTTGTTTCACATATGTAATCAATTGTAATTATGTTTGAGATCTATTTATAGGATCTTATGGTAACAAGAGAATAGGTCTATGAATACGGCAATGCGTTGAAGCCGAAACGCGTTCGACCATTCCTATGTATGTTTTACCGCATTCGCTAAATATTTTTGAGTTTTAAATGCTGCGTGTGGGAACTCACTCTTTTCTAATACTTAGAACATTTTAAGGATATGGAGGAACCCTTTTTCCCTCTATCTGCAGCTGCATGATTAACCGCTATAGGAACCTGTGTATATTCTGTTTCCCGGGGGAAACCTGCTTTACTACACCACTTCCGGTGGTCAGTAGTTTTCACAAAATGGATCAAATATTTCGGTGAAGAGAAGGACTGGGGATTGCGGTAACAAAGTGTTCTCCTTTCCTTTGGATACCGGATAAGCTGCTTCTAAGAAGCCTACGGCTAGATTTAGAGTTTTGTCGGTAACGACCCGCGTATCTAACGCTGGCTTTTTTTCCCCGCACCTTTTAAATAACGCTGGTATTTAGAGTTCACAGAAGGGCTGTGTTAGGCTCCAAAAAGGGAGCGTAGAGCATATTTACTGCAACTGCAACTCTCAATACCAGCGGTGCTTACGGACGCGGCCAGCTTCAAAAACGTGCTCGTGCACGATTCCCCCATAGAAAACAATGGGGCATTTTGAGCTGAAAAAAACCTAATACCTGCAAAAAAGCAGCGTTCAGCGCCTAACGCAGCCCCATTGTTTTCTATGGGGAAACACTTCCTAAGTCTGCACCTAACACCCTAACATGCACCCCGAGTCTAAACACCCCTAACCTTACACTTATTAACCCCTAATCTGCCGCCCCCGCTATCGCTGACACCTGCATATTTGTTTTAACCCCTAATCTGCCGCTCCGTACACCGCCGCAACCTACGTTATCCCTATGAACCCCTAATCTGCTGCCCCTAACACCGCCGACCCCTATATTATATTTATTAACCCCTAATCTGCCGCCCCCAACGTCGCCTCCACCTACCTACAATTATTAACCCCTAATCTGCCGACCGGACCTCACCGCTACTATAATAAATGTATTAACCCATAATCCGCCTCACTCCCACCTCAATAACCCTATAATAAATAGTATTAAACCCTAATCTGCCCTCCCTAACATCGCCAACACCTAACTTCAAGTATTTAACCCCTAATCTGCCGACCGGACCTCACCGCTACTCTAATAAATGTATTAACCCCTAAAGCTAAGTCTAACCCTAACCCTAACACCCCCCTAAATTAAATATAATTTAAATCTAACGAAATAAATTAACTCTTATTAAAAAAAAATCTTCCTATTTAAAGCTAAATACTTACCTGTAAAATAAACCCTAATATAGCTACAATATAAATTATAATTATATTGTAGCTATTTTAGGATTAATATTTATTTTACAGGAAACTTTGTATTTATTTTAACCAGGTACAATAGCTATTAAATAGTTAATAACTATTTAATAGCTACCTAGTTAAAATAATTACAAAATGACCTGTAAAATAAATCCTAACCTAAGTTACAATTAAACCTAACACTACACTATCAATAAATTAATTAAATAAAATACCTACAATTATCTACAATTAAACCTAACACTACACTATCAATAAATTAATTAAATACAATACCTACAAATAAATACAATTAAATAAACTAACTAAAGTACAAAAAATAAAAAAGAACTAAGTTACAAAAAATAAAAAAATATTTACAAACATTAGAAAAATATTACAACAATTTTAAACTAATTACACCTACTCTAAGCCCCCTAATTTTACCTTACCAGCCCTTAAAAGGGCCTTTTGCGGGGCATGCCCCAAAGAATTCAGCTCTTTTGCCTGGAAAAAAAAACATACAATACCCCCCCCCCACCAACATTACAACCCACCACCCACATACACCTAATCTAACCCAAACCCCCCTTAAATAAACCTAACACTAAGCCCCTGAAGATCTCCCTTTGTAATTATTTTAACTAGGTAATAGTTCTTAACTATTTAATAGCTATTGTACCTGGTTAAAATAAATACAAAGTTGCCTGTAAAATAAATATTAATCCTAAAATAGCTACAATATAATTATAATTTATATTGTAGCTATATTAGGGTTTATTTTACAGGTAAGTATTTAGTTTTAAATAGGAATAATTTATTTAATAAGAGTTAATTTTTTTCGTTAGATTTAAATTATATTTAATTTAGGGGGGTGTTAGTGTTAGGGTTAGACTTAGCTTTAGGGGTTAATAAATTTATTAGAGTAGCGGTGAGGTTCGGTCGGCATATTAGGGGTTAATACTTGAAGTTAGGTGTCGGCGATGTTAGGGAGGGCAGATTAGGGGTTAATACTATTTATTATAGGGTTATTGAGGCGGGAGTCAGGCGGATTAGGGGTTAATACATTTATTATAGTAGCGGTGAGGTCCGGTCGGCAGGTTAGGGGTTAATAATTGTAGGTAGGTGGAGGCGACGTTGGGGGCGGCAGATTAGGGGTTAATAAATATAATATAGGGGTCGGCGGTGTTAGGGGCAGCAGATTAGGGATTCATAGCGATAACTTAGGTGGCGGCTTAGTGCGATCGGCAGATTAGGGGTTAAAAAATTATAATAGAGTGGCGGCGATGTGGGGGGACCTCGGTTTAGGGGTACATAGGTAGTTTATGGGTGTTAGTGTACTTTAGAGCACAGTAGTTAAGAGCTTTATGGACCAGCGTTTGCCCAGAAAGCTCTTAACTCCTGGCTTTTTTCTGCGGCTGGAGTTTTGTCGGTAGATTTCTAACGCTCACTTCAGCCACGACTCTAAATACCAGCGTTAGAAAGATCCCATTTGAAAGATAGGCTACGCAATTGCCGTAGGGGGATCTGCGGTATGGAAAAGTCGCGGCTGCAAAGTGAGCGTTAGACCCTTACCTACAAGACTCTAAATACCAGCGGTAGCCCAAAACCAGCGTTAGGAGCCTCTAACGCTGGTTTTGACGGCTAACCCAGAACTCTAGGCGCTAGTTTGGTATAAGGTATGAGGGAGGTGCCATGATTTGAGTGGAACTGACAAAAAAGTGGATATGTGTTTGGAGTTGTTGTTCTGATATCTTGTCTGATTATATTTGAATGAGCTATATTTTATAAGCTTCGCTCCTTAAAGGGCCATAATACCCAAATGTTTAAACACTTGAAAGTGATGCAGTATAGCTGTAAAAAGCTGACTAGAAAATATCACCTGAACATCTCTATGTAAAAAAGAAAGATATTTTACCTCAAAAGTTTCTCAGTAGCCACATCCCATTGTAAAGGACCTCTAAGCAGCAAATCAGTATGTCTGTCCCGGGACAGCGGAAGGAGTGAGGTTTTGTGCACACTCATCTTATTTCCATATTTAGTGTAAGGAAGTTTACAATGAAATCTCATGAGAGTTAAGTGAAATCTCATGAGATCAAAGTAAAAGAGTTTGTGACCTCAGCACTGTTGATGCTGATTGGCTGCTGTTCATTTCTTCATTTATTTTTTTTTTTTTACCTGCAGCTGGGCTGCAGCTGAGTATAACTTTTTTTACACAGAACTTACTCTGCTGAGCTGAGGAAATTGTGAGGTAAAATATCTTCTTTTTTACATAGAGATGCTCAGGTGATATTTACCTGTCAGCTTTTTACAGTTATACTGCATCAGTTTCAAGTGATTTAGCATATGAGTATTATGTCCCTTTAACTGTCCTGCAAAGCATTACAAGTGTGTTTCCGTTATTTAACATGTTATCTTTCTGGGGTCTGTGCTACCTATGGGATTAAAATAAGTATTGGATACCTGTGTGCTCAGGAGATATGGGGCATTCCTATTTACCACTTTTGTTCTCTCTCTCATAACTGCTATATACTTAATAATATGTCAGAATTATTTGATTAAAAATGAACATGAAGGCCTCGATTACATACTTGGCGATGTGCGCAAAAACCAGCATTGCAAAATTTTTCTCTAATCTAGCGATCACAAACCTGGTTCAGCAGTCAAGTTACGTGCATAGATTTTGCACGGCTTGCACAGTTTTCACTCCCATAAAGTACCACAGAACTGACGTGGCCAGTCGGTATTACAAAGGCAGTGCATGGACTTACGTGCACAGAATGGATGTATTTTAGTCCATTTTCAGCTCACAACACATAGGCAGGCACAGCAACTCTTGCGCACAGAAACAAATAACCGTAACTCCCTGGAAGCCTTATCAAACACCTAACCCATGCGCAATATCAACCCCTAAACCTCCATCCCCCCACATTGCAATTACTAATAAAATGTATTAACACCTTAACCGCCATCCCCTAACAATGCAAAGTACCTAATTTAACTATTAACCCCTAAACCGCCATCCCCCCACAATGCAAAGTATTAAATTAATAAGAAAAATAAAAAAATAAAGAAATTACCCCCTGACATTTACAATCTCCCACCCCCACCCAGCCAAAAATAAAAAAAATTGTAAGTAAAAAAAACCCTAATCTACCCATTGCCCAGAAAAGAGCACATAGATGGCCATTGACCTTAAAAGGGCATTTAGCTCTTTTTCAGCCCCCCCCCAAAAAAATTCCCTAATCTTAAACCCCCCCCCCCAAAAAAAAAAATAACACTTAGCCCCAATTTGGTACTCACTAGCTTCATTCATCTGTGGAGCATTTTCTACAATCTTCATCAAGGCCGCAGTCCATCTTCTAGCTTAATCCCATTAGTGGCGGCAACGTCGGTAGTCCCCTTCATCTGCGAGACACAAAGGTCCTCTTCATGTGTTCTCCAGCCACACACTAAAGATTGAATGCAGGGTACACAATTTATATAGGGGTACCCTTGCATTCTTATTGGTTGATTTGATTCTTCAAATTAAAATAAGACAATAGGATGAAATTACCTTGCATTCAATCTTCAGTATGTGGTTGGAGACCGCATGAAGAGGACCTCCGTGTCGCGTGGATGAAGAGGACTACCATCTTCGCTGCCGCCAACGGGATGGAGCTATAAGATGGACCTTGGCCTGGATGAAGATTGTAGAAGATGCTCCGCCGATGGATGATGATGGATCACTGCCGGAATGAGGATGGAGTGTCGCCAGAAATGTGTAGTTGCGCACATTTCTGAACCTCGACAGTTTTTCTGACTTAAGCCAGTTTATCATATTGCGGCATGTGTTATGTGATTCACCCAATGTGCAAGGTGAACTTACGGGTAACGTGGGTTTCAGCAGTTGTGCTGAAAAATACACAACATATTTGATTGTGCCCCAAATATTTATTTTGAAAAAAATGTTTATTTCAAAGCTGATTACAGGATGATAATTCTGTATAAAAATCCCTATTCTGGATTTTTTTATATGAGTATGTTGTGCCCTTTTAGAAATCAAATACTGGTTGAGTTTACTCAGCTTCTTGGAGTAGTTAGACCTTGTAAACCAGGTAATAAAGACTTTAGGCTCAACTATCTAAAGGTCTCTCGGCTTGCAAAATCTCACCAGTAATATGAAGCCCTTGCTGGAATTCTCTAAAGGCAATTTTTATCTTGAGAACAGTGATACGGGCAAAGGGATGTTTCCTGCATTTAAAGGGAATTTAAATTTGTTAGAGCGTGTAATTTTATCACCAGAGATGCCAATCAGCAGTACTTCTTACACGGTCAGCAGTGCTCTGCGGCTCTCAAGTGGTACTTTAACTGTGTATTTAATCAATGTGCTAGAGATAAACGCCTAGCTATACAATACAATTTAATTTAAAAATTGCAGGAAACAAATTAAATAATGAAATAAAAAGACAACAAAAATGTATTATTAAATTGCATTAAAAATTGTAACAAAATCGTTCTGCAAAAATCATATTTAATGGAAACATTTTAATTATATTTGAAATTATTCAAGAAAAAAACAAAACATTTTAATCCAAGCAGTAAAAACTGCACAGCAAAACTGCTGTTCAATTTATACTTAAGTACAAAATTCAAAGCTTCTTGTTTTCCATAATTATAAAATGAGTTTCGTCATCTTTGCATGTGATCCATGAGCGTAGCCCATGAGCTTAGCTGAAAGTTCTCTGCAAGATTTTTTTTGTTTCGGCATATTCTCTTAACATTTTCCCCCTGCAGAACTCACTGTTTTTTCTTGCAAAGGGAAAGGTGTCAAGATTGTGTCAAACACTTATTACCCTAATTTGAAAACAAATGCATATGAAAATACAGACACTTGTAAGATACTATACTCTGCAAATTAGCCAATCTGATTTGAAGACTCTGCAGTATTTAATTTTTAAAATGTGCCCCTGCTAACTTTGCTCTCCCTGGTAAAGTTTCCCTTTAAAACAAACTTACTTGCTAAGGGAGGTATCTCACAACTCACAAGGACATCTCCTTTGTATTGAAGTCTCTGGAAGCATTCTCTGTGAGTGTGGGGAAGTTTTTCATGTTATATCAAGTCAATTTTAGCTAATCGGCCCTTAGTGTTCAGTGAGTATAGAAAATCATTTATATTTTTATTTTTTTTCTGTCAATATTGCTTATACAGGGCCATATTACGAATGAAGCAATATTTAACTCTCCTGCTCAGGCGCTAACTCCACTACAAGTAATTTTTTTGCGCGCGACAGGTAGCGCTTGTATTGCAAATTGAAAGTAAAAAGTTTCCGGTTGAACGCTAACTGATGCATGAAAAAAGCCAAAGTTAGAATATCGCGACTGTGTTAACATTTTCCCTCATAGAACGTAATGTAGCAAACAAAATTGGAAAAAAACATTCTGCCCTACTTGCAAGCAAACCCAATCACATATTCACAAGTGTGCTAACCCGACATGACAATTTTATTATTTCACATTACAAAGTTCTTTACATAGCAGTGTATGTTCTATTTATTCATAAATACATATTTCTACATATATCTGATGGTATTTTGTTGCAATATATATAGCTATACCTATATATATATATATATATATATATATATATATATATATATATATATATATATATAGGTATAGCTATATATATTGCAACAAAATACCATCAGATATATGTAGAAATATATATATATATATATTATATATATATATATTAGCACGGAGGAGAGCACTCTCACTTCAAGAATCAGATAGCCAGGGTGCTAGTAACAAATTAAACAAACAATGGGTATCTTACTAGGATAATCTAATAGGAGGCGCTTAAGGTAGATAAAAAATAAATGGATATAATAAGTTGATATATATGAGAAACAAATATATACAAATAAATCGTATATAGCAAATGTAACAGGTGTGACAAATGTAACGAATGAATCACATCACATTCATTGGACATAAGAATACATGATATGAAAAAGTCACTTTCAAATAAAATGTCCCAATAAAAAATCCAAACCCAGATGGAAGATGAGAGATGGGAGGGTTCAAACCATGGTAGGCAGGGGAAGACAATCGTAAGCAGCACTCTCCTCACATCAAAACAGGTAAGACGTGTATAAGAAGAAGGGAGAAAAAAGAGATGCGCTTGTGTGTACCAGTAGGAGCAGATTCAAATAACTTTATTCGCCCACACAGGGTACTCACATTTGGGTGAAGCACTCAGACAGTGCTATTAGGCGCAGACTGAGTGATTAACAGCACCCAGCTTGCTGTGCTCTCCAGCAGATGTACAGGAATGCCTTTGGCTCTAATCCTTTAGAGCTTGAAGTGGAACTGCCAGCCTAGGTCCCTTTCAACAGGACACAGCAACCAGCATGCAAAGGACACACATAGGGACCTCCAAAAATCGCGGAGCCAATCCCAATGCAAATGATTGGTAGAAGGTGGTGAATAATGATCAGAGGAGGTTCCAGTAAAAATTGTAATTTATTAAAACAATAAAAAAATTTATAAAAACAGGAACCAAGAGGTAGGGCATATGATAACCCCCTCTATAATATAACATGCAACTCGTTTCTCAGCACAAACGCTGTTTCATCAGGCATATCGCCTATGAAATAGCGTTGGTGCTGAGAAATGTGTTGCATGTTATATTATAGAGGGGGTTATCATATGCCCTACCTCTTGGTTCCTGTTTTTATTAATTTTTTTTATTGTTTTAATAAATTACAATTTTTACTGTTGAAAGGGACCTAGTCTGGCAGTTCCACTTCAAGCTCTAAAAGTTTAGAGCCAAAGGCATTCCTGTACATCTGCTGGAGAGCACAGCAAGCTGGGTGCTGTTAATCACCCAGTCTACGCCTAATAGCACTGTCTGAGTGCTTCACACAAATGTGAGTACCCTGTGTGGGCGAATAAAGTTATTTGAATCTGCTCCTACTGGTACACACAAGCACCTCTCTTTTTTCTCCCTTCTTCTTATAAAAAATTAAATACAGGTAACAAAAAACTTGCACTCGCTGGTCTTCTATTCAAAAACACACTTTTCTGAGGAAGGGGATACTCTGTCTCCGAAACGTCACAGTAAAGTGTGTTTTTGAATAGAAGACCAGCGAGTGCAAGTTTTTTGTTACCTATATATATATATATATATATATATATATATATATATATATATATATATATATATATATATAATTATAGGTATAGATATATACAGATATATAGGAATATCTATTTAGAAATATTTAGAACATATTCTGCTATGTGCAGAACATTGGAATGGGAAATAGTTGCAGTAAATAGACAGTTAAACACAAATAGACGTATATATACGTCTTGCAGTACTTTGCAGTACTTTGCCTATTGTACCGCAAGACGTAAATATACGTCTGAGCTTCAAGAAGCTCCAGCACTCTCATCTGTTAAGTTACAACCAAGAGCTGGAGTTTCTGAATGGTGACACTGAGTGCGTCACCGTCTGTAATGATCTTCTGCTGGTGCTAGCGGGAGGTAAGAGCGGGAGGCAGGTGGCAGGTGGGCGGCTCAGCAGTGGAGCAGGGAAGGGAAGGGGAGGGAGTAGGAGGGCCCTACGCTACAGAATTAAAAGAAACAGGGAGGGATTGGGCAGGTACACTACAGAAAAGGGGTTTGGGGGTGTGGGAGGGTTACTAAACAGCAATCGTGGAAGAGGGGGAGGTGGTAGGACCACTACACTACAGATTTTTTTTTAAATAAAATAAAAATAAAAAATAAATAACTAAAGAAGGGGATTATAGGTACTGGCAGACAGATGCCAGTACCTAAGATGGTGGCAATAGTTAGAGGGGGGAAGTTTAGAGAGCTGTTGGAGGGGGGATCAGGGATGTTGGAGAGTTTTGGGGATCCAACACTTCAACAAATTTTTTTATTGGCAGACGGTCTGCCAGCTCTTAAGATGGGGGTGACCAGTGGGGGAGGGAAGAAAGCTGTTTGGGATGGCTCAGGGGGTGGGAAGTGTCAGGTGGGAGGATAATCTCTACACTAAATCTAAAATTAATTTTACGAGCTTCTGAATTAACCCCTTCACTGCCGTGAATAATAGAAGTGTGCTGGGCAGCTGCAGTTAGTGGCCTTCTAATTACCAAAAAGAAATGGCAAACCATATATGTCTGCTATTTCTGAACAAAGGGGATTCCAGAGATGCTTTTACAACCATTTGTGCCATGATTGGACAAGCAGTATTATTATTATTATTATCAGTTATTTGTAGAGTGCCAACAGATTCCACAGCGCTATAAAAAAAAAGGAGTACAACAAAACAAATATAGGGATCAAATGGGTAGAGGGCCCTGCCAAGAGTTGCACTGTTGTAGTCAGCTCTTAAGAAGGTGATCTACAAACAGCTGGACTCTTAGGCTTACAAGCTTTTAAAACTAGAAGAGAGTCTTGTGGAGTGAGGCAGAGAGTTCCACAAGATGGGAGCCAGTCTGGGGAAGTCCTGTAAATGGGAGTGTGATGAGGTGACAAGAGAGGAGGAGAGTAGGAGGTCGTGAGCAGAGTGAAGGGGGCGGAGGGAGAGTATCTGGAGACAATGTCTGAGATATAAGGGGAGCAGTGCAGTTGAGGGCTTTGTATGTCAGAATGAGAATTTTGTGTTTGGTCCTAGAGGCAAGAGGAAGCCAGTGAAGGGATTGGCAGAGAGGTGCAGTAGATGAAGAGTGACGTGTAAGGAAGATGAGTCTGGCAGAGGCATTCATTATGGATTGTAAAGGAGCTAGGCGGCAGGTGGGGAGACCAGAGAGGACAGAGTTGCAGTAATCGAGGCGGGAAAGAATGAGAGAGTGGATTAAAATCTTAGTTTTGTCTTGTGTAAGGAAGTGTCTAATTTTAGAGATGTTTTTAAGGTGGAAGCGACAGGCTTTAGCCAATGACTGAATGTGAGGAGTGAAAGAAAGATCTGAGTCAAATGTGACCCCGAGACATCGGGCATGCGGGGTAGGGGTAATGGTGGAGTTGTCAACAGTTATAGAGAGATTGGGGGTAGGGAGTTTAGAAGAAGGGGGGAAAATAAAGAGCTCAGTTTTGGAGAGATTAAGCTTGAGGTAGTGAGAGGACATCCAGTTAGAGATGTGAGAAAGACAGTTAGTGACACGGGTTAGCAAGGAAGGAGATAGGTCTGGTGCAGAGAAGTAGATTTGGGTGTCATCGGCATACAAATGATATTGTAAACCGTGGGACTTTATTAGGGAACCTAGTGATGATGTGTAGATTGAGAAGAGAAAGGGACCGAGGACAGAGCCTTGCGGTACTCCGACAGAAAGTGGTGACGGGGCAGAGGAGGCCCCAGAGAAGGCTACACTAAAGGTATGCATTTGACAGGTAGGAAGAAAGCCACGAGAGGGCTGTGTCACAGATGCAGAAGGATTGGAGGGTTTGGAGCAAAAGAGGGTGGTCAACAGTGTCAAAGGCTGCGGACAGATCAAGGAGGATAAGTAGAGAGAAGTGGCCTTTTGATTTTGCTATAAGCAGGTCGTTGGTAACCATAACAATTGCTGTCTCTGTGGAGTGATGGAGATGAAATCCAGATTGCAATGGTTCAAGGAGGGAGTTTATTGTAAGGAAATGGGATAGGCGTGCATAAGCTAGTTTTTCGAGAAGCTTTGATCCAAGAGGGAGGAGGGAAATAGGGCGGTAGTTGAATGGGGAGGTAGGATCAAGGGAAGGTTTTTTGAGGATAGGTGTGACCAGTGCATGTTTCAGCGATGAAGGAAATATACCGGTGCTGAGGGAGCGGTTGAAAGTGTGTGTGAGTATAGAGGTAAGGGTGACAGAGAGGGAGGGGAGTAGCTGTGAGGGGATAGGGTCAAGGGGACAGGTAGTGAGGTGAGAGCGCAGTATAAGTGCCAAAACTTCTTCCTCAGTAACAGGGGAGAATGAGCTAAGTTTAAGTTTATGTGGGTTGTGGTTGATTGAGAGCATTTGATGGTGTGAGAGAGTGGAATTATGTTGAGAGCTGATTGAAGTTGTATTAGGAGGTGGGGGAGGGCGTAGAAGAGTATTGAAAGTGGAGAACAAACGTTTTGGGTTTGAAGAAAGATAAGAGATAAGAGTAGCGAAGTAGTGTTGCTTATGGAAATTAAGGGCAGAGTAGTAGTTCAAGATAAATTTGTAATGTTCAAAATCTGCTGAACTCCTAGATTTTCTCCAGTGCCGCTCAGCAGTACGGGAACATCTGCGTAGGTATCGTGTTAGAGGAGTATGCCAGGGCTGAGGAAGAGTGTTTGATTTCCGAGCTATGGTGAGAGGGGCGAGATTGTCAAGGACGGATGTAAGGGTGGAATTATAGTGGCAGATAGATTGGTCAGGGCAGGAAAAGGAGGAGAAGGATGAGAGGAGAGGTTTGAGGGAATTAGAAAGCTGTTGTTGATCTAATGACATAAAGCTTCTGTGAAGTTTGGTGTGAGGAGCAGAAGGAGGGAGAGTTGTAGGGAGGGAAGATATGTTGCAAGTAAGGAGATGGTGGTCAGAAAGAGGAAAGTTGAGAAGGATGAGAGGGAGTTTGTGAAGTTTGAGAGAGTGCATCGATAGCTAAAGATCAGGTCAAGGGAGTGACAATCTTTGTGAGTGGGAGAATCAGTCCATTGTGACAAACCGAAAGAGGAAGTGAGTTGCAGAAGTTGTTTTGCAGAGGAGGCAGTGGGATTGTCAAAAGGGATGTTGAAGTCACCAAGAATGAGGGATGTTTGAGGAAAGGAAATAAGGTAGCCAGGCAGCCAAGTGATCTTGAAATTGAGTTGAGGACCCAGGAAGATGGTATATGACTGCAACACGTATAGAAAGAGGAGAGAATAAGCGAATCATGTGGGTTTCGAATGAGGAAAATGTGAGGGAAGAGATGGGATGTATTTGTTGAAAGGTGCAACAAGAGGAAAGTAAAATACCTACACCACCTCCTTGTCTATTACCAGACCTAGAAGTGTGGCTGAAGTGGAGATCCCCATGTGACAGAGCAGCAGTGGATGTAAAAAATTTCAGTGAGAACCTAAAGTTTGTGAAAAATTTTACTTTTTTTATTTGATAGCATCCCTGACAATTTTCTGGCTGTGAAATGGTGGCATGAATATATACCAAAATGGGCCTAGATGAATAACTTGGGTTGTCTACTTAAAATATATATATAGTTTTTACAGGTAAATAAAATAAAAAACAAGGTTCTATTTCTGTTTAAATGGAGTGATAACAAAAATGCTGAAAATTCTCTGCTATTTTGGGCAAGTTTTTCTCTGAAAGTCCCGGTAATGAAGGGGTTAAATATTAATATTGCATAAATACGATTTTTCATGTTTTAATCTACTTGAATTCATAGGCCTCCATTCTTAGAGCGTGGATCTAAACAAAGGCTAATAACACTGATAATACAGAAACCACTTACATGACCATACACCTTCTTCTCCCACCCTTTGTCTGTTTTTCTATTTGCTTCCAAGCTGATTAGATGATTAACAAATTAATCTTTAGAGTTTGCTTTTATTCCTAGCTTGACTCCATGCTTACTGCTTACCATTTTATTCCATAAAAATTACAATTTTGATTACCCTCTGCCTTTAATCATCCACTACAACACTAGCCTCTTTACTGTTACCTCTCATGGAGCGAGATTACAAGTTGTGCGCTAAACCCGGTGCATAAATAACACTAAAACTTTAGCAGTACCACACTTTCCATAGCGCTGCCATTACAAGTTACAAAAAAAACTTCTTGTGTTGTGCGGTATGGTGCGTTAAGCTCCATACCGCACAAAAGCCAAGTCCTGACTTGACGTGCTCGTGCACGTATTCCCCCATAAACATCAATGGAGAAAAAGTGTTATAAAAAAACTAACCAGCGATTGCAGAATGGAGATCGCTATAACACATTCCCCATTGATGTCTATAGAGACAAGAAGGTTATGTATAAACCTAACACCCTAACAAAAACCCCTAGTCTAAATACCCTTAATCTGCCACCCCCCGGCATCGCCAACACTAAATAAAGATATTAACTCCTAATCCGCCGCCTCCGAAATCACTAACACTACAATAAAACTATTAACCCCTAATCCGCTGCCCCAACATCGCTAACACCTAAATAAAACTATTAACCCCTAGTTTGCCACCCCCTGCATCGCTAACGCCTAAATAGAACTATTAACCCCTAATCTGACGGCCCCCGCTTCGCAAATACTGAACTAAACCTATTAACCCCTAAACTGCCAAACACCCACATCGCGACTACCTAGATTAAACTATTAACCCCTAAACCTAACTTTTGTTCTTGGAGAAAGAAAAAAGTAAGAAAGATTGTGCTGCTGCTGGCTTGTAACAGTTGCTCTAGCTACTTCTATAACTTTATTTAAAAGTAAGCTGCTGTCCAGCTGCTCATTTTCTCTCCTAAAAACTATCCCCATAGGAAATAGCAGACAAATGTATTTTCAATAGCAAACACATTTTAAATGACCTCATTAAAGGGACATTATACACTCATTTTTTCTTTGCATAAATGTTTTGTAGATGATCTATTTATATAGCCCATAAAGTTTTTTTAAAAAAAATAAATGTATAGTTTTGCTTATTTCTAAATAACATTGCTCTGATTTTCAGACTCCTAACCAAGCCCCAAAGTTTTATGTGAATACCGTCAGCTACCTTCTCCAGCTTGCTCCAGTTTGTGTAAAGGATCTTTTCATATGCAAAAGAAGGGGGAGGGGGGGGAGTGTATTATTTGCCACTTGCAGTGGGCATTCCAACTGCCTTTTCAACAGAGCCAAACTGACAGCTTCTAAGTAAGTTTTTAAACAGTTTTATACTGGATTTTTATATCAGTATATGTGCATATTATTCTTTATAGTAGTGTCTATTACATGCAGTTATATGAAAATGAGTGTATACTGTCCCTTTACAAGTGCTAAGTCTCTGACAAGCCTCTCAAGTGGACTATTATCAGTGCACAAGACTGAAACCATTACCACACATTCACTTGAATCTGTTTAAGAGAGTTGCCAGAGAAATAGTTGTAGGAGGACATTTTCATGACATAGAATTGCATTTGTTAAATTATTTTCAAATATTGTTTTACTTTGAATGTTTTTTGCATTCAGGGCCACATTAAACTTTATTTTGTATAGTTAAATAGGCAAAAAGTGTCCCATTAAGGATGATAGGTAGATTTCCAACTATTAAATTATACCTGCTTGCAGTATCAGTGTAAAGATGTCATTTTATATAAGATCAATGTACAGAGAGGTGGCAGGGTCAAATATATTTTTGGCTTAGGTAGATATGCCTCGGAGGCTTTTCCAAATCTCTTGATTTCCCCTGAGGAAATAGCAAGTATTCAAATGTAGGAATCAAACACATTACAGTAGTACATTAAGCATCCAGAACTAACGTGTTAGAGATGGATTAGCGCAGACTGTATTAGTATATATTTCAGATAACCAATGGCTGGGGAAAAAAGACCTTACTGTCTATCTCAACTGTAAGGCTACTTTATTGATGCACTTCTTTATACAATTGTTTTAGAGATCTGTGTAAATACTTAATGATATTAATTTGACATGCTGTAGACTGAATGACTATATATATATATATATATATATATATATATATATATATATATACAGTAAATATATATATATACTGTATATATATATATATATATATATATATATATATATATATATATATATATATATATATTCAGTCTATATATAGGTACAAACCCCCAAATCCAGAATTATTACAGAATCCAGACTTGTACAATAATATTATTTTATTATTTTATTTATTTTTAAATGAAATTATTAAAAATTAAAAAAATTTCCACCAGCATCTTTGGTTTAGTTTTTTATTCTAAAATGCAAAAGAAAGTTGTTGTTTTAGAGAAATATATACTATCACCTTTACAGTGCTATACTATCTTTCTAACAGTAATATGGATAAAGGGGCTTTGCACCTGTGTTTGTATTTATATATATCAGGGGCGTATTTAGGTTTTGTGCGGCCCTAGGCACTCAAAATTCTGCTGCCCCCTCCCACCCCAGGTTTAAGGCATAATATTTTTGGGGCAGGGTGTAAAAATGTTAAAAAATAATGTCTTTTTAAGTAGATGTTCACCAGGGCTTGCATTCACTTTGGTCACACACACACATATATATCTATTAAGACATTGTTTTGCAAGTCAGATGATTAAAGTGTTTATATCAGAAAAAAATATCCTTCACTGTATGATAGTTTGTTAGTAGGTAGTTGTTTAACCTTAAACATCTTCTTTAGTGATTGAAAATATCTGCTTGGATAAATATGTAATGAATATACAAACTGGCCTTTAAAAGTACTTAAAAATACAACAGTAGTTATGATAGGTTTAGGCATAATATTTTTGGGGCAGGGTGTAAAAATTTTAAAAAATAATGTCTTTTTAAGTAGATGTTCACCAGGGCTTGCATTCACTTTGGTCACACACACACACACATATATATCTATTAAGACATTGTTTTGCAAGTCAGATGATTAAAGTGTTTATATCAGAAAAAAATATCCTTCACTGTATGATAGTTTGTTAGTAGGTAGTTGTTTAACCTTAAACATCTTCTTTAGTGATTGAAAATATCTGCTTGGATAAATATGTAATGAATATACAAACTGGCCTTTAAAAGTACTTAAAAATACAACAGTAGTTATGATAGGTTTAGGAATTGTATCCTAGGGGATAAAGTCACATGATACAATCATAATAAAGTATATACTTGTATTGTTTCTGAATGTATTAAATGCATACAACATATTTTTAGTTGTGTTTTAAGTCACATGGTTGTATAGATTCAGCAATAAATACTTATTCTTTGCATGTATGACAGATAGACAAACAGTAAATGTACAAGTATTTAGTGACAAATCCGTTTAAGTATTTTAATGCCTAATGAAGATGTATTGAAGGGAGAAAGGCATATGCTGTTTCACAGTGGTCATGGTGTAGTGCACACTGCACTGTGTAGTCTGTGTGAGTCTCAATCACGCAGTGGAGCCAGGAAGAATCCTGCATTTCCTCTCAGTCCAGGCCAGGCTGCGCAAGTGAGCTCCGCCTCCACTGTCACCACGTCATGCGCACCCACATACAATCCCATAGGATAGCAATAGCCGGGCCCTGGTTGATTTAGCCACGCGGCCCTGAGTTCAGTAGAGTGGCCCTAGGGACTCAAAATTCTGCTGCCCCTTAAAAATCTGCTGCCCTAGGCACCGGCCTCGTTGGCCTATGCCTTAATACACCCCTGATATATATATATATATATGTTAGGAGTAAAGTAAGAAATCTGGGTAATTCTAGGATAACCCGTGTAAATCGTTCATTACCCAAATGGCTGTGGGTACAGCCTGTGTACTGTAATTCCCCCATCTACACACCCCACCTGGGGGGTCAAGGAAGGCACCCTGCCAATCCTCTATTCCTTGGGGAATGAGGTTTACAGGGGGTGCTTTGCCGCCCTTGAACCCACCAAGGGAGGCAAAAAAGATAGTGAAGGTGGGAGAATTACAGTGCAAGCTACTTGGGTAATGTCAGTTTTAACCAGGTAATCCTAAAATCACCCAATATCTGACTTTACCCATAACATATATATTTACATGCAGATGGCCCTCGGTTTACAATGGTTCAATTTGCACATTTTCAGAATAACAAACTTTTTTCAGTTATGTGACTGCTATTGAAAAGCATTGTGAAGCAGTGCATTAATTAATATAGCTAGTAGGTGGTGATGTCCGCTTGTGTTGCAGCAAAGATATGCAAGCCAAGCAAGCTGAAATTAATCAGTTTAACCCGACCTGAGCTATCGAGCAGCTTGCAAAGGAACAAGATCTTCCTGTCTATAAATCAGTCCAGTTTGGAATGCATAGAATGAACTGTTTGCAGAAAAATGCAAGTAAAGTCTGTGTTGTGTGATTTTTATTAGGTTTATAATGCTGTTTAGCAAAAAAAAAATTCATTTAACTTAGTTTAATTATATATTCTGTGTTTTGTGGTTATTTTATTAGGTTTATAATGCTGTTTAGCATTTAAAGTCTTAATTTCAAAGCTTTAAAAAAATTGTTTTAGGTGTTACTTATGCCAATTTTGAGAGGGGCCTGGAACCTAACTCCCTCACTTCCCATTGACTTACATTATAAACTGGGTTTCAATTTACAATGGTTTCGATTTACAACCATTCCTTCTGGAACCTAACCCCCGGCATAAACTAAGGGCTACCTATGTATGTGTATATATATATATATATATATATATATATATATATATATATATATATATAGAGAGAGAGAGAGAGAGAGAGAGAGAGAGATAGATAGATATATATATGATATATATATATATATATATATATATATATATATATATACAGTATATATATTTTATAAGCATTTAATTTAATCAGCTCTTAGTACGACTAATAAATGTTTGCTATTTGTATTGGCATGTTGAAAGAGTGTTGCTTTAATTATCCTATTGTTCCATTTGAGAACATGTCACACCCTACAAAGAATTACAATACAAGCTTTTCCATCTTAAATTTAATTCCCACTTAGGTCTATCTGTTATCCTATGTGTGTCACCAGGTATTATATTGTATAGCATATCTAGTGACTTGCAACAGAGAAAAGGATTCAGTTAATTAAAGACCAATTAAATACATTAATATGCAATCCAGGTCAGACTGTTCCCTTGAGCTCTATGGTGCAATTAAAAGTTAACTTCCTTTTCTATGACACTGGACTGGCAAGGTAACAGTGTTTACTTTACCTATTCATATCTCCATTATTTAAAGGGACATGAAACCAAAAATGCTTCTTTCATGATTCAGATAGAGAATACAATTTTAAAATAGTTTCCAACTTTCAACTATTATCAAATTATAATGCAAAACTACTGCCATATAGAGCTGCAGAGGCGTGCACACTCCTAAGCTTAACTTTCTGCTTTTCAACAAAGCATAACAAGAAAAGAAGAAAGTTTGATAATAGAAGCACGTTGGAAATTTGTTTATAATTGTGTATTCTCTCTGAATCATGAAAGAAAATGTTTGGGGTTTTATGTCCCTTTGTATATAAAAAAAGACTTAAAGGGACATTGCACTATAAGTGTTTCCCCTTTAATGTGTTTCCAATTATCCATTTTACATTCTTAAAGGGACACTGAACCCAAATTTTTTATTTCATGATTCAGATACAGCATGCAATTGTAAGAAACTTTCTAATTTACTCCAGTTATCAATTATTCTTCGTTCTCTTGCTATCTTTATTTGAAAAAGAAGGCATATAAGCTTTTTAAGTTCAGATCTCTGGACAGCACTTGTTTATTGGTCAGTTAAAGGGACACTGAACCCAACATTTTTCCTTTGTAATTCAGAAAGAGCATGCAATTTCAAGCAACTTTCTAATTTACTCCTATTATCAAAATTTCTTCGTTCTCTTGCTATCTTTATTTGAAAAATAAACCATCTAAGCTTTTTTTGGGTTCAGTACTCTGGACAGCACTTTTTTATTGGTGGATGAATTTATCCACCAATAAGCAAGGACAACCCAGGTTGTTCACCAAAAATGGGCCGGCATCTAAACTTACATTCTTGCATTTCAAATAAAGATACCAAGAGAATAAAGAAAATTTGATAATAGGAGTAAATTAGAAAGTTGCTTAAAATTTCATGCTCAATTTGAATCACGAAAGAAAAATTTTGGTTACAGTGTCCCTTTAAATTAATCCACCAATCAGCAAGAACAACCCAGGTTGTTCACCAAAAATGGTCTGGCATCTAAACTTACATTCTTGCTTTTCAAATAAAGATACCAAGAGAATGAAGAAAATTTGATAATAGGAGTAAATTAGAAAGTTGCTTAAAATTGCATGCTCTATCTGAATCACAAAAGAAAAAATTTGGGTTCAGTGTTCCTTTAAGTGTATTCAACGTGTTTGAAAATAGAAACTTTACCTTTATATTTCACTTGAAATAGCTACTTATGTCTGTTGAAACCATCACATATACTGAAAATATTAATGCTACAGCATTGGCTATATATAGCATTGACTATATTTAAGCTAGTTAAACAAGCAGAAATCAACCACAACATGGAGTGGGAGAGTAAGCGTAGCATAATCTTTGAAAACATTGAAGCTAGTTATCTGAGGATATTGTCCCATTACAATTACATCATAATGCAAAAAAGAAACTATGATACTATTTGTGGTAACTTCCTGCTATGGCAAATGTGTTTGTAATACCCCAGCTTTATATATATATTACATATATATCAAAAACATAAATATATCACACATGATATAATGTAATTTGTGAATTTATTGATATGAGTTAAAATTTGAAAATTCTTTTTTTTTTTTAAATTTTTTTTTACTATGTTACTACAGGCTAGATTAAGTGTGCTATCATTAAGACGAGGAGGGTAAATGTGATTACGAGATTGCAGTGTTTTTAACACTCTAATCCATATTACAAGTGGTCGGCTGTTTAAATTACAGCAAATTTGTTTGCATGAACTTGCAAACCAAAAACGTCTGTTCTCCACGTTCAATGCTCTTCTCCGCCCACCCCCACCTCCTACTACAACTTCTCTCTTAGCTCAGGATTTTGCCAGCCACTTCAATAACAAAATCGACTCCCTCAGAAATTAAATCAGCCCTCAACATACTATCAATCTCCCACCCCCTCAAAAGCTCACAATCATCCAAAACCCACATAGCCATACATTTAGCTCTTTGCCCCTGTTACAGAGGAAGAGGTTTCTGCCCTTATACTATCCTCTCACCTCACTACCTGTCCCCTCGACCCCATCCCCTCACAGTTACTCCCCTCCCTCTCTTCTACCCTTACCCCTATACTCACGCACATCTTCAACCTCTCCCTCAGCACTGGTATATTTCCCTCATCTCTTAAACACGCACTGGTCACACCTATCCTCAAAAAAACTTCTCTCGATCCAACTTCCCCATCCAACTACCACCCTATTTCACTACTCCCTCTTGCCTCAAAGCTTCTTGAAAAGCTAGTACATGCATGCCTATCCCATTTCTTTACATTAAACTCCCTCCTTGACCCTCTGCAATCTGGATTTCGCCCCATCACTCCACAGAGACAGCAATTGTTAAGGTTACCAACGACCTACTTACACCAAAATCCAAAGGCAACTTCTCTCTGCTTATCCTCCTTGATCTGTCTGCAGCCTTTGATACTGTTGAACACCCTCTTTTGCTCCAAACCCTCCAATCCTTCGGCATTTGCGACACAGTTCTCTCGTGGTTTTCTTCCTATTTGTCTAACCATACCTTTAGTGTAGCCTTCTCTGGGGCATCCTGTGCCCAATTACCACTATCTGTTGGGGTACCGCAAGACTCTGTCCTCTATCCCCTTCTCTTCTCAATCTACACATCATCATTAGGTTCCTTTATAAAGTCCCATGGGTTTCAATATCATTTGTATGCCGATGACACCCAAATCTACCTCTCTGCGCCAGACCTATCTCCTTCCTTGCTAACCTGTGTCACTAACTGTCTTTCTCATATCTCATCTTGGATATCCTCTCACTACCTCAAGCTCCTTATTTTCCTCCCTTCTTCCAAAATTTCCACCCCCCCATTTCTCTATAACTGTCGATAACTCCATTCACATTCAGTCCTTGGCTAAAGCCTGCCGCTTCCACCTTAAAAACATCTCTTAAATTAGACATTTCCTTACACAAGACACAACTAAGATTTTGAACCACTCTTTCATCCTTTCCCGCCTCGACTACTGCAACTCCATCCTCTCTGGTCTCCCTAGCTGCCGCCTAGTGCCTTTACAATCCATAATGAATGCCTCTGCCAGGTTCATCTTCCTTACACGTCGCTCTTCATTTGCTGCACCTCTCTGCCAATCCCTTCAATGGCTTCCTCTTGCCTCCAGGATTAAACACAAAATTCTCACTCTGACATTCAAAGCCCACAACTGCACTGCTCCCTCGTACATCTCAGACCTTGCCTCCAGATACTCTCCCTCCCGTCCACTTCACTCTGCTCCCAATCTCCTACTCTCCTCCACTCTTGTTACCTCCTCACATTCCTGTTTACAAGACTTCTCTATACTGGCTCCCATCTTATGGAACTCTCTGCCTCGCTCCACAAGACTCTCCCCTAGTTTTGAAAGCTTCAAATGTTCCCTTAAGACTCAGGGGTGCATACAACCTACACTAACCTTCCTAACTCCATTGCTATTCCCTTGAACCACTTTGCATGTAAGCCTATGAGCCCAGCTGTTTGTAGATAACCTTCATAAGAGCCGCCGACTACAACAGTGCAACTCTCGGCTTTCCCCTTTGCCCATTTGATCCCTATAATGTTATCTTGTATACCGCCTATGTTTATAGCGCTGCAGAATCTGTTGGTGCACTACAAATACCTGATAATAATAATAATAATAATAATAATAGACGGCAGCACTAATTTCTGCCATGTAGTGCTCCAGACCCCTTCCTAGGTATCATGGGAACAAAGCAAATTTGATAATAGTAGTAAATTGGAAACTTTTTAAAAAATGTATTCTTTGTTTGAATCACAAAAGACAATTACCCATGTGGGAGCGCACTACATGTAGTTTAATGGCACGGCCTGATGCACTGTGATTAGACAGCGTGCCTGTGACATCCTATTGAAGAAACCAGAAGAGCAGAAGAGGTTGTCGAGGAAGGTAAGTACTGGTTTGGGGGGGGGGGTTAAATCTTTAAAATACTTTTTACTTTTGCAGGTGTAACTAGGTCAATGTTACATAATTCAGCACATAGTGCAGAATTATGTAAAATTAATTTGAACATTGACTGTCACTTTAATGTTCTTTGAAAAAACATTGTAATACCATACAATGGTATCAAGTAAAAAAGCTACAAGAAACCTAGTGACATATTTTTTCCCAGCTCTAGTGACACAAGAGTGATCAGATCTTGAAAGGGACTTGAAACTCAAAATTGATTTCCACATAATGGGCCAGATTACAAATGGAGTGTTATTTAATGCTTCCTCTTAGGTGTTAACTGTGCTAGAAGTAAGTTTTTTACACTTGTCAGATTTCGCTCATATTACAAGTAAAACTATTTTCAATTACATGCTAACCAGACACTTGTAAAAAGCCGAACTTACAATATTGCGCTCAAAACCTATTCCCCCATAGAATTTAAAGGGACACTGAACCCATTTTTTTTTTTTTTTTGTGATTCAGATAGAGCAGGACATTTTAAGCAACTTTCTAATTTACTACTATTATCAAATTTTCTTCATTCTCTTAGTATCTTTTTTTGAAATGCAAGAATAACCTGGGTTGCTCTTGCTGATTGGTGGATAAATTCATCCACCAATAAAAAGCGCTGTCCAGAGTTCTGAACCAAAAAAGCTTAGATGCCTTCTTTGTCAAATAAAGATAGCAAGAGAACAAAGAAAAAATTAATAATAGGAGTAAATTAGAAAGTTACTTAGAATTGCATGCTCTATCTGAATCACAAAAGAAATACAATTGGGTTCAGTGTCCCTTTAAAAAAAGTTTATAATGCACTTATGAATATTGCACTTATTTATTTTTCCCACGTTTCCTGTAATGCGTCTCTGAAAACTGTAGTGTTTTCACTCCCTTCACAAAGGCTGCAGTGCATTCAGTGCAATGAAGAACACTGACTTTTCTATATGCTGAACAGTGATTGGTTTATATGTGCAGAAGCTTTTTTTATTGGTCACAGTAAACAAAGTAGAATAAACTACATTCTAGACGTTTTTAAAATCGGTGTGTCCAGGCCTACAAAACAATTTTTAAAATAATTTTTTTAAATGCTTTTAAATAGTTTATTTTGCATGCAGATTAGCTTTGGAGGCATACATAAATGAGGGCACTTACATATGTATCAAAATATCAAATGAAATGCAAAACAATTCCTGTTTTGTGTTTCTTCTTTTTTTTTTTAATGATACATGCTACAGGACAAGCTTGGAACTTAAAATAACATACAGCTAGATTACAAATTTTGTGTTATGAGTGAAAAAGCATCGGTGTGCTTCATAACGCTGCTTTTTCCCTAACGCCGCTATTAAAAGTCTTGTATACCCAGGTGTAACGCACACCTTTTTGGCCGTCATGCAACGTCAGTCCTTTTTCAATGGGACTTCCATAGCGCCGGTATTACGAGTTTTGCTGTGAGGCCAAAAAGTGAGCGGTATAGCCTAAAACCACAAGATCTGTAGCGCCATCTAAAGTCAGTAGTTATGAGTTTTACGTTATAAAGCTGTAACATAAAACTCATAACTAAAGTGCTACAAAGTACACTAAAACCCATAAACTACCTATTAAACCCTAAACTGAGGCCTCCCGCATAGCAAACACTATAATAAATTTCTTAACCCCTATTCCACTGCTCCCCGACATCGTCGCCACTATAATAAACCTATTAACCCCTAAACCACCACACTCCTGCATCGCAAACACTATTTAAAGATTATTAACCCCTAATCTGTCGTCCGCCCACATCGCCACTATAATAAACCTATTAACCACTAAACCGCAAGCCCCCCACAGAGAAATAAACTATAATAAATTATTAACCCCTAAACCTCTGGCCTCCCACGTCACTAACTCTACATAAATATATTAACCCCTAAACCTAACCCTAACGTAACCCTAACCCTAAGCATAACCCTAACCCTAACACCCCCTAACTTAGATATAATTAAAATAAATCGAAATTTAACTTACAATTATTACCTAAATAATTCCTATTTAAAACTAAATACTTACCTGTAAATAAAACCCTAAGCTAGCTACAATATAACTAATAGTTACATTGTAGTTATCTTAGGTTTTATTTTTATTTTACAGGCAAGTTTGTATTTTTTTTACTAGGTAGACTAGTTAGTAAATAATTATTAACTATTTACTAACTACGTAGTTAAAATAAATACAAATTTACCTGTAAAATAAAACCTAACCTGCCTTACAATAAAACCTAACATTACAATAAAACAAATTATTTAAATTACAAAAAAATAAACACTAAATTACACAAAATAAAAAACAAAATTATCAAAAATAAAAACGAATTACACCTAATCTAATAGCCCTATCAAAATAAAAAAGGCCCGCCAAAATAAAAAAAAAACATAGCCTACACTAAACTACCAATGGCCCTTAAAAGGGCCTTTTGCAGGGCATTGCCTCAAAGAAATCAGCTCTTTTACCTGTAAAAAAAAAATACAAACAACCCCCAACAGTAAAACCCACCACCCACACAACCAAACCCCCCAAATAAAAGTCTATCTAAATAAACCTAAGCTAAACATTGCCCTGAAAAAGGGCATTTGGAAGGGCATTTAGCTCTTTTACATTGCACATTGCAAAAAACACTAACCCCAGATGACCGGATGACCGGACATCCATCCTCATCCAGGCGGCAGAAGTCTTCATCCAAGCGGGCAGAAGTCCTCCTCGAAGCCGGCAAAAGTCTTTATCCAAGCAGGCAAAAGTCTTCATCCAGACGGCATCTTCTATCTTCATCCATCCAGCGCGGAGTGGGTCCATCTTCAAGAGATCCGGCGCGGATCATGCTCTTCTTACGAAATCCACTGGAAAATGAAATTTCCCTTTAAGTGACATCATCCAAGACGGCGTCCCTTACGTTCCAATTGGCTGATAGAATTCTATCAGCCAATAGGAATTAAAGGGGAAAAAATCCTATTGGCTGTAGCAATCAGCCAATAGGATTGAGCTTTCATCCTATTGGCTGATCCAATCAGCCAATAGAATAAGAGCTCAATCCTATTGGCTGATTGGATCAGCCAATAGGATGAAAGCTCAATCCTATTGGCTGATTGCAACAGCCATTAGGGTTTTTTCCCCTTTAATACCTATTGGCTGATAGAATTTTATCAGCCGATCGGAATGTAAGGGACGCCATTTTGGATGACATCACTTAAAGGGAAACTTCATTTTCTAGCAGATTTCGTAAGAAGAGGATGCTCCGTGTCGGATGTCTTGAAGATGGACCGCTCCGCGCTGGATGGATAAAGATAGAAGATGCCGTCTGGATGAAGACTTCTGCCAACTTGGATGAAGACTTCTGCCGGCTTCAAGGAGGACTTCTGCTCGCTTGGATGAAGACTTCTGCCGCCTGGATGAGGATGGATGACTGGTCTTCGAAAACTGTACGTGGATCGTGGGGGGTTAGTGTTAGGTTTTTTTAAGGGTTTATTGGGTGGGTTTTATTTTTAGATTAGGGTTTTGGGCAATGTAAAAGAGCTAAATGTCCTTTTAAGGGCAATGCCCATCCAAATGCCCTTTTCAGGACAATGTTTAGCTTAGGTTTAATTAGATAGGTTTTTATTTTGGGGGTTTGGCTGTGTGGGTGGTGGGTTTCACTGTTGGGGGGTTGTTTGTATTTTTTTTACAGGTAAAAGAGCTGATTTCTTTGGGGCAATGCCCCGCAAAAGGCCCTTTTAAGAGCCATTGGCAGTTTAGTGTAGGCTAGGGTTTTGTTGTTTTTTTTTGGGGGGGGGGCTTTTTTATTTTGATAGGTCTATTAGATTACGTGTAATTAATTTTTATTTTTGATAATTTAGTTTTTTTATTTTGTGTAATTTAGTGTTTATTTTTTTTGTAATTTAGATAATTGTATTTAATTAATTTAATTTATTTTATTTTATTGTAATGTTAGGTTTTATTGTAAGGCAGGTTAGGTTTTATTTTACAGGTAAATTTGTATTTATTTTAACTACGTAGTTAGTAAATAGTTAATAACTATTTACTAACTAGTCTACCTAGCAAAAAAATACAAACTTACCTGTAAAATAAAAATAAAACCTAAGATAACTACAATGTAACTATTAGTTATTTTGTAGCTAGCTTAGAGTTTTTTTACAGGTAAGTTTATATTTAGTTTTAAATAGGAATTATTTAGGTAATATTTGTAAGTTAAATTTAGATTTATTTTAATTATATTTAAGTTAGGGGGTGTTAGGGTTACGCTTAGGGTTAGGGTTACGTTAGGGTTAGATTTAAGGGTTAATAAATTTATGTAGTGTTAGTGATGTGGGAGGCCAGAGGTTTAGGGGTTAATAACTTTAGTATAGTGGCGGCGACATTGGGGGCAGCAGATTAGGGGTTAATAAGTGTAATGCAGGTGGCGGAGATGTTAGGGGCGGCAGATTAGGGTTGTTTAGACGTGGTTTTTATGTTAGGGTGTTCCCCATAGACATCAATGGGGCTGCGTTACAGAGCTTTTGTTTCCGTGATCGCAGGTGTTAGGCTTTTTTTTTGCCGGTTCTCCCCATTGATGTCTATGGGGAAATCGTGCACAAGCACGTCAAAGCAGTGCTTGTTTTTGGTGCGGTATGGAGCTCAACGCCACCATATCGCCCGCACAAGCCTGCTTTTTTAAAACTTGTAATAGCAGGGATAGGGATGTGAAATAACGACGCTTTTGTGGCGCTCGTTAATTTCCCTATAGCGCTCAAAACTCGTAATCTATCTGATAGTTTATTTCAAGCTCATATGGCTTTCATATCAGGTACACAAGCTGTTCTGGGGGCAATGGGGGGTACTACCCAGCATTGGAAGTGTGTACCTGTTAAAAAGCCCCCTGTGCGTGTGTGTATATATGTGTGTGTGTGTGTGCATATATATATATATATATATATATATATATATATATAATTCAGATAGAACATCACAATTTAAACAATTTTCCAATTTACTTCTATTATTAATTTGGCTTTGTTCATTTTTTATCCTTTGTTGAAAAGAATACCTAGGTAGGCTCAGAAACTGGGAGCTAGCTGCTAATTGGTGACTACACATCTATGCTTCTTGTCATTGGCTTAATGATGTGTTCAGCTAGCTCTTAAAAGTGCATTGCTGCTCCTTCAATAAAGAATACCAAGAGAATAAAGCAAGATTGATAATAGGGTAACCTGGAAAATTGTTTAAAATTGTATGTTCTATCTGAATCATGAATGAAAATGTTTTGGTTTCATGTCCCTTTAAGCTTGAGAAGTCTGGAGTTCTTCTCCCTGGAATTGGAAACCCCACAACTTTCAGACTTAAATTACAGTGCATTTATTTTATTTTTTACTACACATATATCCCTTTAATAAAGAACAGCCAAAAACACAAACACACACGTCTGCGCACACACACAGTGCTTACCTCTGGGTATCTTTGTCATTGTTTCAACCACATTGCAAAGTCAATGGCACCATATACTTCCCTTGACTGGACGACTTCAATACCTGGTAAGTTATGGTACATTTACCAGAGTCTTCAATTCCTACTGTACATCTTTAATGCAATTGCTGGGCCCCCGGGAGAGTTTTTAACACAAACTGACATGATTTACACAAACTTTCTCAGAATGGATACAACTGTACAGTGGGTTGTAGTTTTAACCCTAGTGATGCCTCTTGTTATACTTTATATAGCACTATACAAATAAACAATTTTCATTACCATTTCTAAGGGTGAGATACCTTTTAAGTAACTATCAGCAAAAGGAATATCTTCTAAAATATATCTATCTTTTTTATCCACTTTTTTGTTTTAACTCAAGTGAAGTTTTTATTCTCCCTTGGGATCCTATTATGAGATATGTAGTTTTGTCCCTTTGCACTTTATGTATATGAGACAAAGACAGAAATCCCACGTAGCAAAAATGCGCTTGAGTTACAATGGCGTTGTGTGAAATTCATGAAAAGAGTTCGGTTTTACAAAGGAAAATTATTTTAGCTTTTTTCTTTTACTATTTGTATGTAGTTTGGTGTCAGGTAATATATTTGGACTTTTCAAAGATAAAATATTCAAGAATTGCACGCTTTAAAATCAAGAATTGTCCACTTTCTTTTAACACTCAAACTATTCTATTATTACTCTTTTGAAAAAAGTAGTTATTGGAAATTGTAGTTATGACTTAAAGGGGTATAAAACCCACATTTTTTTTTCTTTCATAATTTAGATAGAGCGTGCAATTTTAAGCAACTTTCTAATTTACTCCTATTATCAATTTGTCTTCGTTCTCTTGATATCTTTATACGAAAAGCAAGAGTGTAAGCTTAAAGGGACATAAAACAGGTTGATATCTGTGCATATCCTAAAAGGGCTAATTAATTAAAAATAGTTTGCATACATTTAAAAAAAAATGCTAGTAAGTATTTTAAAATAATTTTCAAAAATAAGCAAAATGAATTACATAGCTGAGCTGCCTGGAGCAGTCAACTCCACCCCTCTTATCAGTGTTTAGACACAGGCATTGCATTTTAACTGAGATCACAGCTTCTAGGCATGCTCCAGCAGATAATGCCTATGCACTTTTGCATTCTACCAAAACAACAATAGATAGCACCTGAGTAGCATTTGCTGATTGGTGCTTAAAAGTAGCCTCAAATCAGCAAGTGCTACCCAGGGTGCTGAACCAAAAATTGGCAAGCTCCTAAGCTTACATTCCTGCTATTTACATAAAGATACCAAGAGAATGAAGACAAATTTAACATAGGAGAAAATTAGAAAGTTGCTTAAAATTGCATGCTCTATCTGAAACATGAAAGGAAAATGTTGGGTTTCATATCCCTTTAATGGGTAAAGAAAGAATGGATTTCCACAGCAAATTTATTCTGTAACGCTAGTGCATGCATTTTGAAGGGATAATTCACTTGTTTTACCAAACAAGTAAAGCCCTCGGTGTTTGATGCAAGTCAGGTTAACAGGATAAATACATAGAAAAAGGGAAGCAATCTGCCAGGTGTGGTGACATAGCGATAGCACACCAGCACAATGTATAACTTTAAACACTTTCGGCTAGATTACGAGTTCGGCGTTAGCTTTAAAAACATCGCAAACACTATAATAAAATTATTTAACCCCTAATCTGCGGACCGGACATCGCCGCCACCTACATTATAGCTATGAACCCCTAATCTGCTGCCCCTAACATCGCCGACACCTACATTATATTTATTAACCCCTAATCTGCCCCCCACCCAATGTCGCTGCCACCTAACTACACCAATTAACCCCTAATCTGCCGACCGGACATCGCCACCACTATAATAAATGTATTTACCCCTAAACCGCCACACTCCCGCCTCACAAACACTAGTTAAATTTGATTAACCCCTAATCTGCCCCCCCAACGTCGCCGACACCTACCTACAATTATTAACCCCTAATCTGCCTCCCCAATGTCGCCGCTACTATAATAAATGTATTAACCCCTAAACCTAAGTCTAACCCTAACCCTAACACCCCCCTAACTTAAATCTATTTTTAATAAATCTAAATAAAATTACTATAATTAAATAAATTATTCCTATTTAAAACGAAATACTTACCTGTAAAATAAACCCTAATATAGCTTCAATATAACTAGTAATTACATTGTAGCTATTTTAGGATTTATATTTATTTTACAGGCAACTTTATATTTATTTTAACTAGGTACAATAGTTATTAAATAGTTAATAACTATTTAATAGCTACCTAGTTAAAAAAATTACAAAATTACCTGTAAAATACATCCTAACCTATATTACAAATACAACTAACACCACCCTATCAATAAATTAATTAAATAAATTAACTACAATTATCTATAATAAAATACAATTAAATAAACTAAACTATATTACAAAAAAAAACCACACTAAATTACAAAAAATAAAAAAATTACAAGAAATTTAATCTAATTACACCTAATCTAATCCCCCTAATAAAATAAAAAAGCCCCCAAAGTAATAAAATTCCCTATCCTAAACTAAATTACAAATAGCCCCTAAAAGGGCTTTTTGCGGGGCATTGCCCCAAAGTAATCAGCTCTTTTACCTGTAAAAAAAAGAAATACAATACCCCCCAATATTACAACCCACCACCCACACACCCCTACTCTAAAACCCACCCGATCCCCCCTTAAAAAAACCTAACACTACCCCATTAAAGATCACCCTACCTTGAGCCATCTTCACCCAGCCGGGCACCTATGGGGAAGAAGAGGACATTCGGATCGGCAGACATCTTCATCCAGGCGGCATCTTCTATATTCATCCTTCCGGAGTGGAGCCATCTTCTATCCAGCTGTCACGGAGCCATCCTCTTCAATCGAAGTCCTAACGAAGAATGAAGGTTCCTTTAAATGACATCATCCAAGATGGCGTCCCTCGAATTCCGATTGGCTGATAGGATTCTATCAGCCAATTGGAATTAAGGAAGTAAAAATCCGATTGGTTGATTTAATCAGCCAATCGGATTAAAATTCAATCCGATTGGCTGATTGGATCAGCCAATAGAATGCGAGGTCAATTCTCTTGGCTGATCCAATCTGATTTTTCCTTTTTTTTTTTTTTTTTATTTTTTTTTTTATTGAGATAGTCATGTATTATAACATGTACAAACAGTGAAAAAAAAAGAAATACAACAAGGCAACAAAAACATGTTGCTAACTATTACATTTGCAGTATCATCTTCTTGGTAGTGATTCTAGTCACACTTACACAATTCCAAATTAAATAATATTTCTGCTATTAAATAACATATAAACCTTGCTTTTACAACTTATATTCATATATCTTAAATAAGTATTTAACACAATATATTCCATATATATTAATGTAGTCTACACTCTCATTTTCATTTTCCCCCACTCCTTTATCTATCTTTTAACCTTCTTCCTTCCTTCCTTCCCCTCTCTCTCTTCTTTTGGCTCATTATATTGTCAAATCGTACATGCACCTTACTAATTCTAAGGCGATAGAACAAGTGAAAATAAAATCATACAAACAAACAAACGGAAAAAAAAAAAAAAAAAAAGGAAAATGGGGGAAAGTTTCCTTCCCTTCTCCTCCTCCTTTTTATATATAATACTGATTTTGACCTTAAACCTCTCACGCCCCGTCCCGCCCCTGCCCTACACTCTCCAGCTCCCCCTAAGTTGTTCCTCTTGAATGTATATTGAATTTTCAAATGGTTTAATGATTATTTGTTGCATTGCCCGATCTAATGATCTTATATAGGCTTCCCATTTAAGCATAAATTTTGCAATTTGTTTTTCGGATTGATTGTCTGTGTCAAATTGTTCATATGTCAATTGCAACTGTATTTGCCTCAAGAAAACCTTTATGCTTAAACTCTTTTTGGAATTCCATTCACTTAATATCATGTTTCTTACAATTAATATTATAGTATTTAGAAAACGAGTGTTTGACCCGTGAGTTGAGCCTTCAACTAAGAAAAAAACTTCTTTTGGGATAATGTCTAATCTAATCTTGCATTTCTTTTCCAACCAATAAGTGATTTTTAACCAAAAAGTTTTAATTTTAGGGCATGAGTACATACAATGTACTATATCTGCGTTTACATATCTACAACGTTTACAACAGTTATTTTGAGAATTGCCCCATTTCGCCATAACATATGGGGTTAAGTATACATGATGCAATATTTTAACTTGTGACTCTCTCCAACTAGATAATAGGGTAGCTTTCCTTGTTCTATTCATGCTTCCTCTTATATCCTCCTCAGTTACTATAAATTCTGGGGAAATTCTTAACCACTTATTGATTGATTCATAAACATATTTCATCCTAGTTTGGTCAATGAGTTTCTTATATAATATTGAGCAACTAGTACTTCCTTGGGCATAGAGATTCATTATAGGAGTCAGCTTATCCCAATTATCTTTCATATAGATCACCCTTCCTAATGAATTACAATAGTGTCTTAGCTGTAGGTATATATAAAAATGTGAGTTCTCCCATCCAAACACATCTTTCAAATAATTTAAGTCCCGTATACATTTCTTCTGATTATCTATTAACTGGTATAGGTAGGTAAGGCCACTTTCCTGCCATTTTTGGCATACTTCTGCATTCAACATTATCCCAGGATTCCCTCCCAAAGGTAGAAAATTTGAAAAGTGAAAATCTATTTTCAAAATTTTACATATTTTTTGCCAAGCTATAATTAAGTTTGTAATGCTATCTAGTTTTTTAATCCTATCTGGTAGCTTATTGTGATCTACATGTATTAAAGATTTTAAGCTAAATGGTTTTACTATGTTCTCTTCTAGGTCTAAATCTATGAATTTATTGTTGTTGGAGATCCAAGCTAATACTATTTTGGCAAAGAACACCTGGTTATATAAAATTAGGTCGGGTAGCCCCATTCCGCCCCATTCATTTGCGATAGATAGTTTTGCATATGATATTCTAGCTTTTTTATCTTTCCAACAAAGTTGGGTTACAGCTCTTTTGATTCGTAATAAATCTTTGTTCTTAATTTTTAATGGTAAATTTTGGATAACATATAGAATTTTAGGTGTTGTTATCATCTTAAACATATTGATTTTCCCTGCTAGAGTTATAGGTAAATGTGACCATCTTTTAATTTCCTCTACAATTTTAGTGAATAGGGGTTCATAATTTAACTTATACCAGTCCCCTGGTGTGTTAGAAAAATTTATTCCCAAATATTTTATAAATGTATCTGCTACTTTAAACTTAGAGTCTAGAATAGAACCTTTCTGTTTTACTAACCACAGGATCTCTGATTTATGTATATTGACTTTATAGCCAGAAAATGACCCAAATGTTTCTATTATTTCCAATATTAATGGGATCTGTTCTTTTGAATTTCTTAAAAATATTAACATGTCATCCGCATATGCTGCTACTTTTATTTCAGTGTTCCCAATTCTTATGCCTTGAATCATTTCTCTAACTTGTATCATCAATGGCTCCAAAGCTAGATCGAATAAAATTGGTGAGAGAGGACACCCCTGTCTAGTGCCTCTGGACATTTCTATAAAATCTGTTTGTTGTCCATTTAAGAAATACAATACCCCCCAATATTACAACCCACCACCCACACACCCCTACTCTAAAACCCACCCGATCCCCCCTTAAAAAAACCTAACACTACCCCATTAAAGATCACCCTACCTTGAGCCATCTTCACCCAGCGGGGCACCTATGGGGAAGAAGAGGACATTCGGATCGGCAGACATCTTCATCCAGGCGGCATCTTCTATATTCATCCTTCCGGAGTGGAGCCATCTTCTATCCAGCTGTCACGGAGCCATCCTCTTCAATCGAAGTCCTAACGAAGAATGAAGGTTCCTTTAAATGACATCATCCAAGATGGCGTCCCTCGAATTCCGATTGGCTGATAGGATTCTATCAGCCAATCGGAATTAAGGAAGTAAAAATCCGATTGGTTGATTTAATCAGCCAATCGGATTAAAATTCAATCCGATTGGCTGATTGGATCAGCCAATAGAATGCGAGGTCAATTCTCTTGGCTGATCCAATCTGATTTTTCCTACCTTAATTCCGATTGGCTGATAGAATCCTATCAGCCAATCGGAATTCGAGGGACACCATCTTGGATGACGTAATTTAAAGGAACCTTCATTCTTCGTTAGGACTTCGATTGAAGAGGATGGCTCCGTGTCGGCTGGATAGAAGATGGCTCCGCTCCGGAAGGATGAAGATAGAAGATGCCGCCTGGATGAAGATGTTTGCCGGTCCGGATGTCCTCTTCTGCCCCATCGGTGCCTGGATGGGTGAAGACGGCTCAAGGTAGGGTGATCTTCAATGGGGTAGTGTTAGTTTTTTTAAGGGGGGATCAGGTGTGTTTTAGAGTAGGGGTGTGTGGGTGGTGGGTTGTAATGTTGGGGGGGTATTGTATTTCTTTTTTTTTAAAGGTAAAAGAGCTGATTACTTTGGGGCAATGCCCCTCAAAAAGCCCTTTTAAGGGCTGGTAAAAGAGCTGATTACTTTGGGGCAATGCCCCGCAAAAGGCCCTTTTAAGGGTTATTTG
Organism: Bombina bombina; assembly: GCF_027579735.1. NCBI lineage: Eukaryota > Metazoa > Chordata > Amphibia > Anura > Bombinatoridae > Bombina > Bombina bombina. The sequence continues at coordinate 591,821,592 of NC_069501.1, forward strand.
TAATTTAGTTTAGGATAGGGAATTTTATTATTTTGGGGGGCTTTTTTATTTTATTAGGCGGATTAGATTAGGTGTAATTAGATTAAACTTCTTCTAATATTTTTTTATTTTTTGTGATTGTGTTTGTTTGTTTTGTAATATAGTTTAGTTTATTTAATTGTATTTTATTTTAGATAATTGTAGTTAATTTATTTAATTAATTTATTGATAGTGTAGTGTTAGTTGTATTTGTAACTTAGGTTAGGATTTATTTTACAGGTAATTTTGTTATTATTTTAACTAGGTAGCTATTAAATATTTATTAACTATTTAATAAATATTGTACCTAGTTAAAATAAATACAAAGTTGCCTGTAAAATAAATATAAATCCTAAAATAGCTACAATGTAATTATTAGTTATATTGTAGCTATATTAGGGTTTATTTTACAGGTAAGTATTTAGTTTTAAATAGGAATAATTTATTTAATTATAGCAATTTTATTTAGATTTATTAAAAATTGATTTAAGATAGGGGGGTGTTAGGGTTAGACTTAGGTTTAGGGGTTAATACATTTATTATAGTAGCGGCGACCTTGGGGGTGGCAGATTAGGGGTTAATAATTGTAGGTAGGTGTCGGCAACTTTGTGGGGGCAGATTAGGAGTTAATAACATTTAACTAGTGTTTGCAAGGCGGGAGTGCGGCGGTTTAGGGGTTAATACATTTATTATAGTGGCGGCGATGTCCGGTCAGCAGATTAGGGGTTAATAATTGTAGGTAGGTGGCGGCGACATTGGGGGGGCAGATTAGGGGTTAATAACTATAATGTAGGTGTCGGCGATGTTAGGGGCAGCAGATTAGGGGTTCATAGCTATAATGTAGGTGGCGGCGGTGTCCGGAACGGCAGGTTAGGGGTTAATAATATAATGCAGGTGGCGAGGATGTCGGGGGAGGCAGATTAGGGGTTAATAATTGTAAGGTTAGGGGTGTTAAGACTCGGGGTTCATGTTAGGGTGTTCGGTGTAGCCAGCTCAGCCCCATTGTATCCTATGGGGAGATCGTGCACGAGCACGTTTTGCCAGCTTACCGCTACCGTAAGCAACGCTGGTATTACAGGTAGAAGTGTCTCTAAATTTGCTCAACGCTTACTTTTCTGAGGCTAACGCAGCCATTCAGAAAACTTGTAATACCAGCGTTGTTTAAAGTGTGCGCTGGAAAAAAAAGGCTCGTTAGCAGCGCAAGTTTTTACCGACAAAACTTGTAATCTAGCCGTTTATTTCTGGTTACATAAAAAGCTTTCTATGTAACCAGAAATAAACGGCTAGATTTAGAGTTTGGCGGCCAAAGGGGTGCGTTAGCTACACGTGCTTTTTTCCCCCCGCACCTTTTAAATACCGCTGGTATTTAGAGTTCACAGAATGGCTGGGTTTTCAGTGTGTTAGGCTCCAAAAAGGGAGCGTAGAGCATAATTTAACGCCACTGCAACTCTCGATACCAGCGGTGCTTACGGACGCAGCCAGCTTAAAAAATGTGCTCGTGCACGATTCCCCCATAGAAAACAATGGGGCTGTTTGAGCTGAAAAAAAACCTAACACTTGCAAAAAAGCCGCGTTCAGCTCCTAACGCAACCCCATTGTTTCCTAGGGGAAACACTTCCTACGTCTGCACCTAACACTCTAACATGTACCCCGAGTCTAAACACCCCTAACCTTACACTTATTAACCCCTAATCTGCCGCCCCCCGCTATCGCTGACCCCTGCATATTATTTTTAACCCCTAATCTGCCGCTCCGTACACCCCCGACACCTACATTATCCCTATGTACCCCTAATCTGCTGCCCTAACATCGCCGACCCCTATATTATATTTATTAACCCCTAATCTGCCGCCCCCAACGTTGCCTCCACCTAACTACACTTATTAACCCCTAATCTGCCGACCGGACCCGAGCGCTACCATAATATATGTATTAACCCCTAATCTGCCTCACTCCCGCCTCAATAACCCTATAATAAATAGTATTAACCCCTAATCTGCCCTCCCTAACATTGCCGACACCTAACTTCAAGTTTTAACCCCTAATCTGCCAACAGGAGCTCACCGCTACTATAATAAATTTATTAACCCCTAAAGCTAAGTCTAACTTTAACCCTAACACCCCCCTAAATTAAATATAATTTAAATCTAACGAAATAAATTAACTCTTATTAAATAAATTATTCCTATTTAAAGCTAAATACTTACCTGTAAAATAAACCCTAATATAGCTACAATATAAATTATAATTATATTGTAGCTATTTTAGGATTAATATTTATTTTACAGGCAACTTTGTAATTATTTTAACCAGGTACAATAGCTATTAAATAGTTAATAATTATTTAATAGTTACCTAGTTAAAATAATTACAAAATTACCTGTAAAATAAATCCTAACCTAAGTTAGAATTAAACCTAACACTACACTATCAATAAATTAATTAAATAAAATACCTACAATTATCTACAATTAAACCTAACACTACACTATCAATAAATAAATTAAATACAATTCCTACAAATAAATACAATTAAATAAACTAACTAAGGTACAAAAAATAAAAAAGAACTAAGTTACAAAAAATAAAAAAATATTTACAAACATTATAAAAAAATTACAACAATTTTAAACTAATTACACCTACTCAAAGCCCCCTAATAAAATAACAAAGACCCCCAAAATAAAAAAATGCCCTACCCTATTCTAAATTACAAAAGTTCAAAGCTCTTTTACCTTACCAGCCCTTAAAAGGGCCCTTTGCGGGGCATGCCCCAAAGAATTCAGCTCTTTTGCCTGTAAAAAAAAAAAAAACATACAATACCCCCCCAACATTACAACCCACCACCCACATACCCCTAATCTAACCCAAACCCCCCTTAAATAAACCTAACACTAAGCCCTTGAAGATCTTCCTACCTTGTCTTCACCATGCCAGGTATCACTGATCGTTCCAGGCTCCGAAATCTTCATCCAAGCCCAAACGGAGGCTAGACATTCATCATCCGGCTGAAGTCTTCTATCAAGCGACGGCTGAAGAGGTCCAGAAGAGGCTCCAAAGTCTTCATCCTATCCGGGCAGAAGAGTAGATCCGGACCGGCAACCATCTTCTTCCAAGCGGCATCTTCTATCTTCATCCGATGACGACCGGCTCCATCTTGAAGACCTCCAGCGCGGACCGATCCTCTTCTTCTGACGTCCAACTGAAGAATGAAGGTTCCTTTAAGGGACGTCATCCAAGATGGCGTCCCTCGAATTCCGATTGGCTGATAGGATTCTATCAACCAATCGGAATTAAGGTAGGAAAATTCTGATTGGCTGATGGAATCAGCCAATCAGAATCAAGTTCAATCCGATTGGCTGATCCAATCAGCCAATCAGATGGAGCTCGCATTCTATTGGCTGTTCCGATCAGCCAATAGAATGCGAGCTCAATCTGATTGGCTGATCGGATCAGCCAATCGGATTGAACTTGATTCTGATTGGCTGATTCCATCAGCCAATCAGAATTTTCCTACCTTAATTCCGATTGGCTGATAGAATCCTATCAGCCAATCGGAATTCGAGGGACGCCATCTTGGATGACGTCCCTTAAAGGAACCTTCATTCTTCAGTTGGACGTCGGAAGAAGAGGATCGGTCCAAGCTGGAGGTCTTCAAGATGGAGCCGGTCGTCATTGGATGGAGATAGAAGATGCCGCTTGGAAGAAGATGGTTGCCGGTCCGGATCTACTCTTCTGCCCAGATAGGATGAAGACTTTGGAGCCTCTTCTGGACCTCTTCAGCCGTCGCTTGATAGAAGACTTCAGCCGGATGATGGATGTCTAGCCCCCGCTTGGGCTTGGATGAAGATTTCGGAGCCTGGAACGATCGGTGATACCTGGCATGGTGAAGACAAGGTAGGAAGATCTTCAGGAGCTTAGTGTTAGGTTTATTTAAGGGGGGTTTGGGTTAGATTAGGGGTATGTGGGTGGTGGGTTGTAATGTTGGGGGGGTATTGTATGTTTTTTTTTTACAGGCAAAAGAGCTGAATTCTTTGGGGCATGCCCCGCAAAGGGCCCTTTTAAGGGCTGGTAAGGTAAAAGAGCTTTGAACTTTTGTAATTTAGAATAGTGTAGGGCATTTTTTTTATTTTGGGGGTCTTTGTTATTTTATTAGGGGGCTTAGAGTAGGTGTAATTAGTTTAAAATTGTTGTATTTTTTTTCTAATGTTTGTAAATATTTTTTTATTTTTTGTAACTTAGTTCTTTTTTATTTTTTGTACTTTAGTTAGTTTATTTCATTGTATTTATTTGTAGGTATTTTATTTAATTTATTTATTCATAGTGTAGTGTTAGGTTTAATTGTAGGTAATTGTAGGTATTGTATTTAATTAATTTATTGATAGTGTAGTGTTAGGTTTAATTGTAGATAATTGTAGGTATTGTATTTAATTAATGTAATGATAGTGTAGTGTTAGGTTTAATTGTAACTTAGGTTAGGATTTATTTTACAGGTAATTTTGTAATTATTTTAACTATTTTAGCTATTAAATAGTTATTAACTATTTAATAGCTATTGTACCTGTTTAAAATAATTACAAAGTTGCCTGTAAAATAAATATTAATCCTAAAATAGGTACAATATAATTATAATTTATATTGTAGCTATATTAGGATTTATTTTACAGTTAAGTATTTAGCTTTAAATAGGAATAATTTATATAATAAGAGTTAATTTATTTCGTTAGATTTAAATTATATTTAACTTAGGGGGGTGTTAGTGTTAGGGTTAGACTTAGCTTTAGGGGTTAATCCATTTATTAGAGTAGCGGTGAGCTCCGGTCAGCAGATTAGGGGTTAATACTTGAAGTTAGCTGTCGGCGATGTTAGGGAGGGCAGATTAGGGGTTAATACTATTTATTATAGGGTTATTGAGGCGGGAATGAGGCGGATTAGGGGTTAATACATTTATTATACTAGCGGTGAGCTCCGGTCGGCAGATTAGGGGTTAATTATTGTAGGTAGCTGGCGGCGACGTTGTGGGGGGCAGATTAGGGGTTAATAAATATAATATAGGGGTCGGCGGTGTTAGGGGCAGCAGATTAGGGGTACATAGGGATAACGTAAGTGGCGGCGGTGTACGGAGCGGCAGATTAGGGGTTAAAAAATTTAAATATAGTGGCGGCGATGTGGGGGGACCTCGGTTTAGGGGTGCATAGGTAGTTTATGGGTGTTAGTGTACTTTAGAGCACAGTAGTTAAGAGCTTTATAAACCGGCGTTAGCCCAGAAAGCTCTTAACTACTGACTTTTTTCTGCGGCTGGAGTTTTGTCGTTAGCTTTCTAACGCTCACTTCAGCCACGACTCTAAATACCGGCGTTAGAAAGATCCCATTGAAAAGATAGGATACGCAATTGACGTAAGGGGATCTGCGATATGGAAAAGTCGCGGCTGGAAAGTGAGCGTTAGACCCTTTAATGACTGGCTCCAAATACCAGAGGGCGGTAAAAACCAGCGTTAGGAGCCTCTAACGCTGGTTTTGACAGCTACCGCCCGACTCTAAATCTAGCCGTAAGTGTTTAAAGTTATACATTGTGCTGGTGTTACCTTTTGAGCTAGTGTGAACAGGGGTTTTGCAGCTTGCCCCTAACACCGTGCACTTTTTCACACTGTAGTGCTGTATCCTGCTGGACTGTTTTGCATAGCGATAGCACAGGCAGTGATGTCAACAATAAGGAGACTAACAAACATTATTGGAGACTTGACAGAGCAAAATACAGATCTTAAATTAAAGTTAGAAAAAACACAATCTGACAGAGATTGTATTAAGCTTTCTGCTTTAACTAACAACATACAGATCGGTAAATTACGTCAATTAAAATTAACAGAACACAGCAGAAACGAATACTCAAATAAAATTACTGAATTACGGATGAAAATAAAACAAGAAGAAAAAATAATAAGTGATATTTCTGGGAACAATGCAGATTGTTATCACTTACTGTCACAAAGAGAGCCAAGACAAGTGAAAAAACAAGATAATATGCCACTGGGCCCCACTAAAAACCGAAGTTCTGTTCCAATTGCCCCTGTCATAATATCTGAGCATTTTAACACCCCGAAAGTTTCTACAGGTTTTTCATATCAGACTAAGCCAATGACTGTAGCAGATAAAGACATTTTTCAGAAATGGTGGGGCACAATCCCCACAAACAGCTTTAATAACTTTTCACATTGGTTTCACAAGGGATCTGAAAATGCCATAAAATTAGGTATAAGCATGCAGGAATGGACAGAATTGCTTCAAGATGCCATGGGCTCCTATGCCAACAGGTTATTAGGATTCACCTCAAGTATATCTGATCAGGCTGGGAGAATAGTTAAAACCTTTTTCAATGTTACTAGTCTAGAAAAAGAGATTAGTGAAATTACCATGAGACCTCTGGATGGGCCATTTGAAGTAGCAAAAAGAGTTTTATTCTGGTGTGTGCTGCACCAGCCACAGACCCAAATGGTCTGGGGGTCACCAGCTCACATACAGAGGGTACTTGAAGCTCTCCTCAGAAAATGTCAGGAGTTTGTAAAGCTGTATGATCCAAACTCTGCAAACTTAGATATGGTGCTCACTAGAGCTGAGAAGTGGTGGAATTATCACCCATACACCATTAAGGCAATTTCTGCAGTGAAGCAGTCAATGGAGAACAATCTGACTATTCACAGGCAGGAATCAGAGAGGGGCAACAGGAGACATGTTTGGGGATATCAGAATAGTAGAGCATCAAATACAGGAAACTGGAGAGAAAGGAATTTAAATGGCGACATTAACAGAGGAGAAAACAAGTGTAAAAATTGGAGGCTGAGGCCAAATGAGATAAGCAATATGGCCAACTTAAGTTATTGGGAACTCAAACAACAAAACAGGAGAATGAGAGATGAAATTGTGTTTCTAAGGAGACAGCTGACAGAGCTGGAGTGCTCAAATTAAATAATTAATTTTGTTTATAAGCATATTTGTTTGCAGTGCATTTGTATCATGTAATGTGTACTTTAGTTTTAAGTTCAATTAATAATTTTAAGTGTTTTTCATTATTAAGTTTTATCTGCCAATATTTATAATGCATAATTAATTGATGCATTTTCTTTCTAAAGTAAGAAAAAGGAAGAAACCAATGAAGATATAAGGCTTCTCACCTTTCCTTCCAGCTTTTACCAATAACACATATTATAGATTGTTGTTTTTTAGGTGTCTTCAGTACTGATCTTACCATGAAGCTATGATGATGGAGTTAGACAAATTAAATAAGTATAAAATGTATCACAATGGAGATGTAAAATGGGGCATTAGGCCAAAATAATATATAGCATAAAGGGGTAAATAATCATATAAGTCAAGCAACATAAGTTTAAGTAAGGGTGCGAGTGGGATGATGCAATGATAGAGGCACATCCCAACTTGAAGTTAATAACTGTAATTGTGGTTTCTATTGCAGATGGAGTGTTGTAGAGTGAAGTAAATATATGCCTGGTTTTAATCTCTTTTCATTCCTTTGAGGGTCTTGGAAAAAACAAAGTGGTTCAAAGAGAGAGACGATTGGTAAAGCAAAAGCAAGGACCAGATGCCAAAAGATGACAACAAAGAACTTCAGTGAACCATTATAACGTTTGTTTTACAGGCACAATTCACACTTTATTAATAAAGATTTTACTACACGCATGCCCATCTAGTGTACCCACACTCACGCACTCATACATGAACTTTTAATTTTCCCAATTTTAAGACCATTGTATAAATGTTGCTAGTGGGGTTTAGCATAGGATTTTGTGTTTCAATGTATAATTTTAAATGAATTGTTTTAATGAATTGTATAAAGTTAGACTAGGAATTGACAGTCCTAGGAAAGTACAGAAGACCTCATATCGCCGAGGGAATGATATTCCTAAGGGATGGTGGGAGAATTTTCCCTGTAAGGTTTTCGCTGCCACTGTGTTCTTCTGTACTAGTGGGTATAACTAGAAAACGGGGCAACATAGGAGAAGAAAAAGTGAGGGAATGTGGTGACATAGCTTACTGACCTAGCTGTTATTAAAAACCCTTCCCCCCAGATACACCTTTCTCTCTTAACTAAATACACTCCCAATAGCCTTTGACTGGCATTTGATAAACCACTCCCTATTGAATTGGGGTATAAAAAACTTGAACACTCTCTATCTTTTTCTCTTTCTTATCTTGTTCATGCTGAAAAGATGGCTGATGGTGGACACACTGGAGAATATGGCTAATTATATTCCTTGGATAAAATCCTGTGATTATTTTAGCAGTGTTGCAGAAATTGTAGTATTGTAGTAAAGTTGCCCTGACTTAAATTTTTGGACTGTTTTGCTGTAAAATAGATGTATATATATATATATATATATATATATATATATATATAAAACACGGAAGGGAACTGCACTCTCATACCGGACCGGGTACACATCCCATGACCCTGCAACATGCTCAGCCCTGGGTGCCACTGGCACTCACAGGAAGCTGTGCTGTCCCCAGAGCCACAAGCAGTAAATCCTGACAGGTCTGGGTGCAAGAACCATAGGGAAAATTACAAAACAAATTAATACAACACACAGAGAAAACCCAGCACTCACTTACAAGCTCTCAGCTAAGATTTAAAAGCAACAATGGAAAGGTTAGTCACCGCATCTGGCCAAATGGGACAAGCTCAGGTACCACGTCAAGGTCCTTTCCAATACCTGAGACCCTAAAACAGCCACACAATGCAAGCTTTCAAATCCAAACAAACTGAAAACAAGGGAAGGGTGCACAGGAATATGTAACCACCCTAGACATATACAAAACACGGAAGGGAACTGCACTCTCATACTGGACCGGGTACACATCCCATGACCCTGCAACATGCTCAGCCCTGGGTGCCACTGGCACTCACAGGAAGCTGTGCTGTCCCCAGAGCCACAAGCAGTTAACCCCAGACAGGTCTGGGTGCAAGAACCATAGGGAAAATTACAAAACAAATTAATACAACACACAGAGAAAACCCAGCACTCACTTACAAGCTCTCAGCTAACATTTAAAAGCAACAATGGAAAGGTTAGTCACCGCATCTGGCCAAATACCCAAAGTACATCCCCACATACCCTCCTGGAGTATGTGGGGATGTACTTCTTGTAATGAAGATATCCCACAAGCTTCCTGTGCAGGTGTGTAATTAGCCTCTTGGAGTGCTTCTCTGTCCCGATATAAACTTTCTCCAACGTAGGGGTACCTGTTTAGGATCGCTTTTTCAGTTCAGGATGAGGCCATACCTCAGAGAATATGACTTCCTGTATTGCAACTTCTTTGTAACTGGGGAATATGCGTACTGTGACTTCAAATTTTCAAAAGCCTACTTTTTTCTGTCTTCATGCAATATATATTACATTCACTTCTTCCGAAACGATGAGCGTCACAGGAAAGAGGAGGAAGAGATTATCCGACTGTATCCGAGTTTGGAGGCAGAAGTGGCCGAAGTTGACGTCACACAGCGGGTTCGGCCGAGCTCGGTCGTCTTGCGCCTCGCGGCCGGTATCTCTTGCTCGGTCAGTGGGGCACAGTGATTAGCAACATGGCGGAACTTGATGACGTGACTTTGGACGGAAGATCTTTGGACAGTCTACGTGTCACTGACCTGAGCGTGGACTATCGAAAAGCGGTCAGAAGAACGCTCTCTTAAAACGGCTTAAAGGGGTAAGTAAATACCTATGTATTTTCTGTGCCGTGCAGGATAACGGCACTGTATACAGGAGCGCACACTTCTCTGGTAAGGGTATTTTATACCATCTTTTATCTTATACCAGCTGATATATGGTGATTCATCATTGACTGATTATATCCTAAGAACTTACATGAACTGTTCAGTTTATTTATGCTTTCAGCTATGGTGGATGTGCAGGCGCTGTGAAAACCTTTTTGTCTATATATATATATATATATATATATATATATATATATATATATATATATATATATATATATATATATATATATATATATACCTGTAAATATTTATCTCATTATTAACATATTACCACCTGGGAGTAATTTATTTTAGCTCAATAGTGCTTTTCACATAGTATAACTTTCCTGAAGTCTAATTCCGCCTAATAAAGACCAGTCGAACCCCAAAATACCAGGCTATTCTCCTCTGGACAAGGGAAATAGCAACCCCAGATAATCATTTTGGCCTCCTTCGGGTTAACAGTTTATTTATGTATAGAAGCTATTGATGCATCTTATAGCTATAGATACAGGAAATCTATAACATGTTAAATAAAATAAATCTTCAGGTCTTAAGGACCTGGTAGATTTAGTGGTCACTTTACCTTGCCTTGGTATAGGGTTTAGCTGGAGTTGCACAGTGAGTCTGGCAAGCCAGCATACTCAGATAGATACTTGCAGCCATGGACACATTCAGGCATCTACATTCACATTCAAAGCAAAAGGACGGAGTTTTTTTCTAAACAAATTATTTTTATTTATGCATCAGAACTTTGTAAATATTGATCATTAAAGGGACATGAAAACTCAAAATGCTTCTTTAATGATTCACATAGAGTTTTCCAATTTAATACTATTATCAAATTTAATTTGTTTTCTTGATATCCTTTGTTGAAAATAAGGTTGTTAGGCTCAGGAGCGCACATGTCATGTAGCAGCAACTCAGTGCATAAAAGCATGCATGCATAGTCAAGAAGTTCAGTTGATGATCTAGCCAAACCTCAGGATGTTGGTGCCAGACACAGTGGTTTGAGTACATATGTATATATTTGGATGTGCTTATTTATATATGTGTATCAAATACATATACATTGATCATCAGCTGACCTTTTTGGACTATGCCTGCATGCTTTTATTGACTGAGTTGTTGCTACATGATTGGCTAATTAAATATTTGCATTAACAAGCACATATACCTAATAAGGTTGTGGACAACTCCACCAACACCAAAACCACAAGCTTAGTAGTGGAGGTTATTTAATTATGACGTTTGCAGAGCAGCACAGCCATGATGGGATATGATAAAACATTTGAGGAACATTAGAGAATTTAGCACTTTTTAGACACAACTTGCCCTCAAAATAGAAATGGTTGGGAGGCCTGTTGCTATTTATTCCTTTTCACATTTTTACCCTTTTGTATTCAGAGACAACTGCAATACAAAAAAAAAATGCACATGAACCCCCCCAAATTTTTTTTATAATAAATAAATAAATAAAACGCATTAAATTTTTATATGACAAGGTGTTTGACAAGGAAGGGCTCAAAAGTGTGCACATACATATGTACACATATAAACACATATATACACATATATACATAAACACATCCAAATATATATGCACACACACACATGTATATATATATATATATATATATATATATATATATATATGTATATATATATATATATATATATATATATATATATATATATATGTATATACAGTAAATGCCTTGCTATTAAGAAAGGTCAGAGAGAAATGATCACCTTTGGTTTAAGCTGACAGGACTGCAACAGTAAATAAAATAGATAAATAAAAAAAAAGTACAACAGTGTTATGCAGAAGAGCATCTCTAAATACATGATATGTCAAACTGTGATATGATGGGCTACAGCAACAGGTACCACTGCTGTCAGGTAACCAAAACTGAACAGTAGAAGTTAGGAATTAATGTCTGCTGTAGCATGCAGATGCCTCCAGCCTTGTGTCAACAGTTCAGGCTGCTAATGATGGTGTAATGAATGGGCCTGAGAATCACACCAGGGCTTTACTACTCTGCACTCTTCATAATTAAATCACCTCCCCTGATAAGCTTGGGGTCTGTTTAAATACATTGCTATTGGGAGGATTTTTGTTGAGTTATCATTTGCACCAAAACATATAACTGCACATCTGCAAAAGACTTCAGCATTTTATTCATGTGAGTAATTTTGTTCTCCTATGAATTGGTACACAAGCATTATTTTGTGAACAGAGGCTCATCCTTCCATGCTTTTGCGTACATTCAGTTGTTCCCTGCACTGAGTATCCATTCTTCAAGTTTGGCCCTCCTTGCAATTATTTACAGTGAGTGCTCACTTGCAGGATTAATAATTTGGTGTTTTTACTGCTGTTAGTATTCTAAAAAAAGTATATTTTGGGCTCCATGTACTAAGCAGTCAGCGAGCTACCCGCAACAAATCTCGCGTCAAAACTCGCAAACTGATATGTACAAAGTCGTCAACTATGTTCAAACTCGCATCTTTAAAATTGCGAGCGTACTTATCCGCCAAACCTCGCTACGTCTCCATTTTCACTGTAATTAGACACATTTGACCACCAACTCGCCAAAAACGAATGTACTAAAAAATCTATTTGTCCGCTCGCTACAATTTCCGCTCCCACCTCGTTATTTTTGCCTCGCCACCTTTTAGGTGGCGGGCAAGGTACAAAACAATAGGAAAGTCAATCTAGACGCCAGTCTAGACATATATAAAAGGCAGTAATATCAGCATTGTACAGCATAACTGGCGTCTAATTTGTCTCTCATTTCCATGAACATAAATTGCGCCAAATTTGTCGACTGTAATTAAAGAGTAATCTATATTTTAAATTTGTATTGTATAGTTGTCAATCTTTATAATTATTTTTATATTAATATTTATATATTATCAGATCCAGATGAAGCCATATCCAAATTGTAAATAAATATTACAAAAATATTTGTTATCACTCTGTTATCTGTTATTGCTCTGTTAACACTCTTCAAAAAATTTTGAACAATAATAAAGTTGTTTAGATAAGTTGAACTACCTTGCATGTCACGTGTTAATAATTGGCCAGACAATTCAACTGAAAGTTAAGTACATCAGCTTAGTCGCGGCGAGCGAGGCGTCAAATTTATCAATAATCCGCCACTGCTCGCGGCGGGCTAGACTTGTCTATTTATTGGGGGATTTTTAGTACATAGTGACAGCGGACACCATTTCGCCCGCGGCGAGTAACGGCGAGTTTATCCGCGTCTAAAATGACGGATGAATTGACGGCTTAGTACATGGAGCCCTTTATGTTTTTGTCAGCATCTGTCATGCTACTTGTATTACAATTTTATGTCTCAAAGCTTAACCAAAAAATGTATTTGTACCTGCAATTCCAGAAACTAGTATATTCTTCCTGCATACAATGTCCATGATTTTTTTAAGATGTATACAATTTAGATTTAATCCCTTCATATTATATTCAAATATAGCCACATATTTCAGTGACACAAAGCTATTACAATTTTATTTAAACTATATTCTAATTTTGCTGAAAACTCCTATGATGTATAATGGGAACTCTTGGAAGACTAGTCTTGATATGATTTTCAATTAAAATAGAATAGGTAGTATGTCACATTGTGACATATTAATAGGTATTGTTACTTCAGTGTCATACTGCCAGATTATTCAGAATCATACTAGAGTGAAGACGCCTTTAGAGTTGCACGTAATGTCACCACAGATCATAACTGCCTTAAACATGCTAGTCAAATATGTCTGTATGCAAAAATGTCTGAAATGCATTTAAACTGTCATTTTGTTAGTGAATTGTATTGTTTTGCTGTCCTGGGACATAGGACCTCTAAGTATGTTTATATTGGCTTGTCTGCTGTGGTCAGTTAAGGATAAAGTATATATATAAAATCTAGTTGCTACCCTGAGAAAACAATGAGGGTAAGGGATTTGGATATTGGAGAATGCACCAAGCCTCCTTGGGACTGTGGGGAATTTTTTTTTTTCCAGAATTAAGTTACTTGAAAAGCCAGAACAAAAAATATTGGGCTAGATTACAAGTGGAGGGCTAAATTCTGTGAAAGTGATATTTGCGCTAAACTGATTAATACCAGAGCACGCAAATGTGCGCCGGTATTACAAGGTAAGTGCAATGTGAACACGGTCGCATTGCATAGAAGCACAGAATCATTGCACTGATGAAATTGCACTTCCATAGGCTCCAATGGTAGCATCGTTCTTATGCCGTCAGAGAAAACTAACACTTAAGTTTGGAGGCAATTGGGGGGCATTTAGAAAATGAACCAGAGATCTGACCTCTGGTTAATTCTTGGAGTACTAACGATAGCGCTAGCAATAACCAGCAACTTGTAATGGCTGGTTATTTATTGCGCGCATTACACCTAACTTGTAATAACATCACACTTTCTGTGTGCTGGTATTACTCAGTTGAGTACAAATATTGCTTTTGCAGAAGCGATATTTTGGGCTCAACTTGTATTCTAGCCCAATATACTTTATTTTAATATGTTTTGTGCAACTTTTTTTAACCCTTACAGTTTACATAAGGTCTAAATTTGTGCTAAATAGACTAGCGCAGTTTTGTCCTGCACTCAAGTGCAAACTTTAACTTTCAGCTCGTAATACCAGTGCAAATTAGCACGGTCACGATATCCATTAAAAGAATAGGTTGCACTCGAGGAACATCAGCCGCGCTAACCTTCTCTGGTTAATGCGTTTTACCATGCACTTGCAATATCAAAGTTGCGCTCTTATTCTAGCGGGGTCAAGCTATATTGGCTATCGTGCATACGCTATCATTAGCGAGTCACTTATAATCTTGCCCTTAACGTCCTAATAGGTGCTGGAAGCAAAGATATTATGTTTGATATTGTATGTATAAATAATAAACGTTTGATCATAAATAATAAAGTTTAATCTACTAATAAGTATAATATAGTATGGCTTATTAAAATAAGGAAAATGTGGTATATCTGTCCTGTGGCACTCATTTCTTAAAGTTCTCAGACAGTGAACATGTCAGTAATCCTGAACAAATAATTATGTGGTTGTAGTAAAACCGGTGCTTCTTATTTTTAGTTGTGAACCTTTCCGGAAACAGCTATGAAGCTGCATAATGGGCTAATTGGTATTTATACAATATGATAAAGGTATATAGTATATTTATTGAAGCCTGATGTTCCTTTGGAGATTCAGGCCCCTATTTATTAAAGGTCTTGCGGACCTGACCCGACAGTGCGGATCAGGTCCGCAAGACCTCGCTGAATGCGGAGAGCAATACGCTCTCCGTATTCAGCATTGCACCAGCAGCTCACAAGAGCTGCTGGTGCAACGCTGCCCCCTGCTGACTCGTGGCCAATTGGCTGCCAGGGGGGTGTCAATTTCTGGCGATTCCTGTCCGCCTGCTCAGAGCAGGCGGACAGGGTTATGGAGCAGCGGTCTTTAGACCGCTGCTTCATAACTGCTGTTTCTGGCGAGTCTGAAGACTCGCCAGAAACACTGCCCTTCAAGCTCCCTACGAAGCTTGTTAAATGGGCCCCTCAGCCATTAAAGAGAAAATGCATTGTATGTTAAAATGTCAACAGTTTCATCAACTAAAAATGTGAACTGGTTTAATACATTTAAGGCTAGATTAATATTTTACATTCCAATGTTCTTCACTTAGAAGAATGTGGTCTATTTATTCATAAATAAATAGTTTTACATATATCTGATTATATTTTGGTACAATATATATCTATACCTATATATATGATTAAATATACTGTAGGTATAGATATTTACAGATATTTATTTCATGTAAGTGGCAAGAGTCCATGAGCTAGTGATGTATGGGATATACATTCCTACCTGGAGGGGCAAAGTTCCCCAAACCTCAAAATGCCTATAAATACACCTCCCATCTCACTCATACTTCAGTTTTACAAACTTTGCCTTCGCTGGAGGATGGTGAAGAAAGTCATGCTTTATTTCTTCTGTGAAAGGCGCTTCTATGCATTTTGAAGCCCAGTTCCTCTCAAAGTACAGTGTTTGTCTGAGGGATGTGAACCTAGTATTTACCTAATGATGCCATGTTTTCACCTATGGGAAATCTATTCCAAGGCACTTTGTAAATATGGTTGTGGGGATTCATCTGCCACCTCCCTTTACAGATCAACATTATACTCCTCTACCATTACCTCTGCTGATATGTTTCAGTACTGGTTTGGCTGTCTGCTATATGTGGATGAGTGTCTTCAGGTAAGTATATATCTTTTTTTAAGACACTCTCAGCTATGTTTGGCACTTTATATTTTTAAAGTTTTAAATATATATTGCATATATTTGCCATGAGTCAGATCTATGTTTATTTCCCTTTTCAGTCTAACAGTTTTAGCATGGAAAATTATGTTTGGGAGAAATGTAGTAATTTTTTTCTTACCTGAGGTTCCAGCTAGTTGTAACTTCGGTCTTGTTTTTTCAAATTTTCGCGGGCAAATTAGGCTTGCAATGGCGCAAAATGCTTCTATTTATTGCGTCATTCTTGGTGTAAACTTTTTTGGCACGAAGGTTGCGTTTGTTGTGACATGAGTCACGTCATTTCTTGTGCCTTTGTTGACGCAATTTTTTTGGCGTAAAGTCGCGCCTGTTATGAATCGTGTCATTTCCTGTAAACCTTGGCGGCAAAAGTTTTTTTCTCAGCATTTGCGTCATCTCTGTTGGTGTCATTTTTGGCGCCAAAAATGTTGTTATATTAAGTCTCTCACTCTTTTGATCTCTCCTTTCATTTGTTACAGAGGGCTATGATATTTGTTTGTTTTTTTCATATAAGTGTGTATATTTTTTAATTAGCTGATTTTATTTCTTCAGCTCAAATATGTGGTACTTGTTATGTTTTATTATTCATACTGATAATGTTTCTATAGTACATGTGCATCTACTGTTTTACCTTCACAGTCTAATGTACATGATATTACTGTTGATATAAAAGGATTATATTGCAAAAGACATAGAGAAGGCTATGACTGCTATTCCACCTTCAAATTAACCTAAACTATCTCCTAACTTCTCATAAACCTATGAAGTTTGTATTGATTGACTGCATACTGTAGTATTTCTGCTGATGTGGTTTTCTCTGACTCAGAGGATCCTATTTCAGAGACTGATTTTGATAAATCAAACTTTCAATTCAATGTTTCATTCTTTATTAAAGTGACTGTAAATTTTGATGATAAAGTGCCCGGTTTTTAAAAACTTGATTAAAAACAGGGGCACTTTAATTTATCAAAATTTACATTTCACTCTTCTTGTGAAAATACTTACCCACCAATAGGATTGAAGTTCAATCCTATTGGCTGATTGGATCAGCCAATAGGATTTTTTCTACCTTAATTCCGATTGGCTGATAGAATTCTATCAGCCAATCGGAATTCAAGGACACCATCTTGGATGACGTCATTTAAAAGAACCTTCATTCTTCAGTTGGATATCGATGGAAGAGGATGCTCTGCGTCGGATGTCTTGAAGATGGACCCGCTCCGTGCCGGATGGATGAAGATAGAAGATGCCGCCTGGATGAAGACTTCTGCCCGTCTGGAGGACCTCTTCTGGCTGGCTTCGATGAAGACTTCTGCTCGTCTGGAGGACCACTTCGCCCGGCTTCGTTGAGGACTTCAGCCCGGCTGGGTGAAGACTTCTCAAGGTAGGGTGATCTTCAAGGGGTTAGTGTTGGATTTTATTAAGGGGGTATTGTGTGGGTTTTAGAGTAGGGTTGGTTGTGTGGGTGGTGGGTTTTAATTTTGGGGGGGTATTGTACTTTTTTTTGCAAGTAATAGAGCTGATTACTTTGGGGCAATACCCCGCAAAAGGCCCTTTTAAGGGCTATTTGTAATTTAATATTTAATTGTATTTAGTTTAGGTAATTAATTTAATTATAGTTTAGTGTTAGGTGTAATTGTAACTTAGGTTAGGATTTATTTTACAGGTGAATTTTAATTTATTTTAACTAGGTAGCTATTAAATAGTTATTAACTATTTAATAACTATTGTACCTAGTTAAAATAAATACAAAGTTGCCTGTATAATAAAAATAAATCCTAAACTAGCTACAATGTAACTATTAGTTATATTGTAGCTATCTTAGGGTTCATTTTATAGGTAAGTATTTAGTTTTAAATGGGAATAATTTAGTCAATGATAGTTATTTTATTTAGATTTATTTAAATTATATTTAAGTTAGGGGGTGTTAGGGTTAGGGTTAGACTTAGGTTTAGGGGTTAATAACTTTAATATAGTGGCGGTGACATTGGGGTCGACAGATTAGGGGTTAATAAATATAATGTAGGGTTCGGCGATGTTGGGGGTAGCAGATTAGGGGTTCATAAGTATAAGATTATGGGTGTTTAGACTCGGGGTTCATGTTAGGGTGTAGACATAAATTTTATTTCCCCATAGGAATCAATGGGGCTGCATTAGGAGCTTTACGCTCCTAAGGGGAAATCGTGCACGAGCACGTTTTAGCAGCTCACCGCTAACATAAGCAGCGCTGTTATTGAAGTGAGATGTGGAGCAAAATTTTGCTCAACGCTCACTTTTTTGCATTACTGTAGGTGAGCGGTGAGGGAAAACTGCTCGTTAGCACCGCACAGCCTTACCGACAAAACTCGTAATCTAGGCATTAGTGTTTTTAGGTAAAAGTCCCTAAAGGTAGGGCTATTTCTTCTCTTGCCAAACGTACTTCTATCCTATTTAAGATATTTCTTCTTTTAAGGATCTTTTAGATAGGAAATTTGTTTCCTATCTTAAGAGAAGCATATTTACATATTGGCCATATTTTTTAACCTGCCATTTCTATGGCTAATATTGCTGCTGTTTCAACTTTTTTGGTTGGACAGTTTAGTTATCAGATCTTGATTTGTCTAAGCATTGTTCTTTTACTTCAATATGCTAATCATTTCATTTATGATGCTATACTTTATGTCATTTTAATTGATATTAAATCTTTGTTTTTATCCATTTCTACTAGAAAAGTTTTATGGCTTAAATCTCTGATATGGTGTTTAAATTTAGATTACTATCTTATTTTTTTAGGATAGTCATTTTTTAAGATTTTCTATTGGATTTTATTATCTCCTCTATTACTTGGTGAAATGCAGTCTTTTCTGCCCCAAGTTAAGAAATCTAAGGGTCATTTTTAAGCTCCCAATTGTTTTTTTCATTCCCTTAAAGGCCTCTGGCTCTGATTTTAGATTTTTTTTTTCCTGAATTTGAATAATTCCAAGCCTTATAATTAAACTATTTTCAGCCAATAAGTCTGCATGAAGATGCGGCCTTTTAACCAGTTCTTCTGGTGGGGGGGGGGGGGGCTGATTGAATTTATTTCCACACATTTGGCCAGTTTCTGTTAAAATCAATGGACTCAGATTATTGTTTTCTCAGGAGTGTCAAATAGGTTTCAGAATAAAAACCTCCCATGGGAAGATTCTTTTCCATGTTATAACAAACCCTGTGAAAGCTCATGTTTTTCTGAATTGAGTTTTCAGGGGTGATGGTTCCAGTAACGGAGTTTGGGTTTCTATTCAAATCAAATCTATTTATTGTCCTAAAGAAAAAATTTGTTCAGACCAATTCTGGATCTGAAATTTTTATATAGTTTTGTAAGAGTCCCAACTTTTAAGATGGTGACTATAGGGAATATTCTGCCTTTCTGTTTAGCAAGGTTACTTAATGTCCACAATAGACTTGCAGGATGCTTATTTTCATTTCATTCAGACCACTATTGTTTACTGAGATTCTCTTTTCTAGATAAGCATTACCAATTTGTCGCTCATCCTTTTGGGCTAGTGGCAGCTCAGAGATTCTTTTCAAAGATTATTGGTGCCCTTCTATCTGTATTCAGAGAGCAGGGTATTGCGGTGTTTTCTTATTTGGATGATATTTGGTACTAGCTTTAATCTTTTCATTCAGCAGAATCTCACTTGAAACAACTAGTGTGTTTTCCTCAAGACATGGTTGGAGGATCAATTTACAATAGTGTTTCTCGATTCCTCAGAGAAGGGTCCCCTTTTTAGGTTTCCAGATAAATTTTGGTGTCTATGATTCTTTCTCTGATAGACTAGATATGAATGAAGTTAATTTTAGTTTGTCTAAACCTTCAGTCTCTATTTTTTCCTTCAGTGGTTATGTGCATGGAAGTTTTTGGTCTCATAACTGCAGCATCAGGTACGATCCTCTTTGCTCGTTTTCATTTGGGGCCTCTAAAGCTGTGCATTTGGAACCATAGGTGCAGGGATTATTTTCTGTTATTACAACTGATATACTTAAATCCCAACACTTTTTTCTCTCTGTTTGTCACGCCGTGTCACTCTAGCCGTTGCTAGGGGTGCAGCGTCTCCTTCCCTGCTCGTTGTCAGGGGCTGTGTCGGCTCCGGATGCGTGCGGCCCTGACGTCATCGCTGCACGCTTCACTGTCTGATGCCAGTCCGGATTCCTGTGGCGCGACTCCTGCGCCTCTGTAAGTTGCACAGAAACTATCTATTACTGTCCAAGTATAGGTGTTACTTTGTGTGCTGCTGGGTGTGATAGATCGTTACTGCTATTTGCCTTTTTGTTGCTGAACCCTGCTTGTCTGACTACTCTGCCGTTTAACCCCTACATTGCTGGATTGATATACTGCTGCTAAACTCTGCTTGTCTGACTACTCTGCCTGTTAACCCCTAAATTGCTTAATTGATATACTGCTGCTGAACTCTGCTTGTCTGACTACTTTGCCTGCTAACCCCTAAATTGCTGGATTGATATACTGCTGCTGAACTCTGCTTGTCTGACTACTCTGCCTATTAACCCCTATTGTTCTGGATTGCCTCTCTATTGACAAACCCTGCCTGCCTGACCATTCTAGTGGTTTACCCTTGGACTGCTTTTCCATTGCCAAACCCTGCCTGCCTGACCATTCTAGTTGTTTACCCTTGGACTGTTTTTCCATTGCCAAACCCTGCCTGCCTGACCATTCTAGTGGTTTACCCTTGGACTGCTTTACCATTGCCAATCCCTGCCTGCTTGACCATTCTAGTGGTTTACCTTTAGACTGCTTCACTGTTGCCACTGAAGACTATCCTGCCTGTGGTGAGTGCTGCTTACATTATCTTGTGAACTTTCTCTGCTCTGGGATTTTCCCTATCATTCTGGCTTGACGCCGGGATAAGAAGACTACTGGCCGAGTTCGGTCTGATAGTGGAGTATCCCAAGAGCATAACATTATACTTGGGCCATGGAGCCAGATGAGGTGGCACGAGCAGTTTATTTTCAGGGACAGATGATGGGAACCCATACCACACAGTTGCCGAATATGGATTCCATGCTAGAGGCTATAACCGCTCAACTTTCTTTGCTTGTTACAGCGAGGAATACCGCTCCTGTGGTTGTACTGCCAGTCTTTGCTTCTGGTACTGTGGCTTCTTCCTCTGCTTCTGGAAGTATACCCCGGATACCATTGCCTGACAAGTATGAAGGTACTACTGATTGCAGGGGGTTTTCTTAACCAATGCAGGCTGCACTTCCACAATGATGCTCACACCTTTCAGTCTCACCAGTCAAGGGTCACCTTTATCAGTTCCTTACTGAAAGACAAGGCCCTAGCCTGGGTCTCTCCCCTTTTGGAACAGAACTCTCCACTCCTTAACAACGCTGATGTGTTAATTTCTGCAATTACTTCTGTCTTTGGGACTTCTGGCCGTACTTGTGCTGCAGAATTTTCTCTCCTAGATCTCCGCCAGGGCAATAGAACTGTGGCACAATTTTCCATCGGGTTTCGCACCTTGACACTAGAGACCAGTTGGGATGGCAGTGCCCTCAAGGTTGCCTTTAGGAGGGGTCTGCATAAACGCATCAAAGATGAACTCACTTATTGTGATATTCCCTCTTCTTTTGATGACTTTATAACACTTTGTATCAGTCTAGACTCTAGCTTCCATGAGAGACAAGCCGAGAGAGACAGAACTCGGAGAGTCCTTCCCTCCCGTTCTTCAATTCGTCCAGTTTCTGAGGTATCCTCTACCCCTTCGACTTCTCCAGCCACCCCAGTAGAGGAACCCATGGATCTTTCCTCTTTCAAACCCTCAGAGTCTGAAAGACAGAGAAGAAGGAGATTGAGACTACTGTATGCTTTTATTGTGGTTCTAACTCCCACCAACTACAAGACTGTGACTTTTGTCTGGGAAAAGCCAATGCTTAGGGGATAACACTGGGGTGCCTCTAAGCATGATCTCTACTTAATCCCCTCACTCCTCTCAGATTCTGGTACCTGTTACCCTTACCTTCCTTTAGAATACTGTCCACACTCAAGCCTTTATTGATTCAGGGGCAGTAGGAAACTTTTTGGGTCACCGTTTTATGATTCAAGCTGACTTGCCTCTTCTGCAGAAAAGACATTGTCTCAAAATAACTGCTATGGATGGCACCCCCCTTGGTTCAGGGTTGATCCATTTTGAGTCAGCACCCCTGACCCTGACTGTGGAAGTCCTTCATACCGAACAGCTGCAGTTCAAGGTCAATCATTCCCCAGCATAGCGTGTCATCCTTGGTGTTCCTTGGCTTCGGTTACATAATCCACAGTTTGACTGGGCTGAAGGACAACTGGCATCCTGGGATACCTCCTGTTTCCACTCCTGCCTTGATAAAGTCACTCCTCTTCTCTGCATCCCAATAGCCAGTATACAGGCTCCTCCAAACCTTCCCTCAGTATATTAGGACTTTGCAGATGTGTTTGAGAAAAAAGCAGCCAACGTGCTGCCATCCCACCGCCCTTGTGACTACAAGATCGACCTCTTTCCCGGAGCCCCACTTCGTAAAGGGAGGACTTACCCACTCTCCAAAGCTGAAACTAAATCCATGGAGGAGTAAATCCAAGAGAACCTAGCAAAAGGCTTCATTAGCCACTTCCTCCTCTCCTGCTGGGGCAAGCTTCTTTTTCATCAGTAAGAAAGATGGTGGGCTCAGACTCTCCATTGACTACAGGGCCTTGAACAACATAACTATCAAGAATCGCTATCCCATTCCTTTGATCACCGAACTGTATGACTCACTCCAGGATGCTCGCTTCTTCACCAAGCTGGACTTACATGGGGCATACAATCTGATCCGTATTTTCTCAGGCCAAGAATGGAAGACTGCCTTCAACACAAAATCAGGGCATTACAAATATCTTGTAATGCCCTTTGAGCTGTGTAATGCCCTTGAAGTCTTCCAGGCATTTGTCAATGATGTCTTTCGTGACCTCCTCATCCCCACTGTCATCATCTATCTGGTTGACATCCTTGTTTTCTCTTCCACTTTGGAGGAGCTTCATAAACATGTGAGACAGGTACTTCAACATCTTAGAGACAATTCTTTGGTAGCCAAGCTAAAAAAATGTGAGTTTAATCAATTTAAGTTCCAAGTCCTTGGTTATATCATCTCGAAGGAGGGTTTTGCCATGGATCCTGCTAAACGCACCGCAGTTCTAGAGTGGCCTCAACCCACTTCATTAAAGGAATTACAGAAATTCTTGGGGTTCTCCAATTATTACTGCAAGTTTATAAAAAAAAATTATCAAACAGTCACTCCACCCACTGAATTGACAAACAGAACAAAGACTGTAAACATTGGCATCCTGAAGCCATAAATGCCTTCTCTTGTCTGAAAAAGGCTTTCTGTTCTGCTCTTGTGCTCTGCCATCCTGATCCTGACCTACAGTTCACTTTAGAAGTTGATGCCTCTGAGATAGTGGCTGGAGCAGTTCTAACCCAAAGGGATCCTTTGACTTCCAAGTCATATTCTGTAGCCTTTTTCTGTAAATGCTTTACTCCTGCAGAGAGGAATTATGATGTGGGTAATCATGAACTCTTAACCATTAAGATGTCTTTGACTGAATGGCGTCATTGGTTAGAGGGCACCGCCAATCCAATCCAATCTCCGACCATAAGAATCTGACTTACCTAGAGACTGGTCATTGACTCAATCCTCTACAGGCCAGGTGGGCCTTGTTCTTTTCCCATTTTAACTTTGTGATCTCTTATCTTCCAGGGAACAAGAACAAGAAGGCGGATGCCCTTTCCCGTCAGTTCCCTCACTCAATTAAATCCTTTTGAAGCTCCTATTGAACACATTATACCTCCCTCCAGTGTGGTTGCTCAACTAAATACCACCCTTTTGCTAAGATTGCAGCATGCCCAGTCCAGTAAACCTCCTGGAGTTCCCATGGCCTCCAATATCCTCTTTGTACCTTTGAACCTACGCACCCCTGTGCTATCATGGGCTCATGATAGCAAACTCTCAGGACATCCTGGTTTGACTAGGACTTTTAAGCTTCTTTCCCAACATGTATGGTGGCTTACTATGAAGTCTGTCATTCAGAATTATGTGAAAGCCTGCACAACTTGAGCTGCTAACAAAACTCCCCGATCCTTGCCTCCTGGCTTGCTCCAAACATTGTCCATTCCCAAACAACCATGGACACACATAACTATGGACTTCATTGTGGACCTCCCACCTTCTGTCCACCATACAGTTATCTGGGTTGTGGTGGATCGGTTCTCTAGACTGGCTCATTTTGTACCCTTAACAAAACTGCCAACGGCCCAGGAATTATCGTCTTTTTCTCTCTTGCATGTGCTACATCTTCATGGCATCCCTGTGAATATTGTTTCCAACAGAGGTCCACAATTCATGTCTACATTTTGGAGATCCTTTTGCAAGTTGATTTGAACCACTGATTCCTTGTCTTCTGGCTATCATTCTCAGACCAATGGACTAACTGAGAGAGTAAATCAGGATCTTGAGGCTTATCTTAGAGCCTTTGTCAATGCTTTCCATACTAAGAAAGCAGAAATCTGAGCACTCGGGGGCAAGGTAAAATCCAGAAATCTTTATTTAAGCAAAAGGTACAAGCTGCATCAAGGTGCAGGTAGGCAGGAATAGCAGTCCTGACGCGTTTCGCGCCCCCTAGTGGCGCTTATTCATAGGAACTAATGCTGAACATGTCTGTAGTGTACTTAAAGGGATGACTGTCCAATCACTAGCCAATAATAGCTGCAACCGGACGTCACCCTGAAAGAAACACTGACAGCATGTAAAAAAATGTTAAAATCAATTGATGTAATAAAACTGAAGGTACAAGAAATCTTTGTATGCATACTAACAGGCTATTATGGATAGAAACACTTAAGACAAATTTATGTCTATGTGTGTGTAACTAGTTATTTGTCTAAACAATGTTAATGAAAATGCCTAATGGACAATGTACTGAACAAATCCATGGCTACAAATTAAACCTAGGACGATATATTCAAATATTATTGGCAAGCATTAAGGCATAGTAACAATGTTAGGACTCTACAGAGTGTGTGATTAATCCATATAAGAATTTAAATGATATTTGAAAAAAAAGGGGTATTATTTCACAGTCAAATAATTTGTGAATATGCTGGAAAGGGAGAACACTGATAACAAGAGAAAATGCTTATATACAATTCATAAATATTAATAACAATTATATATTTTAAATTGAAGAGTGCATATTTAAGCATTAATCTATAAAGTAAGAAATATCCCATTCCAGATTGATACCCTTAGGGTGTCTGGTTTCTAATTTCAGAATCGAGAATAACTCCCTTTTTGTAAGAAGTTTATGTCTGTCCCCTCCTCTGGTAGGTTTATGAACTACTTCAATGATTTGCGCTCCGAAATTGGGAACAACAGTTAGGTGCAGGCCATTGAAGTGTTTAGCGACTGCTGAGTTTTTATTGAAATTCTCAACATCTCTCAAGTGCTCCCTAACCCTGTCTCGGAATTCACGAGAGGTTTGGCCTACATATTGATGTTGGTAGATATTACAGTTGAGCAAATATACTACCCACTTGGTTCTGCAAGTAGCATAGATGTGGATTTCAAAAGTTTTCAACATGCTATTGGAATGAAAGTTGTTGCCAACAATGATTGACTTACAGGCTTTGCAGTTGAAATTATGACATCTGAAATTTCCCCTTCTGCTGCCATGTAGCCAAGTGGGGGAGGACAAATTAGTAGTTTGTATCATGCTAGGTGCTAATTTAGAGCCCAGGGTTTCTGGCTTTCTTGAAACGAATTTAAAGTTTGTCACTGAGTTAGATATTAAAGGGTCATTCTTAAGTAGTGGAATGTGTTTCTTTAAAATGTTTACTACTTCATTGTACTGGTTGGAAAATGGGGTACTAAACACTATTGCATTTTCTGAAAAAGATTTATGAGATTTTGTATGTTTTAAAGTACAATCCGTTTTCGCCTCTTCCTGTGCTTTATCTAGTAGATTTGAATTATATCCTCTGGCTAGCAATCTCTTTTTTAAGTCATTGGATTGATTCAAATAAATCTCATCATTATTGGTGTTTCTCTTAAGTCTTAAAAATTGACTTTTTGGAATTAATTTGAGGAGATGGGCAGGATGTGCTGATTGGGCATGTAAAATGGTGTTACCAGCAGTTGGTTTTCTGTAAGTACTCGATGTAATGGTTCTATCATCTTCCACTCCTTCTAATGTCAAGTCCAAAAAGTTGACTGTATAGGAATTAAATTCACCAGTAAATTTTAATAGATTAGCATTGGTATTCAAATATTCCAAAAAAAGAGCAATAGAAAAGCCCCCCTGACCCCTATCCTCAATTATAAAAATCATGTCATCAATAAATCTGTTATAAAAAACAGTGTCATGTATAAATGGATTTTGATATGAATAGATATGTTGGAGTTCCCACCAACCCACATATAAATTGCCATACGAGGGGGCGAATTTCGCCCCCATTGCCGTTCCGCATAATTGAAGGTAAAACTCTTTGTCAAAAATAAAATAGTTGTGGGTTAGTAGGAACTCCAAACAATCACAAATGAAGATTTTCTCTTCCTGTTTATAGGCAGTGTCCCTAACCATAAACCATTTTATAGCTCTGACTCCCTGATCATGGGGGATGCATGAATATAACGATTCAATGTCGATGACCACCCAATTGTAGTCTTTCTTCCATTTTATGCTTTTTAAGTTATCCAATAGGTTACTAGAATCCCTGAGGTAACTGTGTAAGTTCACTACTAGTGGCTGAAGAATACAGTCTAACCACTCAGACATAGGCTCCAAAAGGCAGCCTATGCCTGAGACTATAGGCCTACCAGGAGGAGATAGAATATCCTTGTGTATTTTGGGGACATGGTGGAAAATTGGTATGACCGGGGACTTGGGAATTAAAAGTTCAATATCTTTTCTTTGAAATATTCCCAAGGCCAAACCATCCTCCAACAAGTCCCCAAGTTTGCTCTTAAAGATATTAGTTGTGTCTGAAGGCAATTTACGATAAATAGATGTATTCGTGAGTTGCCTATTAGCTTCTGATAGGTAAGCACTCTTGTTCATAAGAACAATAGCGCCACCCTTATCTGCATTTCTCAAGACCAAATTTTTATTAAGTTGTAATTTTTTTTTTTTTTTTAGAGCAATGGATTCTTTATGTGTTAAATTAGTATGATGATGTTTTTTATCATTTGTTTTATTAGCCAATTCTAGCAGGTCTCTTTCAACACTTTGTTGAAAGGCATTGATGTAAGGCCCTCTGACTTGTATGGGATAAAAATCCCTATTTTTTGTTATAGGAGGAGTTATAGAGTGCGTTCCGAGACCATTGAATTGATCCCCACTGCAAGATAAATCTCTCATAACCTCCAAAGTACAACAGTCCTTGAAGTCTTTCAATTGATGACACTGGCCGGAAGGGAGGTCATTATCCTGATTGGTGTTGGCTTGGCAATTTTCATCTGGAGATTTGTCAGAGAAGAATTTTTTGAGAGTCAGTTTACGGACAAATTTATTTACATCCAAGATTGTGTCAAAAACTGAGAACTTATTGGATGGAGCAAAACCTAGTCCTCTTTGCAGTAGTGAAATTTCTTCATCAGTTAGTTGGTAATTAGAGAGATTAACAATATTCATGTTGTTATCTCTAATTTCTTGTTCTTGCTTGTGGATTTTTTGCCTATTGTTCCGCCTTTTTTATCTTCTTGTCCTACGCCTAAAGGGCCACTCTTTTTAGTAGTAGTTGATGGTGTTTTTGTTGGTATTTCCTCATCTGAATCCTCCATGGAGGAAGCTGAAGTGAAGCCGCTTTCAGGTGCCGAGGAGTAGATGGAATTGGATTCCTGATCAGAAGATTCTTGTTCTGTAGAAGAGAAAGACACTTTCTTTTCTTTATTTTTATTTTTGTTTTTCAATATGGACTTTGGAGTGTCTTTGTCTTTAACTTCTTTCTTCTGTCCTGTATGGCGTCTGTATCTTCTATTGCCATATTGAGGCCAAAAGTAGACTCTATTATTTTCATAGTCCTTACGGTCTCTATCAAACTTATTCCTCTTAAATTCAGCCAGTTCAGCATCCAATTTTTGCATGTGTTCCTTCATTTGAACCTTTAGATTATTGTAGGCTTCATTATTTTTATGATGTTTTAGTGAAACCTTATCATTTAGGATAGTTTCTTTTAGTTTCTCCCTTCTTCTCTGCTTATCTTTAATAAGTATTTTTATGAGAGTGTTGGAGCAAAGAGTGAGGGTGTCATTCCACTCATCTATAAGGTCCTGATCTTCCAGCTGATATGTTGGAAATTTTCTTAAACGCAGACCTCTAGGAATTCTATTGGATTCTAAATAGTGGTCAAAGGTGACAATATCCCACATGAGTCTTAAATCTGTGGTCAGCAATTTTTCATGGATGGCAAACTGTGATTTGATATCTGAAGTAGTTTCCATTCCCTCATTTTGTTTTTTGAAAACAGCATTAAAATAGTCTTTTCTATTTTCCAAATCAAAAAATGAGCCTGTAGAGCAAGATGATTTGTCCTGCATTTTTATCTAGGTGTAAAGATTTTTAAAACACCTGAGAAAAGTATCGTTTGTGTTATGAACTTTTTTGTTATTAAATCCCAAAAAATAAATGTTTAGCAAAGGAACATACTATGCACCCTTCTAAGAAATTATAGAAGCACTACTGGTAATTAAAATGGCCAAAAATTGACATTATTTTTTTTGGCCACTTAAATAGCCTGTTTATTTTTTAGCCTGTTTTTTTGAGAGTAATACTATAAACAAAAGTATTAACAAATATTTGTTAAATGTATATATTCAGTTGTCACAAAATTCAACAACACTTATGTGCTTTTAAACTTTTTCAGTCAGACACAGCTTATAGTGACATGTACAATGTACTGTTTTATCCATATGTGAATGGTGCTTGAAGGTGTAATATTTACAGAATATCTCTGTTATAATACATTACAGTTCAATTCAGAAAGTAATAAGTGAGTAAACACTTTACCTGGTCCGGATGTCCACGGACCTTAGGAGAAAGAGTCACTGTGCCAGGGTAGCCGGTACTGAGTCCCAATAATGTCCGGAGTGTGACAGCTGGTCTGCGGTATAGTCCGATCCGTGCAGGCGATGAGAGAAGGTTCCAGTGTGTGACGTCATCAGCGGTCGCCGCGACAGGAAAGCGGAGGGACCGCTCAATGTAGAATATGCACAGGCTTAAGAAAAAAACACTTGACCAAGCAAGATACAGGCAATGAAATATGCTATATTACCAGTGGTGCGGTGCTTCAGAAGTGCGGTGGGAACAAGAACCGCCAATGTAGAAATCCAAGAAAGCAGCAATCTGAGCACTCGGGGGCAAGGTAAAATCCAGAAATCTTTATTTAAGCAAAAGGTAAAAGCTGCATCAAGGTGCAGGTAGGCAGGAATAGCAGTCCTGACGCGTTTCGCGCCCCCTAGTGGCGCTTAGTCATAGGAACTAATGCTGAACATGTCTGTAGTGTACTTAAAGGGATGACTGTGCAATCACTAGCCAATAATAGCTGCAACCGGACGTCACCCTGAAAGAAACACTGACAGCATGTAAAAAAATGTTAAAATCAATTGATGTAATAATACTGAAGGTACAAGAAATCTTTGTATGCATACTAACAGGCTATTATGGATAGAAACACTTAAGACAAATTTATGTCTATGTGTGTGTAACTAGTTGTTTGTCTAAACAATGTTAATGAAAATGCCTAATGGACAATGTACTGAACAAATCCATGGCTACAAATTAAACCTAGGACGATATATTCAAATATTATTGGCAAGCATTAAGGCATAGTAACAATGTTAGGACTATACAGAGTGTGTGATTAATCCATATAAGAATTTAAATGATATTTGAAAAAAAGAGGTATTATTTCACAGGCAAATAATTTGTGAATATGCTGTTCGCATTATTGAAGGTCAACAATCTGGAAAGGGAGAACACTGATAACAAGAGAAAATGCTTATATACAATTCATAAATATTAATAACAATTATAAAGTTAGTATGCTTTCCATACTAACTGGTCTGAGTTGTTACCCCTAGCAGAGCTGGCAAGCAACACTCATTGGCACTCTTCTCTTCGATGTTCTCCATTTCAAATCACAGCAGGGTATTAACCTTGTGTCTTTCGTCTTTCTGCTCAGTCCATTGGGGTTCCTGCTGCAGACTGACACGTTAATGAACTTACCACTCATTGGCAGCGTATTTGCTCTCAGCTACGTTCAGCTGTCTCTAGATATAATAAGTTTGCTGCTCGTCATAGAGCTTCTGTAGTGCCATCTCAGTAGGTGAACATGTTTTGGTCTCTACTCAACATATTTGTCTACGCCAACCCTGTCACAAATTGGGGCCTAGGTTTATCGGACCTTACAAAGTCCTGAAAAGACTGTCTCCTGTTGCCTACAAAGTGGCCTTGCCCAAAACCCTGCACATACACCCAGTCTTCCATATTTCACTACTCAAGCTTTACATCAAGAATAGATATACCCGGCTCTGAGATCCTCCTCCTCTGCTCCTAGTCTGTGGTGACCCTGAATATGAGGTTGCTAAGATCCTGGACTCCAGATACAGGAGCAGACAACTGCAGTATCTGGTATATTGGAAGGGTTCGAAGGGTTACTCTGTGGCAGATCATTCCTGGGTTCCTGTCTGTGATGTGCATGCTCCGTCTTTAGTCTCTAGATTCCATGCTGCTCATCCTTTGAAGCCGACTGGTTTCTAAAGGAAAACTTTTAAGGGACACTAAACCCCAATTTTTCTTTCATGATTCAGATAGAGAATACAATTTTAAACAATATTCCAATTTACTTCTATTATCTAATTTGCTTCATTCTCTAGATATCCTTTGTTGATAAAATAGCAATGCACATGGTTAGCCAATCACATGAGACATATATGTGTAGCCACCAATCAGCAGCTACTGAGCCACATTGTTCTGGATTGCCTCTCTGTTGCCAAACCCTGCCTGCCTGACCATTCTAGTGGTTTACCCTTGGACTGCTTCTCCGTTGCCAAACCCTGCCTGCCTGACCATTCTAGTGGTTTACCCTTGCACTGCTTCTCCATTGTCAAACCCTGCCTGCCTGACCATTCTAGTGGTTTTACCTTGGACTGCTTTTCCGTTGCCAAACCCTGCCTGCCTGACTATTCTAGTGGTTTACCCTTGGACTGCTTTACCATTGCCAATCCCTGCCTGCTTGACCATTCTAGTGGTTTACCTTTAGACTGCTTCACTGTTGCCGCTGAAGACTATCCTGCCTGTGGTGAGTGCTGCTTACCTCATCTTGTGAACTTTCTCTGCTCTGCAATATTCCTTATCATTCTGGCTTGACGCCGGGATAAGAAGACTACTGACAGAGTTCGGTCTGATAGTGGAGTATCCCACGAGCATAACACTGATTTGGTGGTTGGAGTATCATCTTATTGTTCAGGGGGCCTCATTTGTTCGTCCTACCTGGACTGTATTCTCAACAGATGCAAGTTTTTCAGGTGGGGGAGCTGTCTGAGAGTCTCTGACAGCACTAGGGGTTTGGAACCCTTAGGAGGTGAGGTTACCAATCAATATTTTAGAACTCCATGTTATTTTCAGGGCTCTTCAAGCGTAGCTTCTTTTGAAGAG
Source organism: Bombina bombina (assembly GCF_027579735.1). Lineage (NCBI taxonomy): Eukaryota > Metazoa > Chordata > Amphibia > Anura > Bombinatoridae > Bombina > Bombina bombina. The sequence continues at coordinate 591,853,406 of NC_069501.1, forward strand.
ACAACTTTTACATTTGTTTTTTAAACAGACAATATCCCAACAGTGGCATTTGTCAATCATCAAGGAGGGACTCACAGTCCTTCAGTTATGGAGGAAGTATCTCGGATACTTTCTTGGACGGAATCCAACTCTTGTGTAATTTTTGCGATTCATATCTCAGTAGACAATTGGGAAGGGGATTATCACAGCCGTCAGACTTTAAATCTGGGGGAGTGCTCTCCATCCAGATGTGTTTTTTTCATCTTGTACAGATGTGGGGTCTTCCAGAAATAGATCTGATGGTCTCTCTTCTAAACAAGAAGTTTTCCAGATTCCTTTCCAGGTCCAACGATCCTCAGGCGGAGATAGTGAATGCTCTAGCAGTTCTTTGATTTTTACGAACCTGCTTACATTTTTCCGCCTCTAGTTCTTTTTCCAAGGGTGATCTTCAAGAATTTGTATGTGTTTCTGAAAGCTCCAGCTTGGTTTCTCAGCTTTTGGTACGCGGACCTTGTCAGGTTGTTCAGTTGCAGCCTTGGCCACTTCCTTCTGTTTCAGGGGACGTTTTTTCCATAGGATCTCAAATTTCTAAATTTGAAGATTTGGAAATTGAATGCTTAAGTGTTTAGTCATAGATGTTTCTCTGACTCAGTTATTAGCACTATGATACAGGCTCGTAAGTCTATTTCTAGGAGATTTTATTTTCGGGTTTGGAAAACCTATATTTCATGATGTTCAACTCATGATTATTCTTGGCATTCTTTTATAATTCCTAGGATTTTACAGTATCTTCAAGTTGGTTTGGATTAACGTTTTGTCTGCATATTCTTTGGAAGGACAAATTTCTGCTCTTTCTGTCTTATTTCATAGAAAGATTGCTTAACTTCCTGATATTAACTGTTTTGTTCAGGCTCTGATTCATATTAAACATGTTTTTAAAGCTATTTCTCCTCCTTGGAGTCTCAATTAAGATTTTTCAGGCTCCTCCTTTTGAGTCTATGTATTCTCTGGACATTTAATTACTTTCTTGGAAAGTGTTTTTTCTTTTGGCTATCTCTTTTGCTTGAAGAGTTTCTGTATTGTCTGCTCTCTTTTGTGAGTCTCTTTATCTGTTTTTCTATCAAGATAAAGTTGTTTTGCCTAAAGTTGTAAATTCTAACAACATCAATAAGGAAATTGTTGTTCCTTCTTTGTGTCATAATTTTAAGAATATTCTTGTAGGGTCTTTACATTCTTTGCATATGGTAAGAGCTTTGAAATATTATGCTAAGGCTACTTAAGATTTTAGAAAGGCTTCTAGTCTTTTTGTTATTTTTTCTATCTCCACGAAAGGTCAGAAAGTCTGTTATTTCTCTGGGGGTTTTTTGTTTCAGACTTTTGATTCACAGAGCTTAGAGAATTACAGCTCATTCTACTAGATCAGTTGCCACTTCTTGGGCTCTCAAGAATGAAGCTTCAGTTAACTTAAATGAAACTTCAGTTGATCAACTTTGCAAAGCAGCAACTTGGTCTACTTTGCAGACTTTCATTTTACCATTGTTTATGTATTTGTTTCTTCGGAAGCAGCCTTTGGTAGGAAGGGTTTTCAGGCAGTTGTCTCAGCTTGATTTTAATGCCTTTGGTTTTAAATTGTTTTGAAATATTTAAGAAAACTTAATTGTTGTTTGGGATTTAATTTCTCAGTGGAAATAGCTGCCTCTCGAGTGACTCGTGGACTTCTACATCTTGGGTATTATATCCCATACGTCACTAGCTCATGGACTCTTGAGACGTACATGAAAGAAAACATAATTTATGTAAGAACTTAAATGATTAATTAATTTCTGTCATAGTGGCAAAAGTCCATGAGACCCACCCTATTTTTGTGTGGTTATGATTTTTTTGTATAAAGCACATTATGTTTTCCAGTCCCTCTTTTTTGTATGCTTTTTACTCCTTTTTTACACCTCACTTCTTGGCTATATGTTAAACTGAAGTATGAGTGAGGTGGGAGGTGTATTTATAGGCATTTTGAGGTTTGGTAAACTTTTCCCCCTCCAGGTAGGAATGTATATCCCAAACGTCACAACCTCATGGACTCTTGCCACTAAGAAAGAAATGAAATTATCAGGTAAGTTCTAACATAAAATATATTATATAGGAATATATATTTGAAAATATGTGGAGAACATTAAAATGTGAAATATTTACAGTAAATACTTAGTTTAAACACTTTATAAAATATGAATATTATATAAATATGATTTTGCATGTTTTCAGCTACTTGACTGCAAAGGACTGCATATATATATATATATATATATATATATATTTATGTTATGTGTTGTATATATGTTTGTAAATACATACACATATAAATGCAAAAATGCATGTGAACACACATATTAAAGTCTGTAAATTTTGACACTAACTCTGATTTGCAATAGGGATTGAAAATGTTTGATTAAAACTGTATGTATATATGTGACATACAGGGAGTGCAGAATTATTAGGCAAGTTGTATTTTTGAGGATTAATTTTATTATTGAACAACAACCATGTTCTCAATGAACCCAAAAAACTCATTAATATCAAAGCTGAATAGTTTTGGAAGTAGTTTTTAGTTTGTTTTTAGTTATAGCTATTTTAGGGGGATATCTGTGTGTGCAGGTGACTATTACTGTGCATAATTATTAGGCAACTTAACAAAAAACAAATATATACCCATTTCAATTATTTATTTTTACCAGTGAAACCAATATAACATCTCAACATTCACAAATATACATTTCTGACATTCAAAAACAAAACAAAAACAAATCAGTGACCAATATAGCCACCTTTCTTTGCAAGGACACTCAAAAGCCTGCCATCCATGGATTCTGTCAGTGTTTTGATCTGTTCACCATCAACATTGCGTGCAGCAGCAACCACGGCCTCCCAGACACTGTTCAGAGAGGTGTACTGTTTTCCCTCCTTGTAAATCTCACATTTGATGATGGACCACAGGTTCTCAATGGGGTTCAGATCAGGTGAACAAGGAGGCCATGTCATTAGATTTTCTTCTTTTATACCCTTTCTTGCCAGCCACGCTGTGGAGTACTTGGACGCGTGTGATGGAGCATTGTCCTGCATGAAAATCATGTTTTTCTTGAAGGATGCAGACTTCTTCCTGTACCACTGCTTGAAGAAGGTGTCTTCCAGAAACTGGCAGTAGGACTGGGAGTTGAGCTTGACTCCATCCTCAACCCGAAAAGGCCCCACAAGCTCATCTTTGATGATACCAGCCCAAACCAGTACTCCACCTCCACCTTGCTGGCGTCTGAGTCGGACTGGAGCTCTCTGCCCTTTACCAATCCAGCCACGGGCCCATCCATCTGGCCCATCAAGACTCACTCTCATTTCATCAGTCCATAAAACCTTAGAAAAATCAGTCTTGAGATATTTCTTGGCCCAGTCTTGACGTTTCAGCTTGTGTGTCTTGTTCAGTGGTGGTCGTCTTTCAGCCTTTCTTACCTTGGCCATGTCTCTGAGTATTGCACACCTTGTGCTTTTGGGCACTCCAGTGATGTTGCAGCTCTGAAATATGGCCAAACTGGTGGCAAGTGGCATCTTGGCAGCTGCACGCTTGACTTTTCTCAGTTCATGGGCAGTTATTTTGCGCCTTGGTTTTTCCACACGCTTCTTGCGACCCTGTTGACTATTTTGAATGAAACGCTTGATTGTTCGATGATCACGCTTCAGAAGCTTTGCAATTTTAAGAGTGCTGCATCCCTCTGGAAGATATCTCACTATTTTTGACTTTTCTGAGCCTGTCAAGTCCTTCTTTTGACCCATTTTGCCAAAGGAAAGGAAGTTGCCTAATAATTATGCACACCTGATATAGGGTGTTGATTTCATTAGACCACACCCCTTCTCATTACAGAGATGCACATCACCTAATATGCTTAATTGGTAGTAGGCTTTCGAGCCTATACAGCTTGGAGTAAGACAACATGCATAAAGAGGATGATGTGGTCAAAATACTCATTTGCCTAATAATTCCGCACTCCCTGTATATACATACAGTTTTAATCAAACATTTTCAACCCCCATTGCAAATCAGGGTTATTGTCAAAATTTACAGACTTTAAGCTGTTTGCAATGAACAAATTAAACAAAAGCTTTTGAAATAGCTTAACACAACAAATGCTTCAAGAGATTTCCCTAAATTCAACTGAAAATGCAACTTTTAATTAATTCTGCAATCTCAAAATTATTCAACCCCTTCATTGTCAGTATATACCAGGGTTATAATACAATTTATTTATTATTATTCTTTAAAATCACCTCCAATTAATATGTATATACAAAACAATTGAAATTAATATTTATTCCTAAATTCTTGAGATTAGTTAAATTTATAAACACATTTAAATTTATTAAGTAGAGACTAGATGATGAATCAAGTATACGTGCTTTTTTCGTTACAATATTCTATAAAACAAATCTTGAATGATATACCTTAAAAATTAACTTTACTCACAATGAATCACATTAAAATACCACAATAAAATACCAGAATATGGACCGCTAACTTAACAGTGTTTAGTTAAACAATATAATAAGATACTTCATATAAATCTTACTGGATCTCAATAGATTTAAGATAACTTCGAGACAAGAATATTTAAAGGGGCAGTCAACACCAGAATTTTTGTTGTTTAAAAAGATAGATAATCCCTTTATTACCCATTCCCCAGTTTTGCATAACCAACACAGTTATATTAATACACTTTTTACTGCTGTGACTATCTTGTATCTCAGCATCTCCTGACCGCCCCTAATCACATGACTTTTAGTTATTTTGCATATAGTTGCATTTTAGCCAATTAGTGCAGTGTCTGCCACAACCCACGGGCGTGATCCCAATGCTATCTATATGGTTTACCTGAACTACTCTCCCCTGTTGTGAAAAGCAAATACAAAAGCACGTGATTAGAGGCGGCCTTCAAGGGCTTAGAAATTATCTTATGAGCCTTCCTAGGTTTGCTCTAAACTAGAATACCAAGAGAACAAAGCAAAATTGTTGATAAAAGTAAATTGGAAAGTTGTTTAAAATTACATGCCCTATTTGAAAAATAAAAGTTTTTTTTGGCCTTGACTGTCCCTTTAAGCTACTTAGCCTACAAATAATTCTGTATAACTTCAATTAAAAACACCAGAAGTTGTATATATTATTAATGCAAACAGCCAATTTATATGCCAATATGCTTGACCTGAATTTACTTCTTATTTAGCTACAATAAAGCAAGTTCTAATATATATATATATATATATATATATATATATATATATATATATATATATATATATATATATGTATATATATATATCAATAACTGTAATTGATTTATAATATTAAAATACAAAATTCTTCCTAAATATTACTATTTAATACCAGTATACTTATTACCCTTGGTCTAATTAATATTAAATATAAGAATAAATCCTCCTTTTTAATCACAACTATGATATAACTAGAGTTTTAGAATACCTTTGCTTAAAATATTAAATATACAATTGCTTATACTTTACCAGATCACCAATTTGAGAATTCAGTTAATATCCAAATATGTCTATTGTCATATGTCTTAGGGGAATTATGCACATTTGTAAGAGAATTAATCTTGATAGTCTCTTATCCACAAAGAGTGTGCCAACGTATTTGTCTTACAAAAAACTGTGTTTGCACACTGGTCTTTCTATAAGCAAAAATTACAGCAAGCAGGATTTCAACAGTTACCAAGGAAAATGTTCAGCCAAGTTTTGTTTTTCTCTATGTGCAGGGACCAAACTCCTCACAATTTCTTAATCTTTTGATAGATTTGGATACACACTTTTCTCTGATTGGCTACTGGGAAATGTCATTTTCAACAGCCAAATGCCTTTTGGCTGTAATACTGAATTTAGGCCATCGGGGGCAGCAGACAAAGACAAACAGTTTCATGTTTAACACCGCTAACAGTAAATATAGATTCTTATATATTTTTAATATGTATATTTAGTATATTCACTATTTCTTGATATTAATAAACCTGTCTGGTAAATACATATGTGTCCCATTTAATACAATTTAGCATGTAATTATAGAGACTAAACATGAGTATATTACTTATCATATTTTAGAAGATGCCTTTAAAGTTGCATTTTTATGAGGGACTAGTAGTATCAATCAATAAAATATATATGTCTATCTGACTTATTCTGTATATCAGCTCATTTGATATACTGGTACATATTTCATTTTTTAGTCACATCTTATATCATAGACATACATGAGTATTATAGTTATGTATGAATACATGTCTCAACAGTGTTTAAGACATGGGCTCAACATCTATGCATTTATTTATTAGCTTATTGTTTCTTATTTAGAAACCTCATCTTCACATCAGATTCTTTTCTGTAATGTTCACTAGATTTCTGGAAAACAAAGAAAAATGTATTTATTTTGAAATAACTTAAACATTTATATATACCAATGCAGTTATTTATTTTTAATTAATTATATCCAACTCAGTATGTAACATGTGATGTATCTCTTAGATCATTATCTATATTAATAAGACAGTCTGTGGTATACATTAATTTATCTAAGAACTATGTAGATAATTTTTTATCAAAAGTATATAGGTTAAGATAATTTAAATTCTTAATTCTTAGGCTTTCAACTTCCCATATGTTAGCTGTAACATAAGCCCAGTGGCATATGTGTATTCAGCTCAGCGTGGGACAATTTAATACTGAGATAATAGACTTCTACATTGTTGGTCATCCTGGAAAGATATCTCAAATTGTAGATCTTTCAGCTGCCTATCCACAGGGGTTCCTGTGATCAAAGTAATGAATTTCTTAGGCTAAATTAATTTAGAGATTTCAATCTGGGAAGGCTATACAACAATAATTAATTAGAAATTACCTTTCTTCTGAGACCTTGATCAAAGACTCTTGAGATGTGACTTTATCTCTTATAGTTTGGGACCAATGTTTGTTCTTTTAGAAGTCCTGTCTATTTCTTTTGTTTTACAAGTCTGTATCTGGGAACAAAAGGGAGGGGTTGATATCACCCATTCCAGTGTTTGTTCACAATGTAGATAAATCAATTCATAGTAGATATTAGCTAAATGAGATATTAAATTATGTAATATCCAATGCCACTCAGCCATACCCTAACATAAAATCCCCCTTCTAATTTTAAATATATCTAGAACACATGTATTTGAATTGGCTTAAAGTCAGTGGTACTTTGTGAGTTTTTTTGACAGTATGCATCACAGATAGTCTTCTATGAAGAGAGTCTGTTATTTTTGAGCCCTCATGCTCGCTAGCTAGGCATCTTTAAACTATAATTTTTCTTTAGTGCATTTGGGGATATGACACTTCATTCTCCCTCTATGACTTTTAGTTGGGATCTAGGATGTCACGCTCACAACTGATTAATATGGACCCATTTATCCATAAAAGTATAATTTTTAGGTATCCTAATTTTATAGGCAACTGGAGAAATTTTGTCGGTAATGACAAAAGGACCCTTCCATGATGGAAGAAATTTCTTCTCCTTAACCTGATCTCTTCTTTATCATTTATTTCATATTCCTTTTTGGAAGTTTTGAGATCATAATAGGTTTTAGTGGTAGTTGCCGAATTTTCAATGGTCCTTTGAGCGAATGCAAAGGCATATTGCAGATGCTTCCTTAAGTTCTCCACATATTGATGTGTATTGGCGGCATTTATCAAGTTCTGGTCTGATGTACGGTACAATAGATGTTGAGGTAGAACCATTGTTCTACCAGTGATCAATTCAAAAGGTGACATATTAGTAGCACTACTTGGAGTTGCTCTTAATGCCATTAGGACTAGAGGTCATTTTACATCCCAGTCTTTTTAAGTATTTTTACAATTGACTGGTTGTAACGCTCTACAGGCAACTCTATATGCAATAGGAGCTTTCTTTTGACCCCTAGCATTTTCCACATTTTGGTCATTACTTTGCTAGTGAAGTGGTTTCCCTAATTGGATTCGATTCGCTGGGGTAAACCAAATCTGGAAACACGTGGTTGATGAGCAATGCAGCAAATGTTTCAGCACTATTGTTAGGAGCACTGATGCAACATGTAATTGTTACCTCTTGATGACCTTGTTACTAGACAAATAAAATACATTTGTATATCTGACCATGGCATTACCATCCCCCTTTTCTGCAATGGCACTCTATGCGTTGGCACATTGGGTTGGAACTGTGAACAGATTAAACAACCTTGACAGTAGGTTTGAACATCCTTCAACATATGTGGCCAAAAGGCGTAGTCACGCAATATTTCATGCATTAATTTGGCACCATGAGGGCCAGATGTGGGAGCTGAACTGGGTAGGTACCACCCATTGCTGGATGCCAGTTTTATAGGTCCTAATTAACAAACTATCCTGTAACTTGAATTGTGATCTGTATTTCATTAAGATTCTAAGATCTTCCTTGCCAATACTGTCTTCCTTTTGACTAGTGATCAGGTCCTCACTAGGTGAATCCTGACTCCATTGCACCAGGTTATGCTCACTTTGTTGTTTAGCCTGGTTTCTGGTAAAGGCTTCTACCTGAACTGCACCCATTAAGTGGTCGATATTAAGGAGTTCTCCAGTAATGGATCCTTGTTTGGCTGATGAATCTGCAAGATCATTGCCTTCCTTATCAGGACCTAGAATTCTGGAAAGACCCTTGGTCTTTTTCCAGTGTATGGTTAACCCATTGGACACCACCAGATTGTCAATCTCTCAGAACAACTTGCCATGTTTGACTGGTTTGTTGTTAGTTTTCTGCATGCCATTTCTTTTCCAAGTTGGCAGGTATTCAACAAAACTGTCATGCACATAAATTGAGTCAGTAATGACCACACATTCATGAATACCTTGTTCAATAGCCATCTCAATGGTTTTTAGAACAGCAGTGAGTTCGGCAACTTGACTGGATCTTGGTCCAATGTTGAAACCTACAGCAATATTTGGGAATCCATTTGCCCAAGTTATACCAATGTCGGCGACTAATCTGTGCTCATTATCATCAATAGTGGCATGGTAAGAACAACCATCAACATATACCCAAGGTAAAGTTTGGAAATGGTCTTAATTGTATATTTTATATGGGGAATTGTTCCTCCAGGAAATCATCTTCTAATTACTCTTCCCCATGATCCTTAGCAGTACAGTCATGAAGCTCAGCAAGCCCCTGTGCGATTGTATTCTTTTTGTTTTGCTTATAGCGAATTTCTAAAGGCCAGCATTGTAAGGAAATAGTCCAAGCTGTTATGTGGCTATTAGACAGATTCCCATCTCTTATTCTCTCACTTCGCAGATATAGCAAAGGCTGGTGGGCCATTTCTACAATAATTTTCTTGCCTTGTATATAGCTGTGGAAATTTTGTAGAGCCCATACAGTAGATAAGAGGGCTTTTTCGCAATCTCTAAATTTTATTTCTACTGGGGATAGAGTTTTGCTCGCATAAGCAATGACTTTGCTTAAATTATCATGCTTTTGGTTTAAAACAGCACTCATGCTTAGATCTGTGTAACCTGTCTCTAAGTAGAAAGGTTTACCCCCTTCAGGGTATGCTAAGCAAGGTGCTTGAGTAAGTTTTCTCTTCAGCTCTCTGATAGCTGTCTCTTGAGCTTTACTCCAGTGCCATTTCACACTCTTCTTTAAAAAAAGTAGCAGAATAATTTGTCATACCCAGGAATGATCTCAATTCCTTTAAGTTAGTTGGGTTCTTAGAATTTATTATAGCTTCCACCTTTTTCTTCTGAGGATTTAACCCTTCAGAAGTAACTTCATGTCCCAAGAAGTTTACACGAGTGCGGCACCATTGAGCTTTTTGTAGGGATAATTGGACACCTGCCCTTTTAAGTTGGCTGAGGACATGTTTAAGTTCAGTGATGTGTTTTTCAAAGTATGTGCTTTTGATTAAAACATCATCAACATAAGATAAGGTCCCCCTTTCCAGTACATCAGGCATAGCCTTATGCATGAATACAGCAAATTCATGTCCTTAATTTATGTATCCAAACGGGAGCCTTTGGAATGCATACTGGACCTTTTGGAACGAGAATGCAAGCTTATACTAGTCCTCCTCATGTACCTTTATGGTCCAGTATCCCTGTGCACAATCAATGGCAGTGAATATTTTAGATCCCTGCATCCGTGCTAGGCACTGGTCAATATACGTCTCAGGCAAGCCAGACATGTACACTTGTTTGTTTACCTGTCTTAAGTCAGCACACAAACACCATTGTCCATAGGCTTAAGAACAACTAGAATAGTATTGTTATAAGAGCTGTGCACCTGTTGGATAATACCCCGTTCTTCCAGGTTCCTTATGATTTCTGCAAGAGAATCATATGAGGCTAAAGGAAGTCTGTATTGTTTAACAAAGACCGGTGATGCATTGGGATCTGTTTGGATTCTTGCAATGTGCAAGTCTGTAGTCCCACAGTCCTAAGAATCCCTAGCAAAAATATCCTTGTATTCCATCAGGAGTTCTCGTGCTGTCCTATCTCATAGGCTTCTTCCAACCTAGAGGTGAGATCCCCTTGATTATAATTCACATTGTAATTTTAAACAACTTTCCTATTTACTTTTATCACCAATTTTGCTTTGTACTCTTGGTATTTTTAGTTGAAAGCTAAACCTAGGAGGTTCATATTCTAATTTCTTAGACATTGAAGATTGCCTCTAATCAGAATGCATTTTGACCACTAAAGGGCATTAGTTAATGTGTTTCATATAGAAAACATTGAGCTAATGCACGTGAATTTACCTAGGAGTGAGCACTGATTGGCTAAATTGCAAGTCTGTCAAAAGAACTGAAACAAGGGGGCAGTTTGCAGAGGGTTAGATACAAGGTAATGACAGAGGTAAAAAGTGTATTTCTATAAAAGTGGTGGTTATGCAAAACTGGGGAACGGGTAATAAAGGGATTATCTTTCTTTTTAAACAGCGAAAATTCTGGTGTTGACTGTCCCTTTAAGCTGTGATGTTATAGCTTTCACACTTGTCATCCAGGTTATGGACACAATGGTCTTGGGGAGAAAGATATTTAATCACCTTAGGTTCAGCTATTTGTGCCAATAAGCCTTCACTTATATAGCTAGCTTCCTGTTTTAAGTTCAATTTAACATACTTGGTTTTCCCCAGGTCATGCACTTGCATAGGAATAAATAGGTCCTCTTTAGCTCTCTCAATTTCGGCAAGGAATTGCGAATTATCTCCCCCTTTAGGGGACTTAGCGCCCCCCCCTTGTGGAGAGATATGGTTAATACATCGCCGTCTAAGGAAATATTTGCTGTCTTTCCAGGCGAAATTTTTAAAGTATTACCATCAGAGCCGCTTAAAATAGTCTGATCATCTATTTGTAGGATAGTGATTTCAGGTACAGAGTCATTCCTGAAATGAATCTTCACAGCATCTGGCTTCTCTTCCACCACGTGACAGCTATGTCGGGTGCGATATATACCAGATTTTTCATAATTGATAGGCCTTTTAACTTGTGACCAAATTACATTATTTATGTAATCAATTATGGTGCTTAATCGCTTCAGGAGATCACTACCAATAATTAAATGATTAGTTGGTAGATTCACCATAATGACAGGGTTTCTTATTACCCTGTTCCCCAGCCTTAGTTTTAACCATGTCGTACCGAAGACTTTGAGAGAATCATCCCCAACACCTATTAGTGAACCATCAAATTCTTTTAGTTTAGGTTTGTGGGGTGTTAGCTCATTTAGCTGTGTGTAGTACCTGTGGGATAAAATAGTTGCCTGAGATCCATTATCAGTTAATCTCATGATAGGGTTAGCAACTGAATCCTGGAGCTCAGCTAATACATAATATCTCCCTGCAGTTTCTACTATTTCACACATAAAGTTTTCATGTTTACACATCTGTGGGCTTTGCCATGAGTTTCCTGAATTCGCCACATTACCTGATGCAGAACAATTTTCATCCTTACCAACAAGTAAATTTTTTACAAAAATATTAACATTAATTTTGAAATATTAACCCCTTAATGACCACAGCACTTTTCCATTTTCTGTCCGTTTGGGACCAAGGCTATTTTTACATTTTTGCGGTGTTTGTGTTTAGCTGTAATTTTCATCTTACTCATTTACTGTACCCACGCATATTATATACCGTTTTTCTCGCCATTAAATGGACTTTCTAAAGATACCATTATTTTCATCATATCTTATAATTTACTATAAAAAAAAATTATAAAATATGAGGAAAAAATTGAAAAAAACACACTTTTTCTAACTATGACCTCCAAAATCTGTTACACATCTACAACCACCAAAAAACACTGTGCTAAATAGTTTCTAAATTTTGTCCTGAGTTTAGAAATACCCAATGTTTACATGTTCTTTGCTTTTTTTGTAAGTTATAGGGCCATAAATACAAGTAGCACTTTGCTATTTCCAAACCATTATTTTTCAAAATTAGCGCTAGTTACATTAGAACACTAATATCTTTCAGGAATCTCTGAATATCCATTGACATGTATATATTTTTTTTAGTAGACATCCCAAAGTATTCATCTAGGCCCATTTTGGTATATTTCATGCCACCATTTCACCGCCAAATGCGATTAAATACAAAAAATCGTTCACTTTTTTACAATTTTTTTCACAAACTTTTGGTTTCTCACTGAAATTATTTACAAACAGCTTGTGCAATTATGGCTTAAATGGTTGTAAATTCTTCTCTGAGATCCCCTTTGTTCAGAAATAGCAGACATATATGGCTTTGGCGTTGCTTTTTAGTAATTAGAAGGCTGCTAAATGCCACTGCGCACTACATGTGTATTATGCCCAGCAGTGAAGGGATTAACTATGGAGCATGTAGAGAGCTTTTAGGGATAATTTTAGCTTTAGTGTAGTGTAGTAGACAACCCCAAGTATTGATCTAGGCCAATTTTGGTATATTTCATGCCACCATTTCACCGCCAAATGCGATCAAATTAAAAAAAACGTTAAATTTTTCACAATTTTAGGTTTCTCACTGAAATCATTTACAAACAGCTTGTGCAATTATGGCACAAATGGTTGTAAATGCTTCTCTTGGATCCCCTTGTTCAGAAATAGCAGACATATATGGCTTTGGCGTTGCTTTTTGGTAATTAGAAGGCCGCCAAATGCCGCTGTATTTCACACGTGTATTATGGCTAGCAGTGAAGGGTTAATTATGTAGCTTGTAGGGAGCTTGCAGGGTTAATTTTAGCTTTAGTGTAGAGCTCAGCCTCCCACCTGAAACATGAGACCCCCTGATCCCTCCCAAACAGCTCTCTTCCCTCCCCCACCCCACAATTGTCCCCGCCATCTTAAGTACTGGCAGAAACTCTGCCAGTACTAAAATAAAAGCTATATTTGGGCTTTTTTTGTGTTTTTTTTAGCATATTTACATATGCTGCTGTGTAGGATCCCCCCTTAGCCCCCACCCTCACTGATCCCCCACCAAAGAGCTCTCTAACCCTTTTCCTCTGCCTTAATGGGCGCCATCTTGGGTACTGGCAGCTGTCTGCCAGTACCCAGTTTAGTGAAAAAATGTGCCTTTTTTAAAAAAAAAAACTTTTCTGTAGTGTAGCTTCCCCCCCCCCCCAGATCAACCCCCACCCCTTCCAGATCTCTTAGCTGTTTATTTACAGCTTTCAAAAATGTTTTATTTTTTTACTTTTGCAAGTTTATTTTTCTGTAGTGTAGCGGTTCCCTCCCACTCCCGCCCCGTGCATGCGCCCGCCCGCCGCCCCCCGTGCACGCGCGTGCTCCCGTGCGCTCTCCCGCCCCCGATCCCGCCCCCCTCCAGTCCACTCGGCACATCGATGGCCGCCCACCCGCCTCCCAGACTTGCTCCCACCCACCAACGATACCAGCCACCGATGTCCGCTGCAGAGAGGGCCACAGAGTGGCTCTCTCTGCATCGGATGGCCAAGGGGGGTTATTGCAGGATGCCTCGATATCGAGGCATCACTGCAATAACCGGAAAGCAGCTGGAAGCGAGCAGGATCGCTTCCAGCTGCTTTCCAGACCAAGGACGTATGCCACACGTCCTCGGTCATTAACTGTCTTTTTTTTTAGGACGTGTGGCGTACGTCCTTGGTCGTTAAGGGGTTAATAATACAAAAAAATATTTTTTTTAATAAAAACGTTTTAAAAATGTTTTTTTTTTTTTTTTCCTAGATAATAATCTCTATTTAATACAAATATATTATATCAATGTAATATAGATAATAATCTTACAGCTGTGCCTCCAGATAATATGTCAGTATATACCAGGGTTATAATACAATTTATTTATTATTATTATTTAAAATCAACTCCAATTAAAATGTATATACAAAACAATTGAAATTAATATTTATTTCTAAATTCTTGAGATTAGTTAAATTTATAAACACATTGAAATATATTAAGTAGAGACTAGATGAGGAATCAATTATGCATGCTTATTTATACAACATATCATGAACAATATACCTTTAAAATTAACTTTACTCACTGTGGCCTCTAGTTATGAAGCTCCGTGCATACCTGCCTTCGCTGGCCCCAATACGCTCGCCTAAGCTTGCCTCACATCGCCGCCGCGAACCTGAATACGCTCGCCAAAGTTATCGATAAATCTGTCAAAAAGCCGTGCACCAAGTACGGGGCGATGAGCAGCAGACTGTGATAGTTATCAATCATCAATCTCGCTGCTTTTCGGCTTTTTTACAGCTTTATTGATACCCCGGTCACTAAGCACTCACACTATACTATACTGTTCTACCCCCTATACCGGCACCCCCGGAGCCCCCCTCAACTAAATAAAGTTATTACCCCCTAAATCGCCACTCCTATACCCCTCCGCAACTATATTAAATATGTTAACCCCTAAACTGCTACTCCCGAACCCCGCCGCAACTATAATAAATATGTTAACCCCTAAACCGCTGCTCCCTGACCCCGCCACAACTATAATAAATATGTTAACCCCTAAACTGCCGTTCCTAGACCCCGCCGCAACTATAATAAATATGTTAACCCCTAAACCGCTGCTCCCGGACCCCGCCACAACTATAATAAATATGTTAACCCCTAAACCGCCGCTCCCGGACCCCGCCACCACCTACATAATACCTATTAACCCCTATCCTGCCCCCCTATACTGCCGCCACCTATAATAAATGTATTAACCCCTTATCCTTCCCCCCCTACACCGCCGCCACTATAATAAAATTATTAACCCCTAAACCTAAGTCTAACCCTAACCCTAACACCCCCTAATTTAAATATTAATTAAATAAATCTAAATAATAGTACTCTTATTAACTAAATTAATCCTATTTAAAACTAAATACTTACCTATAAAATAAACCCTAATATAGCTAAAATATAATTAATAATTACATTGTAGCTATTTTAGGATTTATATTTATTTTACAGGCAACTTTGTATTTGATTTATGATATTAAAATACAAAATTCTTCCTAAACATTAATATTTAATACCAGTATACTTATTACCCTTGGTCTAATTAATATTAAATATAAGAATAAATCCTCCTTTTAAATCACAACTATGATATAACTATAGTTTTAGAATATTTTTGTTAAAAATATTAAATATACAATTGCTTATACTTTACCAGATCACCAATTTGAGAATTCAGTTAATATCCAAATATGTCTATCGTCATATGTCTTAGGGGAATAATGCACATTAGGAGAATTAATCTTGATAGTCTCTTATCCACAAAGAGTGTCCCAATGTATTTGTTTTACAGAAAACTGTGTTCGCACACTGGTCTCTCTAAAAGCAAAAATGGCAGCAAGCAGGATTTCAATCGTTACCAAGGAAAATTTTCAGCGAAGTTTTGTTTTTCTCTGTGTGCAGGGAGTTTTTGTCTGAGACCAAACTCCTCCACATTTCTTAATCATTCGATAGATTTGGATACGCACTTTTCTCTGATTGGCTACTGGGAAATGTCATTTTCAACAGCCAAATGCCTTTTGGCTGTAATACTGGATTTAGGCCATCGGGGGCAGCAGACAAAGACAGTTTCATTTTTAACACCTCTAACAGTAAATGTAGATTCTTATATATTTTTAATATGTATATTTAGTATATTCACTATTTCTTGGTATTAATAAACCTGTCTGGTCAATACATATGTGTCCCAACTAATACAATTTAGCATGTATTTATAGAGACTAAACATTACTATATTACTAGTAGTATCAATCAATAAAATATATATGTCTATCTGACTTATTCTGTATATCAGCTCATTTGATATACTGGTACATATTTCATTTTCTAGTCACATCTTATATCATATATATACATGAGTATTATAGTTTTGTATTAATACATGTCTCAACAGTGTTTAAGACATGGGTTCAACATCTATGCATTTATATATTAGCTTATAGTTTCTTATTTAGAAACCTCATCTTCACATCAGATTCTTCCCTGTAATGTTCACTAGATTTCTGGAAAACAAAGAAAAATGTATTTATTTGGAAATAACTTAAACATTTATATATACCAATGCAGTTATTTATTTTTAATGAATTATACCCAACACAGTATGTAACATGTGATGTGTCTCTTAGATCATTATCTATATTATTCAGGAAGTCTGTGGTTCACATTAATTTATCTAAGAACTATGTAGATAATTTGTTATCAAAAGTACATAGGTTAAGATATTTTAAAATCTTAATTCTTAGGCTTTCAACTTCCCATATGTTAGCTGTAACATGAGCCCAGATGCCTATGTGTATTCAGCTCAGCATGGGACAATTTATCACTGAGATAATAGACATCTAAATTGTTGGTCATCTTGGAAAGGTATCTCAAATTATAGACCTTTCGGCTGCCTATCTACAGGGGTTCCTGTGATCTAAGTAATGAATTTCTTAGGCTAAATTAATTTAGAGATTTCAATCTGGGAAGGCTATACAACAGTAATTCATTAGAAATGACCTCTCTTTTGAGACCGTGATCAAAGGCTCTTGAGATGTGACATTATCTCTTATAGTCTGGGACCATTGTTTGTTCTTTTTGAAGTCCTGTCTATTTCTTTTGTTCTACAAGTCTGTTGATGGGAACAAAAGGGAGGGGTTAATATCACCTATTCCACTGTTTGTTCACAATGCAGCTAAATCAGTTCATACTAGTAGATATTAGCTAAATGAGATATTCAATTATGTGATATCCAATGCCACTCAGCCATACCCTGACATCATGGCAAGCATCTTAAGTACTTAGTAGAGCACCCTTTTGCTGTTATGACCTGCTGCAAACAAGATGCATTGCCAGACACCATCTTCTGGCAGTGTTCCTGAGGAATATTAGCCCATTCCTCATGAGCAATGGCCTCCAGTTCACTAATATTCTTGGGTTTGCGTGCTGCAACTCTCTTCTTCACATCCCATCAGAGATTTTCTATGGGGTTCAAGTCAAGTGATTGTGATGGCCACTATAGAATCTCCCAGGACTTCTTCTCCAACCAAGCCTTTGTGGAGTTTGAAGTATGCTTGGAATGATTATCCTGATGTAAGGTTCAATTACGTCCAAGCTTCAAGGGACAGTTCGCCCAAAAATGTCTCCCATTTAAATTGTTCCCAATGATTCATTTTACCTGCTGGAATGTTTTAAATTGTTTACAAGTAGCTCCTTTACCCATATTTTGGCATTTGAAATAGCTGATTTAGCCTGTGGTATCCCAACCTATACTGAAAGTTATACTGAAAGTATTGAGCTTTAGTTTTCTAGACAAATATAAGATAAGGAAGCAACTCTGTGTACATACAAGTGATAACATAATGAGATCTGATATTACCTGAAGTTCAACCATTGTAATAGGCTGTGGTTTAAAAGCACAAAACCAGCTACTTCATATACACAAATTAACCGAAAAATGAAATTTCTCATAAATTTTATACTCTGCAGCTGGTATAACAAGTCATTGAAAATACATCCATATAAAAACAATTTTACAGTGTACTGTCCCTTTCAGCTTCCTCACAGACGGCATTACATTTTTTCCTAGGATTTCCTGATACTTCAATTAATCCTTCTTGCCTTCAACACGCTGCAGGTTTCCAGTGCCAAAGGATGCAAAGCAGCCCCAGAGCATCACTGAGCCACTACCATGCATAACTTTCAGCGTATGCTTCATTCTTCTTCCTCTATACATACCGCTGATCCATCTGGCCAAAAAGTTCCAGTTTTGTTTCATTACTCCATGGAACAGAATCCCAAAACTTATGTGGCTGATTTATATGATTTTGAGCATATTGGAGCCAACATTTCTTGTGCTTTTTCATCAGTAGTAGTATACGCCTTGGAGTCCTGGCATGGAAAGCTTCTGCGTTTAGTAGGCACCTTACTGTGCAAACTGAAACCTCAGTGCCTGTTGCCACAATGTCTTGCTGCAGGTCTTTTGCAGTCACTCAAGGGTTTTTCTCAACCTGCCTTCTCAGAAATCTGGCTGCAGCCAATGATAGCTTCCTTTTTCTGCCCAGTCCTGGTAGTAACCACTGTTCCTTAAACTTTAAACTTGCGAACTATGCTTCCAATGGTGTCTCTAGGAACATTCAGTGCCATCGCTATCTTTTTGTATTTTGATTCTTGTTTGTGAAGGGCGATGATCTATTCTCTTAACTTTTTGGACCATTCTTTTGAATTAGCTATATTTCTAACATGCAGTCAAACGTGACACAACAAACCCTTAGCCAGTTCAGGTATTTCATGTGTTCTAGCTCAAGCACACCTGGTGCAACTAATAAAGCCCTTGATTGGTTGCATCAGGTGTGCTTGAGACAACACCTGTTTTGTATATTTGTGCTGTTTGGAGGGATTCTATTCATGGGGTTGAATAATTTTGAGACTGCACAATTCATTAAAAGTTGAAATTTTCAGTTGAATTTGGGGAAACCACTTTAAGCATTTGTTGTGTTGAGCTATTTAAATTGTTTTCATTTGATTTGCTCATTGCAAACAGCTGAAAGTCTCTAAATTTTGACAATAAACCTGATTTGCAATGGGGGTTGAATAATTTTGATTGCAACTATATATATATATATATATATATATATATATATATATATATACAGGGAGTGCAGAATTATTAGGCAAATGAGTATTTTGACCACATCATCCTCTTTATGCATGTTGTCTTACTCCAAGCTGTATAGGCTCGAAAGCCTACTACCAATTAAGCAAATTAGGTGATGTGCATCTCTGTAATGAGAAGGGGTGTGGTCTAATGACATCAACACCCTATATCAGGTGTGCATAATTATTAGGCAACTTCCTTTCCTTTGGCAAAATGGGTCAAAAGAAGGACTTGACAGGCTCAGAAAAGTCAAAAATAGTGAGATATCTTGCAGAGGGATGCAGCACTCTTAAAATTGCAAAGCTTCTGAAGCGTGATCATCGAAAAATTAAGCGTTTCATTCAAAATAGTCAACAGGGTCGCAAGAAGCGTGTGGAAAAACCAAGGCGCAAAATAACTGCCCATGAACTGAGAAAAGTCAAGCGTGCAGCTGCCAAGATGCCACTTGCCACCAGTTTGGCCATATTTCAGAGCTGCAACATCACTGGAGTGCCCAAAAGCACAAGGTGTGCAATACTCAGAGACATGGCCAAGGTAAGAAAGGCTGAAAGACGACCACCACTGAACAAGACACACAAGCTGAAACGTCAAGACTGGGCCAAGAAATATCTCAAGACTGATTTTTCTAAGGTTTTATGGACTGATGAAATGAGAGTGAGTCTTGATGGGCCAGATGGATGGGCCCGTGGCTGGATTGGTAAAGGGCAGAGAGCTCCAGTCCGACTCAGACGCCAGCAAGGTGGAGGTGGAGTACTGGTTTGGGCTGGTATCATCAAAGATGAGCTTGTGGGGCCTTTTCGGGTTGAGGATGGAGTCAAGCTCAACTCCCAGTCCTACTGCCAGTTTCTGGAACACACCTTCTTCAAGCAGTGGTACAGGAAGAAGTCTGCATCCTTCAAGAAAAACATGATTTTCATGCAGGACAATGCTCCATCACACGTGTCCAAGTACTCCACAGCGTGGCTGGCAAGAAAGGGTATAAAAGAAGAAAATCTAATGACATGGCCTCCTTGTTCACCTGATCTGAACCCCATTGAGAACCTGTGGTCCATCATCAAATGTGAGATTTACAAGGAGGGAAAACAGTACACCTCTCTGAACAGTGTCTGGGAGGCTGTGGTTGCTGCTGCACGCAATGTTGATGGTGAACAGATCAAAACACTGACAGAATCCATGGATGGCAGGCTTTTGAGTGTCCTTGCAAAGAAAGGTGGCTATATTGGTCACTGATTTGTTTTTGTTTTGTTTTTGAATGTCAGAAATGTATATTTGTGAATGTTGAGATGTTATATTGGTTTCACTGGTAAAAATAAATAATTGAAATGGGTATATATTTGTTTTTTGTTAAGTTGCCTAATAATTATGAACAGTAATAGTCACCTGCACACACAGATATCCCCCTAAAATAGCTATAACTAAAAACAAACTAAAAACTACTTCCAAAACTATTCAGCTTTGATATTAATGAGTTTTTTGGGTTCATTGAGAACATGGTTGTTGTTCAATAATAAAATTAATCCTCAAAAATACAACTTTTCTAATAATTCTGCACTCCCTGTATATATATATATATATATATATATATATATATATATATATATATATATATATATATATATACATATATATATACATATATATATATATACTGTATATATAAACATACATACACATATTTAGAGATCTCTATGTTATTAAAGAAATTTGCTGCCCTTTTTTATAACACCTAAGACCTCATATCTTTGAGCCCTTATAACTTTATTATGAAAATTCTTAAAAAATAATTTTATTAGATAGTGTTATTATGAGTGTAACTATACTTTTAAATGCATTTTGACATGTTTTGTGACACTCTTTTGACTCGCTTAACAGTTAACCAGCACTCTGAAGTTGTAATATCCCGTACGTGTTAAATTCAATTATGCCCAAACGATCGCCTTTACATTCAACCTGTGAAACGCATGCTACTTACGATGCCCTCAAACAGCCGTGATAAACCCACAATCGCTTACGTCCAACAGTTAGTGTGCCATTTGTAATATAGAGGTGAGATAAGTGAAATTGATATAGATGTTAGAGTCAGTTATGTCTTATATCTAAGGTTTAAACAGCTGAATTTATTGAATTTATAGTTCTTAAAACACATAGGGCCAGATTACAAGTGGAGCGCTATTTAAAACGACAGTCTAGTCAAATATAAACTTGATTCAAATAGGACATGTAATTTTAAAAAAAATTCCAATTTACTTTTATAATCAATTTTGCTTTATTTTCTTGGTATTTTTAGTTGAAAGCTAGACCTAGGTAGGCTCATATGATAATTTCTTAGCCCTTGAAGGCCACCTCTTATCTGAATGCATTAGTTCATGTGTGTCATATATGTAACAGTGTGCTCATGCCCGTGTAGTCACCTAGGAGTCAGCACTGATTGGCTAAAATGCAAGTCTGTCAAAAGAACTGAAATAAGGGGGCAGTCTGCAGAGAATTAGATACAAGGTAATCACAGAGGTAAAAAGTATATTAATATAACTGTGTTGGTTATGCAAAACTGGAGAATTGTTAATAAAGGGATTATCTATCTTTTTAAACAATAACAATTCTGGTGTAGACTGTCCCTTTAATGCTCCCACTCGAGCATTAACTCACTAGAAGTAAGCTTTATGTACGCGTCAGGTTTCACTCGTATTATCAGTTGAAAGTAAACTGTTTTCATTTAGGAACTAACCCAACATGCGCAACAGATACACTTAGAATGTTGCATGTGCGATAACCTATTCACCCCATAGAAGTAAATTGAGCAAAAAAAAATGGGGGGAAAAAAACCTACTTGCGCGCAAACCCTACATGAAAATATGGATATGTCACATTCCAATGTTCTGCACATAGCAGAATATGTTTTTTTATTCACATAAATACATATTTATATTTATAGCTAATGTTTTTTGCACAAATATATAATTATACCTATATATTCATACATGATGCTATATAGGTATAAATATACAAATATATAGAAATATCTATTTAGAAATACATAGAACATATTCTGCTATGTGCAGAACATTGGAATGTGTAATATTTACAGTAAATACACAGTATAACACTTTAGTAAATATGAATATTGCATAAAGATGCTTTTACATGTTTTCATCTACTTAAAGGGACATGAATCCCAATTTTTTTCTTTCATGATTTAGAAAGAGCATGTCATTTTAATCAACTTTCTAATTTACTTCTATTATCTAATTTGTTTCATTCTCTTGATATCACTTGCTGAAAAGCATATCTAGATTTGCTCAGTAGCTGCTGATTGGTTGCTGCACATAAAGGCCTTGTGTGATTGGCTCACACATGTACATTGCTATTTCTTCAACAAAGGATATCTAAAGAATTGAGCAAATTAGATAATAGAAGTAAATTGGAAAGTTGTTTAAAATTGCATGCCCTATCTGAATCATGAAAGTTTAATTTTGACTAGACTGTCCCTTTAACTGCAAAGGGCTCCATTGCACTTCTATACATGTCTATGTATGTGTACAACATAAATATACATAAATACATATATAGGAATATTTAGAAATGTATACAGTATGTATGTATCGCTATGTTAAAGCCATTTGCCTGCCTTTTTTTTCTATCACCTGAGACCTCATATCTTTCAGCCCTTATAACTTTTCTGTGCAATATTTTTTTTTTTTATTATTATTTTTATTCGTATTATTATGAGTGTAACTGCAAATCCAATGCACTTTAATTTCAATTGTGCTCAAGCGATAGCATTTACTTACAACTTGTAATATGAGCGGAAAAACCCGATGCGCAAAAACACCCACAATAATCCACTTATTGTTTGTGCGCAGCTGTTAGCGCTCCACTCAGAATCTCACCCATATTTTGTTTGTGTAAACTACTAATATGTAATATTTACAACAAAAAGTTAATATTTTTAATTAATCTTTTATATCTCTCTTTTGTCTATGAGTCAGACATATATTTTGATAATATTTGTATAATGAACAAAGATCCTTCAATTACATGAAGAACAAAGAGGTGTTCTCAATCTAATCTATCTTAAAAACTCAACCTTCTCATAATATTGCATATTCACCTAGATTACGAGTTATGCGCACTATATGGAATTTAATCAACGCAACAGAGGTTGCGTTATTTAACCCTCTATAGCGCAGCCATTACAAGTTTTGAAACAGTCTGCTTTGCGTGCGATATGGTTGCGTTGAGCTCCATACCGCACAAAATACAAGCGCTGTTTTGACATGTTAAATACAAGCGCTGTTTTGACGTGTTCGTGCACGCTTCCCCATAGACATCAATGGGGAAATCGGATAAGAAAAAACCTAACACCTGCGATCGCGGAATGAAAAGCTCCAAAACGCAGCCCCATTAATGCCAATGGGAAAAAAAAGTAAAGTTTAAAGTTTAAATACCCTAACATAAACCCCATGTCTAAACACCCCTAATCTGCCGCCCCCGACATCGCTGACACTTACATAATGTTATTAACCCCTAACATGCTCTATTAAGCTATTTGAACAATTGGTACAAGAATTTGATATTAGGAACAAAGATTTATTTGCATATCTGCAGGTTAGGCATTTTATTTCAGGAGATCTGTAGAAGAGGAACGTTCACTCTAGGAATCTTAGATACAATAATTCAAATATATAAAGCTGGCCTCCACTCTACATTTCTACTATATAAAAATTATGTAGCACAGCAAGGAAAAGAGGATATCAGCTTATTATATGCCAAATGGTTAGTGGACCTTGAGAACTTGAAATTTGCTGACTTCAAAGATGTTTTTATTAGAATTAATAAATATACAACATCGGTAACTAGGAAAGAGTCACATATGAAATTGATAAACAGAGCATATATTACCCCCTGTATGAAGTCTAAATGGAATTTGACCGAGAGAAATCGATGCTCTAGATGTCAATCAGGGGAAGCAGATCTTTTGCATTGCTTTTGGTGTCGGATTGTGTTCTGGCTGAACAGATTTCTAAGTAGTAAAATTTTGCTTAATAAGTATTACATAATTTTACTATGTGAGGAGAGGTACATTCAGAATAAAGAACTTATTAATTTAGCTATATTAATAGGTAGACAACTCATTCTTAGATCATGGAAAGATAAGCATAGTCCTAGCTTCCAAGTTTTTTTACAGGAAATTAGACTTCAGATAGCAGTAGAGCAATGTGAGGTTCTAAATAACCGGGACAGTAAAGTCAATCAGTTTTTAAAAAAATGGTATAGGGTACTTCTCTCTTTCCCGATAAACTTTCAGCTCCAAATCCTTTATCCTATGAGACAAATGATAGAATTCACTACAGCTGTGCTGGCTTCGTATTGGTACCCGGTGGAGTGGAAAAATATCCTTTAAAACTAGAGGATTGGAAGGGGTCTCAGAGAGGGAGGGGGAATCAGGAGGGAGTGGGATAAGAGAGAAGGAAACTATATTATGTGTTTTTTGTTTTTTTCCCGTGTGTTGGGTGTCATGTTTATGTTGTTACTATTTGTAATAACTAACATAGCCATAGTGACAGGTGTGCACAGGACATTCGCTAGAAATGTATAATTACCTGGGAGTCGAGAACTCTCTTTTTTTTTTTTCGGTTTGTTTATAAGAGCTTGCCAGATCATGATTTGAGAATTAGGAATATATAGGTAGGCTATAATAGGAGAGATATCTGTTTGGTTTTGTCTTTCGTTTTTGTATAACAGATAAAATTGCAACAACAGATTTGTGAGTTATATTGTTAAAAGCTGAATGATACATTGGAGCTAATAATTCAAAAATGGATCTCGTAATGCTTGTTTATTAAAGAAATGTATTTTATTTTGTATTTTTTTTTCATCTGATACCGTAATTATGTATAAACATTCCTGTTGTTGATCAATAAAAAATTATAAAAAAAAACAAAACCTAATCTGCCGCTCCAGATATCGCTGCCACCTAAATAAAGCTATTAACCCCTAATCTTCCACTCCAGATATTGCATCCACTATACTAAAGTTATTAATCCATATTCCCCTGCACCCCAACATTACCCACACTATAATAAATCTATTAACGTCTATTCCGCCGCTCCCTGACATCACCGTCACTAAATAAAGTTATTAACCCCTAAACCTCTGGCCTCCCACATCACTACCACTAAATAAACATATTAACCCATAAACCAACTGCCCCCCACATCGCAACAACCTAAATTAAACTATATTAACCCCTAAACCTAACCCTAATGTAACCCTAACCCTAATATAACCCTAACACCCCCTAACTTTAACATAATTAAAATAGAGCTGAAATTCTATTGGGTGTTCAAATCAGACAATAGAATTTCAGTAGCTCTCATCCTAAATCAAATCAGCCAATAGGAATGCAAGGGATGCCATTTTAAATCGCGTGCATTGAAGATTCAGTATACGGCGGCGACCGTATGAAGAGGATGTCTTCAGGATGGACCCATGCCGGGATGAAGATAGAAGATGCCGCTGGGATGAAGATAGAAGATGCCACCTGGATGAAGATGGAGCCGCCTGGATGAAGATGGAGCCGTCGGGATAAAGATCCTTCAAGCAGGACTTCAGCAACTGTGAGTACCTAAAGAGGGGTTAGTGTTAGTTTTTTTTTTAAAAGGTTTTTAAGGTTTTTTGGGTGTTTTTTTTAGTTTAGGGTTTGGGCTATTCTTAAAAGAGCTAAATGCCCTTTTCAGGGCAATGCAAAAAAGCTAAATGCCTTTTTAAGGGCAATGCCCATACAAATGCCCTTTTCAGGGCAATGGATAGCTTAGGTTTTTGTTAGAGTTAGGTTGTTTTATTTTGGGGGTTGGTTGGTGGTGGGTTTTACTGTTGGTGGGTCTTTGTATTTTTTATACAGGTAAAAGAGCTGTTTAACTTAGGGCAATGTCCTACAAAAGGCCCTTTTAAGGGCTATTAGTAGTTTATTGTAGGCTAGTTTTTTTTTTTTTTTTTTTAGTGGGCTTTTTTTATTTTTATAGGGCTATTAGATTAGGTGTAATTCTTTTTTATGTTTGATAATTTCAATTGTTATTTTTCGTAATTTAGTGTTTGTTATTTATTGTAATTTAGTATTTTTTATTTTTTGTAATTAGATACTTTGTAATTTTTTTATAGTAGTGCTAGGATTTCTTTAATGTGTAATATAGTTTATTTATTTGGTAGTCAGTTTAATTTCAGTTTAATAGTTATATTAGTTTAATTGTTAGTTTAAACTTACGCCTAGATTTAGAATTTTGTGATTAAAGACCCGCGGTGCTAACGCTGCTTTTTTTTTTTCCAGCGCACCCTTAAGCCAACGCTGGTATTTAGAGTTGTCTGAATGGCTGCGTTAGCCTCAGAAAAGGGAGCGTAGAGCATAATTTAGCTAGACTTCTACCCTCAATACCAGTGTTGCCTACGGTAGAAACCTATCAGCCAATCGGAATTCGAGGGACGCCATCTTGGATGACGTGCCTTAAAGGAACCATCATTCGTCATTAGTCCGTCAGTTGAAGAGGATGGCTCAGCGTTGGCTGGCTGGAAGAAGGCTCTGCTCTGCTCCGGATGGATGAAGATAGAAGACCCCGCTTGGATGAAGACTTCTACCGGATGGAGGACATCTTCTTGCCCCGCTTGGATGAAGACTTCTACCGGATGGAGGACCTCTTCTTGCACCGCTTGGATGAAGACTTCTACCGGATTAATGACATCTTCTTGCTCCGCTTGGATGAAGAATTCGGCTCGGCTGGGTGAACCAATCAACTGTTAATTCAGATGATAGTTTACTCACACTTTCTAACTTTAGCAGTTCCTTACCTGAAGCAATAACACATTTTAATGAATACAACATTTTATGACTCTAGTTACTACAACATTTGTTCTTATAACACTTACACTTCTTACACTTTAACCCTAATCAAAGTGTATCTATACCTATTTGTTTAACCCAAATCCCACAGTGAACCCCCATCCACCCATGATACAAAGAAAGGACACTGTACGGAGGGCGGATCTTGGCCGTGCTGGAGAATGGCCACACTTGCTTAGAGTACATGAGTTAAGCAATGGCCCATGCCTAATAAATCGGATCTATAGAGGCTTAAATTAACCCTGACACATCACCCTACACTGAGTGACCCCCTACAACTTGCCCAGCAAGCAATAATACCGATATCGCTCGTTGCCTCCAAATATATTAAAGGGACTCTCTGTCATACATCCCTGAAGGGAAATACAGCAACCTACAGTCAACATCTACTATAAAACAACCCTGAACCAACAACAGCACTGGGTTACAGTTTTTAAATTCAACACTTCAGAGTTTATAGACCTGGTTTTCCGGTATACTCACCAACATATTACCAACCCCAGACAAGGGTACTAAAACAAGGAATATGAGCCCTTACCTTAAAGGGGCAGACATAATGGCCACAGAAGGAACTTCCCAACAACAGGAACATTGCATTACTGAAACTAATCAGGTCTAAACACCACCATTCCCTCCATCACAATATGACCTTAAGACCTAACAACATAAACAACATAAACATGACCTTCAAAGGAGGATATTAAAGATATAATGACAGAAGTTAAGAATTTATTTAGTGAACTACGCAAAGATGTCACTTATTTATCACACAGAGTCACTACTATGGAACATACTCAAGATACAATGCATGGAAAATTGCAAGAAACCTCTACTCAGGCCCAATACAGCGCCAACATGTTTAAAAATTCTAGAAGATCTAGACAACCGCAGCAGGTGGAATAGCCTGAGAATCAGGGGTATACCTGAAACAATCAACCCTACTGCCTTACAGGGCTACTTGCAGGATCTTTTTCAGACAATAAAGGGTACCCCCCTTTCACCAAAAATAGCCATAGAAAGAGTGCATAGGGCTTTATACCCGAAGCCATCATTGAAGGTGCTGCCTAGATATGTGATCCTTAAAATGCTAAGCTTCAAAGATAAGGAAGAGATCCTTAGACTGTCAGGATATCTGTGAGTGTTATTAAATAATATATATATATATATATATATATATATATATATATATATATATATATATATATATATATTTATCTGCACCGAGATATATGATAAGACCAAGAACTCATTTGATTTGTGAAACTGTTTGTAAAACCACCCCCTCTCATTCAGAAGCACAGATTTCAAGAACAGGAATTGCTTGTAAAGGTTTCCTGCCTAAGGTGTGAAGTTAAAGTTCCTATCAGATCACTACTGACCTCCTTGTTGCTTAAGACAAGCTAGGTAAAAAAGGGAAAACATTTGGCTCAATTAGTGAGGACAGGGAAAGAGCCTAAATATCTGTAAGGACCTCTTTGAGTAATTAGCACATACCTTTTAATTGCCCCTGAAACTCAGATACACATCTGTACTGACTGGCAGAAACACATGTTTTGCATTGCAACTTTGAAATTCATTTTAAAGTACAACTTGTGTAATTTTCAGTATTATATAAAAATGTGTATTTATGGATCTAAAAAAAAAAAGCCTAACAGTAACATATTAGGATTGGTATTTGCTGAACTTAATAAGTGGCTGTACAGTAATTATTTTTTTTTTGAAAAATATTTTTTTATTGAGGTGATAAAAACATACACAAACAATTACAAGTTGAAGGGCAACATCACAAGTACAGTAATGCAAGAAACATTGGTTACATAGTTCAATATCCCAATTAATAGGAAATTACATCTCGCCTAGTCGGTTCCAAATATTACCCTACAACATTTCACCTCATTTTATTGATATATCTGCGTAGCGTCATCAATGGGACAGAGATCCTCCCAAGGGATCTGAAAACTAGGATATAGTTGAAGACACATTATTAATACAGTAATATCATATGGAGAGTAAAAAAAAACTGCAGACTCAAACTGATCCCGCCTAAACATCTAAAAGAAAATTAGACATAACACAATATAACATAGTGACATACGTGAACTATAGGCAATATAATAGTACAAGTTGGTCCTATGTGGGTTTCATAAATTAATCTGAGTACTGAAAGAGATGAAGATAGGGCTGTTCACATTACCATTGCTGTGGTGGGCACAAAGTAAAAAAAAAACTGAAAAAAATATAGAGGTTGCACATGTCAAACACCTGTAGTTGTCGCATCTGAATCCTCTTGAACCTTAACCACCACAGCATCAATTCTCAAACTATAGTGAATATATATATATATAGGATAATAGTTATATTAAAAAATAAAAATTATAGGGATAAACAAACTGCAGATATTGAGACACGTAAGAATAGTCATACTGGAACTATCATTATTAAGATCTGAAAAGCCATCTTCACAAGTAAGTACAAACTATGGCAAAGGCTCTACGGACAGAGCAGACACTGCATAACTCTGCTAAAAGGGAGTATGGAGGATAAATTATTTATCCCTTACCACACATGTGTGTGTGTGTGGGGGGGGGGGGATCTATACCTGTAATGACATTCCCTTCATTAAAGAAATTGTACAGTTTAATTTACTCATGCTGTAAATGCACTCTCTCACAAAACAAGAGAATACATATTTTCTGGAGGGGACTACAATAAAGCTAGGGGAACATTCTCATTTGGTATTATGTGTAGCCAGGAGTTCCAAAATGTCTCGTAAGAAAGACTCTAGGGACATTAAGTCTAGCAAATGGCTATCTATGCATTATAATTGGCTGGACTACAAGCTAAATGTTATATAACCCCTTAAGGACCAGCGACGTACCCTGTATGTCGCTGGCCTTTTTTTGGGACGTGATTGTTTTATAGCGCGGTCTTGCCACCAGCGTTGAGACTGCTCTATTCCACAAAGCCTGCTGGAGGGAGAGCATTAATAGCGTGTTCTTGCTAGACTTGTGCTATTATGTCCTGAAAAACCCCTTAACGACCAGTGACATACAGGGTACATTGTGGTCATTAAGGGGTTAATCTATATAGGGGACATATCACTCAAATAGTTAAATACACAAGACTAGTTAATTCCTTAACACACTATTCATGACGTCCACTCAATATGTGGTAAAGTATACAGTAATCCAAGCATTGTCCCAGCTAAGGCACAGATATTAGAAAACTTTCTTACATAGGATAACAATCAAAAGCATATACATATGTAATGGACAGGCGTATGAGTTGTACAACTGACAGTGCAATGCACCAATTGATATATAGGATCATAAGGTAGCCCTCAACTGGTAATCCGGCAGCATGCATCCATGAATACAATAGGTAGTAATCCATAGTAAAGAGGGCACCTCTAAGTGGGAGAAACATAATATTCTAGTCTCTCACAGTCTCAATAAACCTGCACAGTTGCTCATAAACCCTGCCTGAAAAGACTGATTATCCTGTTTGCATGCGGGCAAACCCATCAGCCCCCAGGCGAGGCCAGACAGCCCAGAGATCCCCAGGGGAGTACTGACACAAAGTCCGGTGCGTCTGAAGATTCTGGCCGCGCTCCCAGCAGAATTGCCATGCTACGTCTGCAGAGCTGATAGCAGAGAGAAGCGTGCTTAGTAGTGCTTGAGCGCTACAGCGCTCCACAGTGTCTTCCTCCATGAGCGAGTGGTCAAACTTTATTGCCCCCCACGGGTGCAAGCCGCTTGCAGCGACAGAGAGAGTGCGAATGTCCGGCTTGAGGTCCAAACTCACTGATGTCGGTGATGAAGGGTACGTCTGGGAATCTGTAGGTGCTACGGTATACTGCGACTCCTGTACTGCTCTGCTCTCCTCTGTGTCGGCATCGCAGTGTGCCTGCGCCATTTGCAATGTGATGATAAGAGCATTGAGTCTTCATACAGCCTCTTCCCATGCTCCTTCAGCAAATCTCTAATACCAGCATACAATACTTGGGTCTCCATGTCGGGCAACAAGACACGCTCCTCCAAGATGGCGCTTCAGTCTGTGGCGGCAGCTCGATAAAGCAGTTTTTAAGATCCCCTTTTCCTTTTTTCTCTGTCTTTTAACAGCTGCTTACTTAGGGTTTGTGACCCCTGTAGCTCGTTGACAAAAATACCTTAAATAACAAGTCTCTAATAAGTTAATAATGAGTTTAAATCAATATTTCTCTCAAGAGCTCCTTCTTGCTGCGTCCACTCAGCTCGGCAATCAACTCCGCACCCCCCTGTACAGTAAATTTAAATAGATAAGTCTGAGCAATTGTATGTTTGGATAATATTAAATATGAAATGAATTGAGTATAAATTCATATAAGTTAACATTCTCCACACCCAGACTATATTAACAACATATATGTATATGTATTGATCTGAAACTTACTATGTTGGATAAATGTCTGCTGTATTGAATAATAGCTGCATTAATAGATGTATAAATGTTTGATATTTTTAACAACATTATTTCTTTCATTTCATTCCTACATCTAGTTTTTCACGCATTCAAAATTTATTTAGAAATATGAAATATACTGTGTTCATATTAAGATACATTATAATGCCAGGAGGTTGAATGCTATGATTCTGTGAAGAAAAATAATTAACAGTAAACTGCTTTATAATATGATTACTAGAAGTATAATAATATTTAATATTAAAATAATCAGAGAAAATGACACTATATGGTCCCATATATGTTGGCCAGATAAGTTAATTAAAGAGACAGTCATTACCAGAATGTTTATTGTTTAAAAAGAAAGATAATCCCTTAGTTACCCATTCCCCAGTTTTGCATAACCAACACAGTGATAATAATACATGTTTTACCTCTGTAATTACCTTGTATCTAAGCTTCCTCTGACTTTCCCCCTTACTTCAGTTCTTTTGACAGACTTGCATTTTAGCCAATCAGTGCTCACTCCTAGGTAAATTCATGTGCATGAGCTCAATGTTATCTACATGAAACACATGAACTAATACCCTCTAGTGGTCAAATTAGAATATGAACCTCCTAGGTTTAGCTTTCAACTAAGAATACCAAGAGATCAAAGCAAAATTGGTGATAAAAGTAAACTGGGAAGTTGTTTAAAATTGCATGCCCTATTTAAATCTTGAAAGTTTTTTTTGGACTTGACTGTCCCTTTAATACTGAAAATTATAGTAAATAATATAAACATTTTAAAGGTTAGATAATTAAACGGTAGCAGCATTGATGGTAAAATTTAATTTCTGGTTATCTGCTGCAACCTATAGTTCAAAAATGGTATTTCAACCAAAAGGCATTTGGTTACTCAGGGAGGCGTTTACCAAAATAACCTATTAGATGTTCAGAACTGAGGGCGAATCAGAGACAAGCACCGGTAAGGGCCTATCAAAATCTTGTGGGAATGAGGAGAGATTCTTTATTTTTGGGATAAAGACCCATACACACAGGAGAAAAGGATACAGACAGACTCAAATAAGCATACGTTTTTGGAGAGAAAAATACACAGACTTTGTGTCAAGTATATTCTCTGCCATTTTGGGACACTTTCTTAAAAAAGGAAGTTTAACAATTTTGCGGCCTGTACCTTTGCAAAATTGTGAGTAAACCCTCTGTAGATGACCCACAAGAAATTCTGGAAACTGAAACATTGATTTGGTTATTTTTGTAAAGTATATGCAATTGTTAAATATATATATATATATATATATATATATATATATTTATATATATATATATTATTTAAATCAAAGGTATTTTGTAACTACAACTAGATTGCAGTTAGTAATTTTAAAAGAGCATAATTCGTATTTTTAAGCTTATGTTCATAGTCCTGTGTAGTTTTAACTTGTCATATTTAGTACTAAGCAATTTGTATTGCAGCTATATATATTTAATAGAATTTGCCTTATTATAGATAAATAAGAGTTTATTTCAGCTCAGATAAATTGTCATATACACTGGTTGTTTGCATCAATAATATATATAACTTCTGCTGTTTTAATTGGAGTTATATAGAATCATTTGTGGGTAAGTAGCATAATTATATTTGTCTGAAATTGCGGATCATGTCCGACATTGCGGATCATGCCCGACAGACCTCCCTGAATGCGGAGAGCGATACGCTCTCCGCATTCAGCATTGCACCAGCAGCTCTTGTGAACTGTTGGTGCAACGCCACACTCCTGCAGATTTGCGGCCAATCGGTCGCTAGCAAGGGGTGTCAATCAACCCGATCGTATTCAATTGGGTTGAATTGTGGCAATGTCTGTCTGCCTCCTCAGAGTAGGTGGAAAGGTTATGGAGCAGTGGTCTTTAGACCACTGCTTCATAAGTGGTGTTTCTGGCGAGCCTGAAGGCTTGCCGGAAAAATGGGCCTTCAAGCTCCATATGGAGCTTGATAGATATGCCCCATAGTCTCTACCCTTTTTTTCCCTCTTGTCCCTATTGCTATAGTCTCCTAGATAAATACAAAATGTCTCTCTCAACTACCAAAGCGACAGTCAACCTGCTTAGACTTATCATGACTAACGTCAAAGTCCTAAACAACCCAGTTAAATGCTCTATTGTCTCACAAGAACTACAAAAAATGCATGTGATATAATCTTCCTCCAGGAATCTTACTTTGCCAGACACAGGGAACCCAAATGGCATAACTATGCCTATCCCACAGCATACTTTGCATCAGGCCCTTGTAACAAAATGAAGTTGGCATGATGCATCACCACAGACTGAGAAGGACGGTAATGGTAGATATCTTATACTGACTGGACTGTTATACGGAAGACCAATAACACTGATAAATGTCTACTGACCAAATACCGCCCAACATATCTTTTTCAGAGATCTATCCAACAGACTTCTTGACTTGGCCAAAGATGTGATAATCATGGGAGGCGATTTTAACGCCCCTCTAAACCACTGCCTGGATACTTTAAATATAGTTTCCAGCGTTTCCCATCATATCTTAAAACATCTCAACACGACCCTTAAAAATCATCTGCTACATGATGTCTGGTGCACATTACACCCAACTAAAACTGACTTTACCTACTACTCTAGCCCTCACAAAAAATACTTGCGTATTGATTACTTTTTTACTGACTTCAAGGAAATATCCTACACATTGTGATATTAAACCCATTACATGGTATGATCATGCCCCAGTCTCCTGTGAGCTAATGTGGCCAGACACACCAGATACCCCATTTCTATGAAGACTTGATGACACATTATTGGACAACCCAGCAATCAGGGGCAGATCTAACATCTTTGCTGACCGAATTCTTTACAATAAACACAATGGACGGCCTGCCCTTACCAACAGTTCGGGAAGTACGTGGTTAGGGGACTTTTTTTTTAATTTTTTTTTTTTCTTTAAAAAGCTTTTTTGATGCAAACAAAACCATACAATAATTGTAGTCAGATAAATGCATAATCACAATTTTTGCAGTACAATCAACAAATATCAAAATAGTCATAGCCTTAATTACATCAAAATAAGTCATTGATAGGTTTCCCCCTAAAAAACGGGGAAACCTTCTTAGTAGAATTATTTTTTAATTTTTTCTTTTTCATTTATATATCCAGATAAACTATCAGTCTTTCCTGAGCTATAAAGTTAAAATCTAGATTTTTATTAATTATCATCTGTCTAGGAAGACGCAATTCAACTTGCATAGAGAAATATATAAATTTAACCTTTAGTGTATTAGGAACAAAGAAGGAAAGAAGAGCGAGGGTACGGGAAAGGAGATAATAGAAGTATGAACGAGCAGTAGAAGGAGGAAAAAAAAAAACCCTACATGTCTCTTTTTCTATTGCTTTAAATTGTGTTATTCCAGATTGCTAGTATGTATTCATAAATATCTAATTTTTGGATTTTGAGATAATGATATCTCCAACAACAGGAGATCAGAAACCTGTTGTCTCTACTCATCCACCGTCCACCGATGGTACCTCTGCAGATTTCCATCTCTTTGGGATGAGCTTTTTGGCTCCTGTCAACATAATCAGAAGGAGGGCCAGTTTTGATTTATCTTTTATTTTAGGTAAAGAGCAAAACAGAATGCTTTCAGGGGTTTGTGGAATGACCATTTGTAAGACATCCGAAATTTTAGAGAAGACTGCTGACCAATAAGGCTGCAGACTTGGTCACGACCACCAGATATGGAAGAGTGTACCCTCTGTCCCACATCCCCTCCAGCAAGAGCTATTCGCAGAAGGGTATATTTTATGGAGCCTTGCAAGAGTGAGATACCACCTACACAGGAATTTCAGGTGTATTTCTTGGACGGCCGCAGATACAGAGGAACGTTTTGTGAGTAAAAAGGCTTTCCTCCAAGACTCAAGACTAATATCGTGAGCTAGCTCCCCACACCAAGAACGGGTATAGGATTGGAGAGTTGAGGAATCTAGCACGGAGGTAAGTTTGTATATTGTGGAAATCAAATGACAAGGAGTCACTGGTGAAATACATATTCTTTCAAACATAGTAAGCTCTCTGCCCAAGTCTTGTTTGTGTTTATGGTGGGAGATGTAATGTAGGAGTTGGTTGTAGTGTATCCAGAAGGAGAAGATCTCCTTGTAGGCTTCCTGCAATTTAGTTTGGGTTTTAAAGACCTTATTTTCTATTGCAAACTGTATAGTGCCATTATTGAGATGATATGGGTGTTTAATGCGCTGACTTAATTTGTGGTATGGAAGGGCTTTGTTTTCAATAATGGGGGTAAGTGGCGAAAATTTAGAAGAAAATGTGGGTGGATGTTGCAATTGTTTTATCCCATTCAGCTAGGGCATGGTCAGTGATCACATATTTATTTATGTGTTTGGGCCTGTCGGAAGGGGTAGTCCAGGCTAGTGTGCCCATGTTATTTACCTGAAAAAAATGTGCGGTCTAGACATACCCATGCTTTGTCTTCTGTGTTATGTGACCATTCAACAATCTGTTGCAACACTATTGTCCTCCTGTAAGCCTTTAGATTTGGGAGTCCCAGCCCTCCCCTGTCCCTGTGTAGGTACATAGTCTTTCTTGGTACCCTAGGTCTAATGCCCGACCAGATAAATTTGTCAATGAGTTTTTGTAGTTGGCCAAGGTAGTCATCCTGAATGGGGATAGGCAGTGCTTGCATAATATATAAGATACGAGGAAGTACATTCATCTTAATAACCCCAAGTCTCCCCAACCAAGATAGCGGTTTGTTTTTCCAAGAAGATAGATCCCTCTCGATATCTGTATTGAGGGGGATGTAATTGTATTTATACAGGTCAGACAGCGATGGTGTAATGTGGATACCTAAGTATTTCAGTTTATCTTTTGCTATCTCTATGTGATATAAATTTTTAAGACTTTGAATGTGGTGATTTTGCGTATTGACATTCATCAATTCAGATTTATTAAGGTTTAGGAGAAAGTTAGATACCGCCCCATATTCTTTCAACTCCCTCAGCAGTTCAGGAACAGATATTTCCGCCTCTGTTAGTGTAAAGAGGACATTGTCTGCGTATAAGGCCTGTTTATACTCTGTGTCACCAATTTTAATGCGCTGGATTCTAGAGTTTAGCCTGATCTTTTGAGCAAGGACCTCGATAGAGATTACGAATAGCAAAGGTGAGAGAGGGCAACCCTGTCTAGTAGCATTGCCAATTTTAAATCTGTCTGAGAGCATACCGTTCACCCTAACCCTAGCATTTGGACTGGAATACAGTGCCATTGTCATATTTTAGGAATTCTTTTGGTATCCCCATCTCACTCATCGTATGACGGAGAAAGTTCCACCCCACCCTATCAAATGCCTTCTCCGCGTCTGCAGAGAAGAACACCATAGGAATGTTAGACACTTTTGCATGGTTTATAAGCTGAATTATTTTGGAGGTATTGTCCCTAGCCTCTCTCTTGGGGATGAAACCCACCTGATCATTGCTGATAAGCTCATTTATATACTTGTTAAGTCTGTTAGCAAGGACCTTAGCCAGAATTTTCATATCATGGTTAATGAGGGAAATGGGCCTAAAATTGCTTGGACTAGTCGCTGGCTTTCCAGGTTTTGCAATGACAGTGATATGGGCCTCCAATAATGTCTCAGTTAGTGTCGGGTCGTCCTGAAGTTTGTTAAATAAATATTGCAAATGGGCTGAGAGAGTTCCCTGGAATGTTTTATAATATCTAATTCTAGAGGTAAAGCCATCGGGTCCCGGACTCTTGCCTGAAGGCATTTCTTTGATGATAAAGTGTCTGTCGCGTTTTTATCTAATGTCGGTAGTTTTAAATCTGTGAAGTTGTTGCTGATAGCCTCAGAGAGGTTAGGGTTTTTGTCAGACATTTGAGTGTTATCTATATTATATCATTTACTGAAGAAGTCGCGAAAAGTTGAAGCGATTTGGCGACTATACTTGACCACTAGACCCTCAGGTGTTGTGAGAGAATGGACATATGTGCTTAGTCTTTTCCTACGCAAACTCCTGGCTAAAATTTTGCCAGGTCTATTACCTCCCTCAAAGTAATATTGTTTGAGATGCAATGCGTTTCGTTGATGTTAGATAACTTCTAAGCACAAATCTAGCATCCATAAGTTTTTTTTTAAGTTCTTGGTTAGGTTGGTCCCTTTTATGTTCTTGTTCTAAAGAGCTAATCATATTAAGCAACTCAGAGTGCTTTTCTCTAGATGATTTATTCAATTTAGCTTTGTGTTTTATAAACAACCCTCTAATCACTGATTTATGTGCCTCCCACTCATTAATTTGTGATGTTGTAGAATGCGAGTTAAGCTTGAAGTATTCTGCTAATTGTTTCTGTATATCTATGGTGACTAAATTATTATCTAGTAGAGTGTCATCCAGTCTCCACAGTCTGGGGGAGATTGGGGCATCAGGCCATAAGATCTGACATTAAACAGGGGCATGGTCAGACCATGTAATGGGGCCGATGGAGAAGGATGTAGTAATGTTTAAACCAAGGGAGTCAGTGAGTATGTGATCGATTCTAGTGTAACAATTGTGAGGATTGGAGTAAAAAGTGTAATCCCTGTCAGATGGGTGTATTGTCCTCCAAACGTCGTGTAGGTTTAAACTGTGTAGTGAACTTTTAATAGATTTCAAAGCCGTTTTAGGTATGTTAGATGAGCCTCTAGAGGAATCAAGGGCTGGGTCGAGTGCAACATTGAGGTCTCCCGCTAAAAATGTAATCCCCTGTGCCTGGTCAAGAAGGAGGTTAGTTAGATTTTTAAAGAAAGAGGGTTGAACTTGATTAGGGGCATATGTATTTAATAATGTGATATTGTTGCCATAGAGCAAGCCTACTAGTAATAGGTATCGACTCTCCAGATCTCTGTCAATATACGAGATTTGTATGGGGAGCGTTTTGTGAAAGAGTATACCTACCCCAGCTCTCTTGTTTGGACCCGAAGCAATAAAAGCCGTGGGATATTGCGTACTATACCATTTAGGCTCCTTACCCCTTTGGAAATGTGTCTCCTGTATCATTAATATTTGACTGTTTAATTTATTAAGCTCACGGAATGCGATCGATCGCTTTCCAGGGCTGTTAAGGCCCTTGGCATTTATTGTGGTTAGTTGTATGGAGAGATCCTGGGATCTGTTGTTTTTAGAGAACATGATAAAAAAAAAAAAAAACGTTTAAGATAGAGAAGGCAAGAAAGAAAAAGGGAAAGGAAAAGTTGTCAGAAAAGAGAAGATATGAGTAATATGTATAGAATGAGGAATGAGATGACCGCTACAACTATACAAAGAAACAGTTGCAGTGGCTATTACAGGGTTAACTGATGGGGGAACAAGTAATAGATCAGGGGTAGTATACCCATGTAGGTTTGTCAAGCTGAGAAATATAGGATTGGCATTATAAGGCAAAGGAAGGGGTTGGGAAAGGGTG
Source organism: Bombina bombina (assembly GCF_027579735.1). Lineage (NCBI taxonomy): Eukaryota > Metazoa > Chordata > Amphibia > Anura > Bombinatoridae > Bombina > Bombina bombina. Next base: position 591,892,361 of record NC_069501.1, read on the forward strand.
AAAGGAACCAGCTCCTAAAGATCAATGGGAAGTGGGCAGCCTGAGGAAGGGAGCACACAGAAGTGACATACTTTTAGGAAGTGAGCAGGTATATAAAAAGAGAACACTCACTGAGAGCCACATGTGTTGGTGAACTACTAATATCCAACATGATTGTTCCCTGATATTACCTCAATACATCGGAGACCCCCAGGGAGGTTACAAGTCTGAAAGATAACTCCTCCACTAACGCAGGAGGCATAAATATTAGATACAAGGGGAAAAAAAAACAAAAAAAAACAACACATTGTATACACACATGTTAACAACACATCTTGTTTACATCTAGACGAAACCATCAATAAAGGTCAATATATCATTTTTAACATTTGTACTCCAGTACAAACAAATACAACGCAAACATTTTAAATACTATAACTTCCTTTCAGCTTTTAAGCTTCCCTAAGCAAGCCAGAAAATCAAAGAGGCTCCCCTCCGGGTACCCGGGCCAGTTCGAGCGGCCGTTGGAGAAGAATTAGCTGGACCTGGTTATGGTATATGAGGGCCTAGTTGACACTTTTCTTGCTTATTAGTAGATATTATTCTACACAATACATGTGCACAAAGGGGCATAATCTTATGTACTTAGAGACCTGACAAATAATGGCCATCCGAACTCAGCTATATTACCTCATATAGCTTCTCATTGATGTATAAGTGGATGACTACAGAAAATAATATGTATTTAAGTTTCCATGTATGTAAACATGGTTGTCTATAATGTGTTGGTCTAGGGATGTCTATGTGAACTATCCGATAGTATTAAAAGAGTACACCTAAAGTTAACTGGAAAAAAAAATATCCTAAATGCGGTAACTAACATTCTTAGGAGAAACAGGAAAAAAAAAATTAGTACAAGCATGTTATACTATTAAACATATTTTCTTGACAATTTTACCCCTATTTCTGTATTGTCAGCAATAACGGCAGTCTTCAAGGTGTAAGTCTGGAAGGTCCCTCTTTGACAAACATGACCATTTGGTCACTCTATTAAACCAGCCTTCATGACCAGCGCTTGACTATGCTATAAGTCCAGAGACAAGGAGGAAAGTAATAGGCTGTTTACTATGTCCCTTGCTGTATAGACCCCCTTTAAGTGTTCTGTCTGTGCTCCAGCAAAGAAGTGGGAGTGCGAGATGTACCCCCAGAAGGGCCCTCTGATCAGTGTTATTGTTGGATGTCACCAAGAGTTCCTTGTAAAACCCCTGCGGATCCATCCCAGGGCGATAAACAGCTGTTTTTTTCTGATGTGTTGCAATCAACGATACAGGGAAACCCCATCTATACAAAATACCATTCTTTTTCAGATGGGATGTGATGTGCGATAATTCCCTTCTCTTTTGTAAGGTCACTGGAGAGAGGTCAGAAAAAAATTGTATTTCCTCTCCTACATGGAGGATGGGATGCATCTTTCTAGCACATTTAAGAATTTCCTCTTTGTCTTTATAGCTGAGCAACTTTATTATTATATCCCTAGGTGGGGCTTTGGATGACAGTTTGGGTCGTAATGCCCTATGGGCCCTCTCAATAGGGACCTCTGCAGCCAGTGGGTTATTCTTAATCACCTTAAACAGGGCCTGAAGATACCCTTCAATTGCTGGGGGGTGAACAGTCTCTGTGACGCCCCTTATTCTCAGGTTGTTGCGTCTGCAACGATTATCCAAGTCTTCCAGCTTTTCTGTTAGGAAATGTACTGTTTCAGCTTGGTTCTGTATTTCCAGGTCTTGATTTTGTAGTTTAGTAGATGTGGATGCTTGAGTGGTCTCCAGTGAGGAAACCCTATGGTCAAGAGCACTCAGGTCCTTGCGCAGATCGCCAAAAAGGCTCTGCATTTCCATCATGACTCCCTGTATGTCTTCCTTGGAGGAAAGATGTTGTATATCCCCCTTAGTAACTTATGCAGCTTGCGGTGTGGCTTCCTGATGTCCCAGGGTTGATACACCGACTGACCGCTAGCCATTTCCTCTAAGGTGTCACCTGGTGTATGTTGTAAGGGCTTTAGGTAGTGGCTGAGTGTTTTAGACACGTGTGATTTGCTCGCTTTGGCCTGTTTCTTATTATGCATCACATGTGCTATACAGGGTGTGGGAAGGCCCTGCAATCTTATATCAATATATAAAAAGTTTTACTGTCTTCCAAGTTAGGCCACCAATATGTATTGCTCTTTATTTGTGAGGGAGATGGTGTTACCAGTTTTCAGGCAAGGTGTGTAAAAAATAAAAAATAATAAAATCAAAACTCTCTCAGCTTACTTCAGGTATCTGCCTTCATACATTCTTTACTGCCATAGCCAGCTTTTTACAATCAGGCTAAAGACTCAAGAGACTCCCCTCTACCCTGCAGTACTTTCCCAGTCAGAACATATAGACCTGCAAGGAGATCGGACAGCACCGCTATGGGGCCACTCCGGATGGATCTGTTCACCCCAACCAGTAGCCTCCCCCCACTTCACAAACGGGCAATGGTAAGTGCGTTAGAACTGCAGCAGCAGTACCGGGGATGACAGCTTACCTCCTGGATCCTGTGCTAGCGAGTGCCGTTCCGGGAATACTTTCTCAAGGGCTTCAAGTATTACCCCTCCGATGTGACAGATGTGTCCTTCGCCTCACCAACAACCCACCACTATGATGGGTATTATTTTCCTCCGGCACCTTCTCTGTGTTGTCCGTATGGCTTCCCGATCACAGGACACTTTGATTGTGATGCACTTAGTATTAACTCTGGCTTTAGGCGATATCCGCTCTCGCTCACCAGGCCAGCAGACTCGGGCCAAGTTTATTTCAGCAGTTTTATCTCCAAGACACCTGTAGAAAGATTCCATGCTAGATTGCAGTCATAGTCCTTGTTTTAAGAGGGTTAGGGAAGGGAATGATGCCAAGTATGTACTATGAACCTACATGGGACTGAGGAGCCCTTCTAATGTGCGGCCATCATCCTGCGTGGCCATACTCCGCCCCCTGGTTAGGGGACATTTTATTAAACACAAAGCTAAATTACAGAAACAGAGTCGGGAAAAATATAACCTAATCCTGCAAAACATCTTAACACTAGAAGAAAAACATAAGAAAAACCCATCTGATCCCACTCTTGAATCTATGTTCAACCACGCTAGACTAGAATTTAAGCAACTTCTACATGAAGACAATTAATGCAAAGCATTACTGCTCAAGCAGAAATTCGATGAAGGAGGAGACAAAGCTGGGAAACTGTTAGCCCGAGCTCTTAGGTGCAAGCAACTGAAAACACTCGTATTTACCATAAAAGACGGTGGGGGAAATCCTTTCATGACAGCCCTAACATAGCAAAGATTTTTCGCACCTTCTATAATAAATTATCCTTCCAACGCAGTGCGGCTCCATCTTCAAGACATCAGGCACAGAGCATCCTCTTCTTCCGACAGACTAACGACGAATGATGACGTCCCTTAGATTCCGATTGTCTGATAGAATTCTATCAGCCAATCGGAATTAAGGTTGAAAAAATCCTATTGGCTGATTGGATCAGCCAATAGGATTGAAGTTCAATCCTATTGGCTGATCCAATCAGCAAATAGGATTAAGCTCGCATTCTATTGGCTGTTCCAATCAGCCAATGGAATGTGAGCTCAACCCTATTGGTTGATCCGATCAGCCAATAGGATTTTTTCAACCTTAATTCCGATTGGCTGATAGAATTCTATCAGCCAATCAGGATCTAAGGGACGCCATCTTGGATGACATCATTTAAAGGAACCTTCATTTGTCGTTAGTCTATCGGAAGAAGAGGATGCTCCACGCCGGATGTCTTGAAGATGGACCCGCTCCACGTAGGAAGGATGAAGATAGAAGATGCCGTCTGGATGAAGATTTCTTCCCGTCTGGAGGACCACTTCTGCCGGCTTCGTTGAGGACATCTTGCCACTTGGATGAAGCTTCTCCAGGTAAATGAAACTTCAGGGGTTAGTGTTAGGATTTTTAAAGGGTGTATTGGGTGGGTTTTATTTTTAGGTTAGGGCTTTGGGCTGCAATAGAGCTAAATGCCATTTTAAAGGCAATGCCCATCCAAATGCCCTTTTCAGGGCAATGGGGAGCTTAGTTTTTTTAGTTAGACTTTTATTTGGGGGGTTGATTGTGTGGGTGGTGGGTTTTACTGTTGGGGGGGTTGTATGTATTTTTTTTTTACAGGTAAAAGAGACAATTTATTTGGGGCAATGCCCCGTAAAAGGCCATTTTAAGGGCTATTGGTAGTTTAGTTTAGGCTAGGGTTTTTTTTATTTTGGGTGGGCTTTTATTATTTTGATAGGGCTCTTAGATTAGGTGTATTAGTTTAAAGATCTTGTAATTTGTTTTTTATTTTCTGTAATTTGGTGTTTGTTTTTTTGTAATTTAGCTAACTTTAATTTATTTAATTGTATTTAATTTAGGTAATTTATTTAATTTTAGGGTTAGGTTAGGTGTTAGTGTAACTTAGGTTAGGTTTTATTTTACAGGTAAATTTGTATTTATTTTAGCTAGGTAGTTATTAAATTGTTAATAACTATTTAATAACTATTCTACCTAGTTAAAATGAATACAAACTTGCCTGTAAAATAAAAATAAACCCTAAGCTAGCTACAATGCAGTGGCATCACTAGGGGGGTGCGGGGGGTGCGGGGGGTGGGGACCGCACCGGGTGACACCATCAGAGGGGGTGACACCAGGTGTAATAACTGCAGGTTGCACTGCTGCACCGCATAGCAAAGAGATTTTTTTTTATTGGCATTTGGCACCTAATTGCAGTTGTGCCGGTTTGCAGTCTGCACTGTGTGATTGTGGGACAGAAGGAAGGGAGAGCACTCAGGAGTCCGGACAAACTGGGAAGTAGAAGTAAGCAGCATGTTCACTTGTCTTTACTTCTCAGTGAATTTTGAGTGGCACCGCTGTTCCCTCCCTTCTCTCCCCCTTCTTCCTGTCCAAGTGTGGTTCTTTTATTCCTTCCGTTGAGGCAGCAGGCAGCTCACTGCATTCAGCCTCAGGAGAAGACAGCAAGTAGATAAGAGGGGCAGAAGTCAGAGCTGAATCGTGAGACAGAGCAGGTGATCAGGCGTGTTGTAACACTTCTGTAATGTCTGTGCAGGAAAGGGTGAAAATCACACGACGCACCGCACCGCACCGCTAGGCAATTCATCACAGGCAGGTTGGTGCATGGATGATAAGGTCATAGCAAGGCTTTTATTAGAAGGAAGTAGCTTTTTGTTTTAAAAATGAAAATGGATTGGTGAAAGTATTTTATATATATATATATATATATATATATATATATATATATATGTGTGTGTGTGTGTGTGTGTGCCCAGAATTTTATCAAATTAGCCCTCACAGTCAGTGTATAAAGTAACTAGATTGTTTTTAGCGGCATTAGGTCTTATAATAAAGGGCAAGCTCACTGCAGTGTTTGTATTGTGCTATGGAGTAACCTCCTTACTGCAGGAGCTAGCTCAGGATACCAGGTAACTGAGGAGTTGGGTTTTAACCTATTCGCAGCTAGTAAGGGCTGAAATAAGTTCCAAAAGCATTGTGGCAGGGAAGGGTTAAAGTGTTAGATTGCTTGAATATACTAAAATACATGGTTATAGTTAGGACAGACTTTAATAAAAATGCACAGTCATGTGTGTTCAACACAAATGAAAGAAAGAAGCACAACATGAAGCTGGGCCTGATGTTCATTATCTATGATTTTCATATGAATATGTATTTATGTGTGTAGTTTTTATGTGTGTATGTATATATATATATATATATATATATATATATATATATATATATTACACACACATATCAAATACACACACACACACACATATATATATATATATATCATGTGTATAGGAGTAACCAAAGTGCCCACACTTTCCTGTCGCACATGCACGGGGCTGCAGAAGTAAATAATGTTTTTATTGCTAATGGAACACAGTTTTTGAGTGTATGTGCCTCACAGCAGGGCACAAATGTAACCCCTTTGCTCCTAGAGCAGATCATGGGCTGCTTAATGTTGATAAATTCTCTGTTCAGAAGACAAGGAGGAAAATCTTTTTATTCTTTTTCTCTACTCCCTCTTTTTTTCTTCTTTCTTCCTCACTCATCTCCTCTTCACTATCTCACCCTCCACTCTTATCTCTCCCCTATCTCTTGTCTCTCTGTATATCCCACTTTCCCCCTTCACTTTTTATCATATTTCTCCTCTTCCTCCCTCTTTCTCCTTTATTTTAATATTTCTGTTTTTTAAGGTGGAAGATAAAATATAGCTTAAAATAAAAATATGTTACCTTTAGTGAAGATAAAGTGCCATTTAAATAAACAATAGTGAGCTACATCTGACAGCATTGAGCACTCTGGCACAAGATAAATTATTTATATGTCACACACAGAAAATAAATCTTTTATTTCAGTTTTAGTTTATTTAAGTAAAATATGTGAAATATATATTACTGGATTAGAACATTACATTAAGGGGACATTAATATAAGAATTACACTGATAATTATGTGTCTAAAAACTTTGCAATGTATTTTCATTATTTGATTTGCCTATTTCCCTCCAATTTTTCCTGTGTGTTTTTTCCCCACTGCCCTAGAAATGCTAGAATGCAACATTCTACACAGTGATTGATGGATGCATATCTACCAATACATTACAGTATTTCTAGGGCAGTGGGAAAAAAACAGGAAAATTTGGAGGTATGTGTATGTGTGTGTACCTGTGTGTCAATATTGTATTTGTCTGCATCTGTGTGTGTCCTTATTGGTGTGTGTGAGTGTATACTGTTTGTATGTGTGTGTGTGTGTGTGTTTACTAGGCTAAGTACCTCAAGGAGTTAATCTATTATACTGGTTGAGTTTTGTTATATTTTTTCTAACATTATTAAAAAAAAAAAAAAAAAGAAAACAATACTGGGGGGGGGGGGGTGACACCATAAGTTACCGCACCTGGTGACACCAACCCTAGTGACGCCACTGCTACAATGTAACTATTAGTTATATTTTAGATAGAGTAGGGTTTATTTTACATGTAAGTATTTAGTTTTAAATAGGAATTATTTAGTTATTAAAAGTAGGTTTTATTTAGATAAAGGGATTATCGTTTTAAACAATAACAATTCTGGTGTAGACTGTCCCTTTAATGCTCCCACTCGAGCATTAACTCACTAGAAGTAAGCTTTATGTACGCGTCAGGTTTCACTCGTATTATCAGTTGAAAGTAAACTGTTTTCATTTGGGCACTAACCCAACATGCGCAACAGATACACTTAGAATTTTGCATGTGCGATAACCTATTCACCCCATAGAAGTACATTGAGCGAAAAAAAATTGGGGGGAAAAAAACCTACTTGCGCGCAAACCCTACATGAAAATATGGATATGTCACATTCCAATGTTCTTCACATAGCAGAATATGTTCTATTTATTCATAAATACATATTTATATTTATAGCTAATGTTTTTTTGCACAAATATATAATTATACCTATATATAATATATCACACTACAAACTGTTAAGCAGATGGTACCTCACACCGGCTTGCCTGGAAGTCATTTACCCTGCTACAACTGGTAAGGTAAGTGCTGGAGAGGGTGTGGATCAGATGGGTCAATGTTACATATATGGTGGGACTGCCCCTCACTAACAAACTACTGAAGACAGATTTAGGAAGAGATGGGCAAAATTTTGGAAGTTGATATCCCCAAAACCCCTGAAACTACTGTTCCACTTTCCTTTTAAGATCCAAAAAAAGTAAAAAAAAACTCTTACTTGTTGACCGGAGCAAAAAGTCTAATACCAATACACTGGAAAACAGCCAATGTACTGTTCGTTTCAGACTGGAGACAGAAGGTCCAACACCTATTGCAATTAGACAGACACTAATATGCCTGCACAGCCAAAATCGAGATACACAAGATGATGATCCAGATGTGGTCCTCTGGAGACCCAGATGATGCATAAAATGACAATGACTGACATAGACGCACGACTGGACATTTGTAACACTTGGAGGAACAGAATTGTTGGGCTAATATATGAGAAAGCCCACTTTTTGCCGACTCTAATCATGGTCTCCCTCTTCGCACTCTCCCTTACCCCTTTGAACCCCTCTTTTTTTTCTCTCCCTTTCTCTAGCATCAATCTGGTTCAGATAATATGTTAATTGTGAAATGCTATAGATGTTTTAGGCACAGAGCTGGCCTCGCACAAACACGCTATAGCCCACTACATCAAAATGTACCCTACTATCTTATATTCATTAGACTCTGCCTTTGTAACACTGCTGTGGATGTTTGATAACATTCACCTCTCCCCTACATTGCATTGTTTAGTTGGCCCTACTTGTACTTTTTTTTCTAGAAATGCAATAAATTCTCTAACTTGGACATTATACTATAGAACACACTGTTTTGCATAATTATTGTTATTTAAGAAAACTTAGTTAAAATGAAGAGCCTCTATAAGAGGATTGATAGCAAGTTTTAGATCCATGTCTCAGATCTTAATTACAAAGCCATAAAGGACTGAACCCATTCTTTGCAGGAAACTGTTGCTACAGTAATATGGCCTTTAAAAAACACATCTATATTTGTATTATGAGTAAATGGATTTTTTTTTATTTGCTTATATTGTATACTAAGATCCACTGTTTTAATGTATGTATCAAAATATTTCAATAAAGCTCTTTGGGGAAAAAAGGACAATGTGCACAGACAAGCAGTTATAAATATATAATTGTGTTCAAGTCTGTTGCAAGAATGCCCATTCAAATGAACTATGCTCTCTCCTACCTGACTGGGAGCTATTTGTAAACAATTTAGCACATTCTATCAGATAAATGGGTCAATGGGAACACATTAAAGAAGTGAATATTTTACAGCACAATGTCCCATTATCTATGAGTTATCCTGATTCCCCAGTGTAATTAAAAATAACCTTAATCTTACCATTCTTGATTCAACTGGGTCTTTAGCTTCTTTTCTAGTCAACAGCAACATATTTCTCTTATGTAGATTTGACTTGACGCCTAAATCTGTGTCTCTGTCCTCACCACTAGATTGATTAATGACTGACTTAGAGAATCAGTCTTCAACTCAGGATGAAATTTTAAAGACACTGTGCCTAAGCCAAACTTCTTTTGAAGTATAAAAAAATTGTGCTTTGATTCTCAAATGTGTGTGACTGCATAATAAAGTAAAATAATTTTGATGTGCCCACTTTAATCTGATTGTTAAATGCCTTTTAAATTTGCTTTACTCAATAACTTTTCTGATTTACATTGCACAGAAGCCTCTTTCCAGCTACAAACTATGATGGCCCCTACAGAACTAACATAACATTGCTTTTATTGCAGTAGAAGGGGATCTAAAAACTCTGATAAATTGCTAGATTACAGGCAAAACTAATTTGGAAACTAAACATTGTGATGACTTTCATTAATCCACTAGGAACATCTTTAGGTTCAAACTGAACAAATGCTTGCTAAAAATGACAGCAATACCCAGAAAGCATGGACATGTAAACTCATATTATGTGTCACACAAAATGACTGTTCTATTTGGACTGGAGTATTTCACGAGAACTCTAATTGAGGATATTAAGTCCATAAAACATTTGTTCATGTCAGAGACAATGAGAAATTTCCTTTGCATAAATTTCTACCATAATTTAGATTTGACACTCAGGCATAATAATACTGCAATATAGTCAACTTATAAATACACACTGGGAAACAACAGGCACAAAAATGCTAATGTTTCTGTTTTTCTGTGTGGGCCAACGTTCTCTGTTTATTTGTACTACATTTATTTATTTAATACAAAGTACGAATCCAAAGCTCCATACCATATTTTATATTTCCACATTGTTGTGAATGTCATATAAAGGTGTACACACGCTTTGTACCTTTTCTCACTTTATTGTATGTTAGGATAAATAATTATGCTGTTTCGATTTGCATTCTTTTTTTATGCTTGATTCCCTTTTTTGGCTTGCCAAATAATATGGTACTATATGATGTTAAAATACGTGTTGAGCATATGTAACAATACATAATTACATAGTATGGAATGTGGAAAAAAACTCAGAGGTTTATAAACAGCAAATATGTTTAGATTTGCTGTAAACACATTTGATTTATATTATAATGGAAGAATATAATCAAAATCAACTTATGAAAAAATATGCAATAACATTAGGCAAAGTTATTTTAGTATCAAGTCATTATTATGTGACCTATTGAACAAAAGGTCACATTCTACACATTGAGGGCTAGATTACAAGTGGAGCGCTATTTATCGATCCTGCTCGCATGCTAACTCTGCTATAATTAAGCTTTGTGTGTGCGTCGGATAGCGCTAGAATTACAAGTTAAAAGTAAAAAGTTTTTTCTCGCTCACTAACCCAATGCGCGCAAAAAGCTGAACTTCGAATATCGAGACTGCGTTAACATATTCCCCCATAGACTTCAATATAGCAAGAAAAGTGGGGAAAAAAACTACTCTTGCGCATACCCAATAGTATTTTCTTAAGTGTGCTAACCCAACATGAAAATATAAATATTTCACATTCCAATGTTCTTCACATATCAAAATATGTTCTATGTATTCATAAATAGATATTTCTATAAAGATATATGATGTTTTTTTTTAAAAAATATTTATACATATAAAAATATATACTGTATATAGGTATAGATATATACAGATATATATATATTTATAGGAACATTTATTTATAAATACATAGAACATATTCTATGTGCAGAACATTGGAATGTGAAATATTTATATTTTCATGTTGGGTTAGCACACTTAAAAAATGTAATTGGGTATGCATGTGAGTGGGTTATTAAATATGAAAATTGCATAAATATGATTTTAAATGTTTTCAGCTACTTAACTGCACTTATATATATATATATATATATATATATATATATATATATATATATATATATATACATATGTATTTATGCGTAAATACATAAATACACATATAAATACATATGCACACATATTAATATATATATATATATATATATATATATATACAGTATATATATATATATATACAGTATATATATATACTGTATATATATATATATATTTAAATAGGTTGCCAGCTTAAGGTAATAGTGTCTTTGCTACTAAGTATTAATTGGGCTCCTTTATGAATCATGTGGTGACCCAATTAGTGCACGGTAATCTAAAATTGATAATTTGTACAATAAAAGGATTATAATAGATTATAGCCAGCACATACTTATTTCCAGCTTATTACTCCACATACTGTGTCATAATAAGGAGAGACATACCCAGATAGTGTTCAAAATCAAATTATTTTATATAGCAAACACCAGAGACATTTGACAGTCTTCTCTTTATAAATACAAAGAAGCAAGGACTAAGTGCAAATAATGGGGTACCCCAAGACTTAGTTCCATATATTAATCATGCATTAAACTTACAATAAGAATGCAATACAACATGGTATATAGGGGGTATAACCTTAACCAAAATTTAAAGAACATATGATTTGAGTATAGAGATATGTTAGTTCAGCATCCCAAATTGAAGGTGCAATCAAGCAACCGCTCAGAATACAGTCCTATGGACATACAGTTCAGAAGCTCATTATCAGATATCCACAGTCCCGTAAGGAAAAGTAGCCAGTTAGGGAGTCATCAGAATAACAGTTTGTCTCACCAATGTGTCATTAGGTCTCCTCTGATTCTGTAGCCTCCGGCTACTCTTACCACACTTTGTTAGTGCACGCCTCCGGATCCTTGTGCTGCAGTCGGCTATGCCTGCCGTCAACCTAATAGTTGGATACTGCACACTGATCTCCGTTATTATGCAGTCGGCTCAACACGCCGTTCACCAAAAATCTTGGATGCTGCTAGATGCTGCTGGCGTTTCAAAGTAGATGTGACCGGGCGGGATTCTGTGTTTAGCGGTTAGTATATCCCATACAGTTATCAAGCTTCAAACATCAAGGTGCTACTGCCCACATTGAGTTTCCAGTGGGCGTAGCAATTGCTTCACGCAACGTACGTTTCACCTGCTAGTGCTCAGGCTTTCTCAAGCGTCATAATTTCCTGAGGCTAAGGTACTGCCTTTTCTTCATAATGGATTTTTACTATTAGTCAGCGGTGAAATAGGTAATTGCAGGCTGTCAGGTGTCTCTATATTCAGCAGTATCACCCAATTAAAGGCATATCGCTTAAGGAGTGGGAACTATGGTGACTGAATTCAACCAAAATTATTATTGTTAACTTTACTCTCTTACCTCACCTCTTACATATTTGGAGAGTTCAATAGCTGCAGTTAATGTAATACAAGATGGGAAATAAACAAAATAAAATAAAATAAAATTATATAAAATAAATAGTAATTTTGGCTTTAGCTTGTCATTACTCAGCGAGGAATGGTGCATAATTAATTTCTTCATTGAGACCCATTGGCTGCAGGGAATTCAAATTGAATATCTACTTACATTCAGCTTTTAACAGATGATTATCAATGTCACCTCCTCTAGTTAAATTGATCAGTTCTAAGCCCATCCATCTAAGATCAACATCACTGCTATTATGACATTCAGCAAAGTTTCTAGCTACTCAACTAGTTTTAACCCTTTCTTTTAAAAAGTCCCTACGATGCTATCCACACTGTCGGATCAGGTCCGACAGACATTTGATAAATAGGCCTCACTGTATCCAAAGAGTATGTAGTGAATTTCATTTCAAAGCAGCCAAAATCAAACGCTTAAGGGAAGCAATTCTTCAAAAAAAAAACTTTCATACAAATAACACTATAATCACACTATAGACATGCAGGCTTAAAAAAACTTTTCTTATTCAAATTTAAACCAAAATAACTTTATTATCTCATTTCCATTCAGAAAAGCATATTCATATCCGTTTTAACCAGGGTTTCATATGTCAGCTTAGCACATTTGGGTTGGACCTTCATCTTCAAGAGATGGAGACCAAAAATGTAATATCCCTTAAAGATTCTTGACTCATCTTGGGTTTACCTCAAATATGGGGATAAGGCCTGTATATATTAAATAACAGTTGTATGTATTTTGCACCCCTTGTTTTGTAGGCTTTACATCTCATATTTGAATTAAGGAAGTCAAGATCTTACTAACAACACTGCCACTTCATCTTCAAACACAAAATAAAGGTTTAGAATTCCTATTGAGTTGTAAGGACTTTTAGTACAATGTATCCTGCTAGGTATCTCATTGAATCTTTAACATTGATAGATGGTAAAAGAAAAGGTCACTTGCCCTGGGATCAAGTAGCCCCCTAGGTCCTCAAGGTTTATGCTTGGTATGTTATGCTGGGGCCCAGTGGAACAATGAACAAACCTTAATATGCATTATAAGGCCAAATGAAACCCAAAACCCAAACAGAGTAACTATATGGGGTTACAAGATGCTGCTGTTATATAGGGACCTTATGGTTTATTAGAATAGCCACCTGCATATCTTCCAACCATCATGGATCTTTTCAAGATATTCTTGGGTTTGAAAAAAAATTCTGCTGTCCCTGCCACAGTTTCCCTGGTCAGAGCCAATGTTCCAATTACCAGGGATTGCATGCCTTGACCCTGCCCAACTTCTTCCCTGACATAACCTGTCCTGCCCATGGCACACCCTCTCCCTTGATGCAGTTCTACCCACCAAACACCAATGGGCTACTGCCCATATGTCCCACTCACCTCCCTTTCCTTGAATGCTTTGAGGAAATGTTGAGAGGTATGCACCTGGGAATGCAATACCTGAAGAGGGCCTTTATACTTAGCTGGGTCTTCCTTCCTTTACATCCCAGAGCACTCTAAAAGTCATCAAGTATAAAGGTGGAAATTATTTAGCAATCACGTCTACTCCTGATGTATAATATCCTTTATTTGAGAGAAGCTGATCCCCTCTTTCTTATAAGTGGTGTTTAGTGTGTGTGGTGTATACTTGTTTTAGGAGATAATGGTTCCATTGTAACTACTAAGGGTTGTGGCAGTTTAGGGGTTAAGTAGTGTAGGTGGTTTATTGCAATTTTTTGGTGGTTTAGGGGTTAAGTATTATAAGGGGTTTATTGTGATGAGGGTTGTGGTGATTTAGGGGTTAATATTGTAGGGGGTTATTGCAATGGGGATTATGTTGGATTAGCGGTTAATTGTGTAGAGGGTTTATTGCACTGGGGTATGTGGTGATTTAGGTGTTAATAGTGTAGGGGGTTGTTGCGATGGGGGTTGCAGTAGTTTAGGGGTTAAATACCCTAGGGGTTTATTTCAGTGGGGTATGGAAGTTTAGGGGTTAATAGAGTAGGGTTTTTTGTGATGGGGTTGAGGCGGTTTAGGAGTTAAATGAATGTTTGTTATCAAAACTCATCTCAAATAAATGGAATGCCTAATGAAAGTTGACGGAACTGAAAGGGTTCAAAATTTTAGCAGATACCCATGGATAGTTAATAATCTAAGTAAAGAGGGAGAAATATCAGGAAGGAAAATATAGATTTGGGTATCATCAGTGTATAAGTGGTACTGGAGCCAAAAGGAGGATATAAGTTTTCCAAAGGAGGATGTTTAGAGAGGAAAAAATCAAGGGACCCAAGACAGGGCCCTGCGGTACTTCAAATAACAGAGGCAAAGAATCAGAGGATTTGTTGTTAAAAGAAAGTGTAAAAGAGCGGTTTGAGAGATATGAAGCAAACTAGGAGAAGGCTGTGGGGCCGATTTAACAATGTCCACGCACATCGATAAATGCCAACAGCATACACTGTCGGCATTTATCATTCCATAAACATTTCTAGTGAAATGCTTGTGCAATGCTGCCCCCTGCACATTTGTGGCCAATCGGCCGCTAGCAGGGAGTATCAATCAACCCGATAGTAACCGAAGGCTTGCGCGGAAACAGATGCATTGACCCCTTTGTCTCTAATGCCAAATAAATGTAGAAGATGAGAAGATGGACAACTGTGTAGAAAGCAGCAGATAGATTGAGAAGAATTAGTAAGGAGTAGAGTCCATTTTCTTTGGTTGGTAGCAGATCATTTGTTACTTTAGTGAGAGCAGTTGAGTGTTTAAGTCAGAAATCATACTGTAGTGGATCAAGTAAGGAGTTACTTGAAAGAAATTAAGTTAAGCATTTATAGACTAGTTGTTCCAATAATTTGGAGACAAAAAGAAGAAAGAAGACCGACTGATAGTTAGAAGGTGTGAAGGTGTTAAGTGGGGGCTTTTTTAGGATTGCTGTGAATAACACATGCTTGAATGTATCAGGAAATGCACCAGTGGTGAGAGACTAATTAAAGAGATAAGTAAGAGCAGAGGTTAGAGAAGCAGAGAGAGAGAGAGAGGGGGAAGAAGTTGTGAAGGAATAGGGACAAGTGGGTAGGTTGTGAGATGAGCAGATAGGAGTAGGAAAATGTATTCCTCTGTTACAGGAGGAAAGAAGCAGAGAGTTGTGTTAATAGAAGGGGTGGGTATGGGGGCTGGGTTTAAGGGGGGAGAGGGAGAGATGTATTTTCTAATTGTGTTGATTTTATTTTTTAAATAATCTGCATTTAATCTGAGCAGTGAGTTTGGTAGTGGGCGGAGGTGTAGGCAGATGTAGAAAGGAGTTAATTGTTGATAAAAGCCTTTTGAGGTTTGGTTGCTTGAGATGATACAAGGGAGAAGAAATAGACTTTTTTGGCCAGGCTGAGGGCAGAGTTGTATGACCAGCGGACGAATTTATAATTCAGAAAACTAGCACAGGTGTGTGATTTTATCAACTGATAGTTAGTCATCCACAAACATCACAGAAGAAGCGGGTCTGTTGTGCCATGGTTGTTGTTGAGTGCATGATGCATGTGAACAGTGGAGGGTGCAGCATTGTCAAATGTGCAGAATTACACCGCAAGGCCATAAGGTCTGGAAGATCCAAATAATTTAAATTCTTAACTTCCTAAAAGTTAGTAGATGGTGGTCATAGAGAGTAAAGAGAAAGTTGGAAAAGTTGGAAACAACACAGATATTGGTGAGATGCTGTCCACTGAGACAGGCCAAAAGAGGAGGTAAGAGATATACGTTTTGAGGAAACAGGCATGTTTGCATTGGTAATGGCTATGTCGAAGTCCCATAAGATGAGAGAATGGACTTTACAAGAGAGAAAGGGTGGGAGCCAGGCTTCAAAGTGGTGTACAAATTGTGATACTGGGCCAGGAGGTGATAAATGACAGCAACACAGAGAGTTAAAGGAGAGAAGAGCTAGATAGCGTGAAAATCAAAAGATGAGAAAGAAAGGGAGGGGTTGAAGGAATCCGCTAGAAGGTACAGTATGAGGAAAGAAGAATTCCTTCTCCCCCTCTTTGCCTGTCTCCTGGTCTGGGAGTGTAACTAAAGTGCAGGCTGCCAAAGAACAGAGAGACTACAACAGTTGTGTTAGAGGAGGAAAGCCAAGCTTCTGTGAGGGCTAACAGGTTAAGTTATAGTGAAATGAATACGTTGTGAATAGACGTGAGCTTATTGTATACAGAGTGTGCATTCCAAAGGGCACAAGAGAATTGCAGGATATTAACAGAAGTGCAGTTAATGAGGTTGAGAGGGATACATAGGCAAGGTGTTGGGTTTGTCAGTCGAGGTAGTGAGCAGAGAGAAGCAGTGGATAGACCTGGGTTAGGCGTGACATCCCCAGCTGTAAGGAGAAGAAAGATGACAAGAGGAAGACGATAATAATCTGTCTTATGTGAGCGTCTAAGCTTAGGATCAGTAGAGCATGGTTGGCTGAGTGATGTGAGATAGGAATACAGTGCATGTGTGTTGTTGAGGGGGAAGATAGAAGTGAAGGAGAGATATGAATAGTGTGAGAGCTGTGACTTAAAGGAGATGGTAAAGGTAGATAGGTGAAAGTATAGCATGTTTACAGGGGAAATTTAAAGTGAAAGTAAACTATCCAGCACCTCTATGCTGCAACGCAAAATACATCTAAAAATATGTAGAGTTTAAGTAATCATTTAGTTAGATATTATCTCATTATCTCATAATTGTACCTTTTAATCCGCATCGATATATCACCGTTCCTCTGCGGGCCTCCAAAAAAAACCTTTATTTTAATATGACGGATATAGTCCTAACAATTTCTATTGGTCCCCCAGTGGCGTCTGAAAATCCTTACTCTACTTCCCCACCTTCAACTACGCATGCATGTCTCAGTGAATTTACTCCCTGTATAGAAGCGCGTTCATGAGACACGCATGTGCATTGTCCTCAACAGGGAAACACAGTGAATGACGTAGCCACATCGTATTTTAACCCATGCGCAATACATGTCGCTTCACAGGAACACACACGGATAGACACATAAGAGCAGGTGGGACCGCTCTTACGTGAAACATAACAAAACCAGGAAATGAACGTGGGGCAGAGGAAAATATGAGATGGTATGATAAAAGAACCATAAAATTTTAAAAAATAAGAAGGAATTCCAAAAACAAAGTTAGCGGCTACATATATTGTTATAAGAGGAATCCATGGCATCAATTCTGTTGTTGAAATTTTACTTTCACTTTAAGGAGGTTAGAAATTATAAGGTACCTATAAGTTATTTACTCTTTTATCTTACTGTGTATAACTACACACTTAAAGAAGTACACACATGCAGCTAATGCCCTGTGCAAAGAGACAGTTCAGATATGTCCTCCAAAAAAGCATCATGTATTGCTCTAAGCATAAAACTGCAAATACCATTCAGTTAGACTTTCTCTCTTTGTCTAAATAAGTTACTTTATTTGTATGATATTAAAGTTGCAGAGTCCAAATATAAAAAAAATAAAATAATAAAAAAATACTTTTGCATTATTATTAGAACAGTATATTCTTGTTTTCTGTAACCTCCTTTCTCTTTTGTCTTTGTACAAAAAAAAAATCTTTTTTCTCAACAACCCGAACTGTGTGAAAAAATGTTATTTAAGTACAGAGCTTTCTTTTGTTCGATGCAAGTATGTGTGATATGCAGATGTAGTATGTAAATGAGGGAATTATAGGTGTTATAGCAAGGCACGGCTAGAGTTGGTTTAGTGGCAAATATGGTCTGCAAGTAATTTGGATGAATTTTCTAAAATAAATTAGTAATATAAAAATCAATAGTAAAGTATCTGCCATTAATAGATTTTACAATTTTACAGTTTGTATTTAATCATATTTAAAAAACATGGGCAGGGTATATTGGAAAATGTTTGAAGAAAGTGCAATAATGAAAATATGTTTTACATTTTATACTTGTACTTCATGGTATAAGTATGTCTAAATTCTCCGTTATAAGCCGGTTATTTATTTTTTAAATTTAATTATTCTTTGTCTTTTTTTTTATTTTTTAGTCATAAATTTGGATTTCAAAAAATTAATTTAGCTGAAACTCTGGATAACTGTTCAGAGTGAACACGTTTTAAAGGTACCTTTTTCTTGCCTGGCAGAAAGAAACTGGGGCAGCACAGGATGGATACAACTCTTATATCATCAAAGGGACAGTCAACACCAGAATGTTTGTTGTTTAAAAAAATATATAAACCCTTTATTACCCATTCCCCAGTTTTGCATAACCGACACAGTTATATTAATACACTTTTTACCTCTGTGATTAACTTGTATCTAAGCATCTTCTGACAGCCCCATGATCACATGACTTTTGATTTATTATCTATTGACTTGCATTTTAGCCAATTAGTGCAGTGTCTGCCACAATCCACGGGCGTGCTCACAATGTTATCTATATGGTTTACCTGAACTAAGCAAATACAAAAGCATGCGATTAGAGGCGGCCTTCAAGGGCTTAGAAATGATCATTTGAGCCTTCCTAGGTTTAGCTTTCAATTAAGAATACCAAAAGAACAAAGCAAAATTGGCGATAAAAGTAAACTGGAAAGTTGTTTAAAATTACATGCCCTATTTGAAACTTGAAAAGTTTTTTTGGACTTGACTGTCCCTTTAACTTTCTAAACCCCTAATGGAGTCTTTATTTTGAAGGTAAATCTTTTCAAGGCCCTAGGTGCCAAACTTAGGGCAAGATTACAAGTCGCGGATTATGATTTTTCTGCGTGCGATATGGTCTTTTCGCAATCAATTTCTATTATTCAGGTATTACAAGTCTTGAATAATTGAAAGTGCTCGAGCACATTCATGTTTTAAGCAACAATCCTTTCCGTGCTCGAACAGCTGTAGTTAAAGGTTTTGCGCGACATAAAAGTTTCACGAAACACTTCAAAAATACATTATAAAGTACAGTTATACTTATACTAGCACTAACTAATAAAAATTATTTCAACAAAATATTGCACACAAAAGGGATTTTACATTGACATACATACACATATATAGAGAAACGGATTTATATTCATATACATATGTTTAACTATGGAGATAATGAAAATATTTTACATCTTATGCACATTAAACAATATGACAGCGCTAATAAGTGGAGGCCCTAAAATATATATATATATATATATATATATATATATATATATATATAGAGAGAGAGAGAGAGAGAGAAATTGATTATTTCATATACAATGATACTAAAACCATATAAATCAGAAAAAATGAGACAATGTATATAAAAAAATCTCACATAGGTATATATATCCTCATGCAACAAATATAGATGTAACAACAATCAAGATTCAAAATTTAATTAAAAAAATTTATAAAAATGTATAGATAAAAACACACTTAAATGGAAAGTGAAAAAAAGTCCCAATATAAGCATAACCCCAATTGGTGTCAAAAGGGTGTAATTATAAAAGAAGTGAGTCGTTTGTGTTTCTTTCTTTACAACTTCAAACATCCTCCAAACGGTGAATAATACTCCAGATGGTCCCCGTAGGGTATATACTCACAGGAACTACCCTCAATCAATATGAGGTAAGTTAAAAGTGTAAATCCTCTATGCAGCTCTTTGCCTGGAATCAGTCAGTGTCACTCCTCTCATATAGGTGTCCTGGCCGGCTCGTGCAATACAGGTAGTATGTAAAAGAAAAGTAGTGCAACAACTAGTGCAATATTGTCAAACACAGATTTATTGTAGCACAAATACTATGTACATAGCAAAAGTTTGCACTCACATTTACAAACCTCAATGATATGAGGTTACTGTAAGCATGTAGATACCAGTAGTAATACAACATATGTAGATGAATATATAAGGTGGTCTGCGGTGTGTCGATCTAAGTATAATATTCTATCAAGCCTTTTTTTCACTTTCCATTTAAGTGTGTTTTTATCTATACATTTTTATACATTTTTTAATTAAATTTTGAATCTTGATTGTTGCTACATCTATATTTGTTGCATGAGGATATATGTACCTATGTGAGATTTTTTTATATACATTGTCTCATTTTTACTGATTTATATGGTTTTAGTATCATTGTATATGAAATAATCAATTTATATATATATATATATATATATATATATATATATATATATATATATATATATATATATATATATATATATATATTTAGGGCCTCCACTTATTAGCACTGTTAACATATCTCCTATATCCCTTCTGTATTATATTTTGTTTTAGAAATATTTGGAAAAGATATTTCGCCCATTGGGGGGACTGTGTTTCCAGCTGCTTTTATTAGGGTGACCACATTCTTATATACCATTCCTTTGTATCATTATTATACCCTGTTTTATGTTTAGTTGACTCCCTCAACTTTGCGCTTCACTAGTTCCAGAGCTTATACCACTACTGGTTAGTGGTATATTCTATTTTTTCTAATTTTGTCATATATATATATTCATATAGATATCTCGCTATAAATAGATATATCAGTCCAAAAAGCATCACATATAAAGAAAAATAATTATTTATAAATAAATAGAACATATTCCGTTACGAAAACATTTTTGCAATATGACATATTCCCCTTTTCATGTACACTTTTTGAGGCGAATACGTCATAGGCATTGCGCAATAGATTAGGGTTTTTGTTGGATTTTTCTATTTGTCTTCTCCATTGACTTCTATGGGGAATATGTGAACGCTCACACGATTTAGCTGCTTGGATTAAGCGGCTTAACGTACGTGCAAAATAAGTTATTTTGCAACTTGTTATACCTGCGCAACCCAAAATGCGAAAAAGCCATAACACTTGCGGAGTTTTCACTACTAATTTGCTGCACGACTTGTAATCTTGCTCTTAGTGTTAGATATGTGCATGATCGAAAAATTTGTTTCGGTTTGGTTCGGTTCGAATCAGAGTTTTTCGAATTTCATTTCGGATCGATTCGAATTCGGAAAACTTCAAATGAATTTGTTTCGGATTCGTTTCAGATTCATTCGGCTGGATTTGGTTCGATTCGGTTCGGAAATTCGGAATTTCAGTATGTGTGCTGTGTATTAGACTAGTATTATGTACTGTATATTAGTTGTAACCCATAGCAGAGTGATATAACCTAATATACTGTACAATACTAGTGTAATCCATGGCCATCCAAATTTACCGAATAAATCCAAACTAATTCAGATTTATTCGGTAAATTCGGCAGTATTTTAATTCTGAAATTCGGATCGATCCGAATCTCCGAATTTGCTGAATTTTCGGAATTTCCAAATCGATCCGAAACGAATTGCACATGTCTACTTAGTGTGTACTTAGTTGCTTTTTTTATTATTTTAAATGGATTTTCCTGTACTGAATTCCCCCCCCCCCCCCCCTTTGCTAATAAAGCATGTCACTGGATCAGTAGAACTATAGGAGTATACATGATTAGGCCACCAATCAGTTATACACTTCCTGTTAGTTTGAAAATCATAATAAAAAAACAGATGCAAAAATTATATGCTCTACCACTGAAACATAACATTTGTTAGTAGATAAGAACCAAAAGGCTCATCAAGTCTACCCATATTACGTATTTTCTTAGGATAGACGTATGCATGCCCCAGGTATTTATTTACAGTACTTGTGTTTACCACCTCTAATGGAAGCTTATTCCATGAATCCACCACCCATTCTGTAAAAAAAATACTCATAATTTTCCTGAATTTGCTACCTTCTAACTCAAAGGGGCATAAAACATGCAAAATGTATATTTTATGATTCAGATTGAACATGCAATTTTAAACAACTTTCCAATTTACTTCTGTTACCTAATTTGCTTTGCTCTTTTGCTATCATTTGTTGAAAAGCACACCAAGGTAGGCTCAAGAGCAACAATGCACTACTGGGAGCTAACTGCTTATTGGTGACTGCACTTATATGCCTAATGTCGTTAGCTCAACAATCTGTTCAGCTAGCTCCCAGTAGCGCATTGCTGCTCCTTCAACAAAGGATACCAAGAGAATTAAGCAAATCTGATAAAAGAAGTAAATTGGAAAGTTGTTTAAAATTGTATAGTCTATCTAAATCATGAAAGAAACATGTTTGGCTTTATGTCCCTTTAAGATTGTGACCCCTTGTTTTGCTATTTCTTTTTTTTGTGTGGAAAATGCTTTCAGTTCCACTTAAATCTCTTTATGTGTTTGAACATTTCTATAATGTCACCTCTTTCTCTTTTCTCCTCTAAACTATACATATTTAGGTCATAAAATTTCTCTTTGTACATTTTAAGACAGATTACGAGTGGAGCGTTATTTAGTTCTTTCACCAGAGTGCGTGCGCAAAAAGCCAAACTTAAAATATTGCGCATGATAACCTATTCCCCAATAGAAGTAAATGGAGAAAAAAAAGTGTGAAAAAAATAACACCCTACCCGCGCGCTAACCCGATCACATATTCTCATGTGCGCTAAACCGATATGAAAATATGAATATTTCACATTTCAATGTTCTGCACATAGCAGAATATGTTCTATTTATTCATGAATACATATATATACTGTGTATATATATATATATATATATATATATATATATATATATATAATGGTATTTTGGTACAGTATACATCTAATTAAAAGGACTACAGATAGACACCTAGGGGTCTATTTATGTAGGTGCGGACAGACATGATCCGCTATAGTGAATCATGTCTGCCACACATCGATAAATGCCGACAGCGCCAACAGCATACGCTGTAGGCATTTATCATTGCACCAGCACTGCAATGCCACCCCCTGCAGATTTGCGGTCAAATGGCCGCTAGCAGGGGGTGTCAATCAACCCGAACGTATTCGATTGGGATGTTTGCTGTCTCTTGAGTTTGCTTTAACTCTAAAACTAGTATATATCTATACCTAGCTATATATAAATATATATATATATATATACAAATGATTATGTATAGGGATAGATATATACATATATATATATATATATATATATATAGGAATGTATTTTTAAAAATACAAGGAACATATTCTGCTATTCGAATGTGAAATATTTACTGTAAATACGTACTTAAAACATTTATTAAATATGAATATGCATAAATAAGCATGTTTTCATCTACTTAAAGGTAGACTGAACCCAATTTTTTCTTTCGTGATTCAGATAGAGCATGACATTTTAAGCAACTTTCTAATTTACTCCTATTATCAAATTTTCTTTATTCTCTTGGTATCTTTATTTGAAATGCAAGAATGTAAGTTTAGATGCCAACCCATTTTTGGTGAACAACCTGGGTTGTCCTTGCTGATTGGTGGATAAATTCATCTACCAATTAAAAAGTGCTGTCCAGAGTGCTGAACCAAAAAAGACGCTTAGATGCCTTCTTTTTCAAATAAAGATAACAAGAGAACGAAGAAAAATTGTTAATAGGAGTAGATTAGAAAGCTGCTTAAAATTGCATGCTCTATCTGAATCACGAAAGAAAAAACTTCAAAAGGCTTCAATGCTCTTATATATGTGTGTATACAAATGTATTTATTTGTTTATATGTGTAAATGTCTGTAAATACATATATACACATACAGTATAAATACAAATGAACACAAATATAGATATTTATATATATATATATATATATATATATATATATATATATATATATATATATATATATATATATATATATGCATATACATCTTTAGAGATGTATATGTATGTGTCTCTATTTTAAAGCGCTTTATCTGCCTTTTTTTCCGAACACGTGAGACCTCCTATCCTTGTGCCCTTATATTTTCTTGTGCAATATTTTTTAGAAATAATTGTTATTATATGGTGTTATTATGAGTGTAAGTGTACTTTGTAATGTATTTTTGATGTGTTTGTGCAACTTTTACAGTTAACCACAGCTTTGAGGATGCACTAACCTGACAAGCATTAACTTGAATTGCGATCAAGCAATTGCATTTTAACCTGCACACAAACAAATGTGATAATCCAATATCACTTGTGCAACAAATGTTTGCGCTCCACTCGTAATCTGGCCCTTTATAATTTAGACAGCGTATTATATCCTTCTGTAGATGTGGTCTTCAGAACTGTGCACAATATTCCAGATGAGGCCTAACTGATAATCTGTAATGCGAGTTGCGACATAAGACCATCGCTATTTCTGCAACTAATACCTGTCCCAATGCAAAATATTTGATTGGCCTTAGCGGCTGCAGTGCTGCATTAACTACCAAATTTTAAATCATTGAAATAATAATTACAAAGTCCTGCATAGTCCTCTTGAAAAAAATGAGAGACCGCTACAAAGTTATTGTTTTTTCTTATTTTACTATATAGCTATGTGTGAGTAAAATGAGCATTTTTGTTTTATTCTATAAACTACTGACAACATTTCTCCCAAATTGAAATAAAAATATTTTCATTTAGAGAATTTATTTGCAGAAAATGACAACTGGTTAAAGTAACAAAAAAGATGCAGTGTTTTCTGACCTCAAATAATGCAAAGAAAACAAGTTTGTATTTATTTTTAATCACAATACTAATGTCTTAAAGTGAAGGTCAAGTTCGATTAATTAGTGCCCGGTTTTTAATAATCCTATTAAAAACAAGGGCACTTTAATTCATCAAAATTGACCTTTCACTCTTTTTCTTCAAAAACTTACCTTTTCATTCTCCAGCAATTCCCCCAGCAGTTGGAAGCCTCTGCAGACGTCAGAAATGACAAATCCGGCTTCCTTCAATCACGGCTCCCCCCCCCGGGGGGAATCTTGGCCGAATGCAACGCTGTGATTGGAGAGTCATTTTGGACCCGCAAAGACGGCTTGCGACGGGCGGAGTAAGTGCTGGAGCGGCTGCCAGGATTAAAAGGTAAGTTTTTGAAGAAAATGAGTGAAATATCAATTTTGATGAATTAAAGTGCCCTTGTTTTTAATAGGATTATTAAAAACTGGGCACTAATTCATCAAAGTTGACCTTCACTTTAACTTACCAAGAGTTCATAAATCAACATTTGGAGGAATAATCCTGATTTTCAATCACAGCTTTCATATATCTTGGCATGCTCTACGCCAGTCTTTCACATTGCTGTTAGGTGACTTTATGCCACTCGTGGCGCAATTACAAGCTGCTCTGCTTTGTTTGATGGCTTGTGACCATCCATCTTCCTTTTGATCACATTCCAGAGGTTTTCAATGGGACTCAGGTCTGGAGATTGGGCTGGTCCTGACAAGGTCTTGACTAGGTGGTCCTCCATCCACACCTTAATTGACTTGGTTGTGTGGCACTGAGCATTGTTCTGCTGGAAAAAAAACAATCTTCAGAGTTGGGGAACAGATCAGTATTAATGAAGTTTTATTCAAGGATAACCTTGCACGTGGCTTTATTCATGTGCCCTTCATAAAGATAAATCTGCCGATGTGTTTAATGCCTTTCAGTGTTTAATCACATAGATAAAGATCAATAAGGCAAAAATGAGAGAATTATACCATTATTATTTTTTGTTTTACATTAAATTGTCTCTTTAACTTAACCTTTTTAATCCAAAAATATTTTACCATGTTTCTTATGCATGATAGAATGTGCTTAAAAGGACATTCCAGCCAAAATTGGAATCCACATGGATACATTTCAGTTTTAAATAGAAGCATTTTTGCAATATACATGTATTAGCAAAAATGCTTCTAGTAAAAGTTATAGCTGTTTCAAAAGTGTATTTAAGTATGCACGGTGCCCCAGCGTTTTGAACACAGCATTTTTGCCAATTCATGTATATTGCAAATATGTTTCTATTCAGAGATGTAATTCATCTATGTGCATTTATATTTTGACCGGAATGTCCCTTTAATGTCCTTTAAAAAGACTTTGGGGCATATGTATCAAGCTCCGAATGGAGCTTGATGCCCCGTGTTTCTGGCGAGCCTGCAGGCTCGCCAGAAACAGCAGTTATGAAGCAGCGGTCACAAAGACCACTGCTCTATAACCTGTCCGCCTGCTCTGAGCAGGCAGACAGACATCGCCGGAAATCAACCCGATCGAGTACGATCGGGTTGATTGACATCCCCATGCTGGCGTCTGATTGGCCGCCAGTCTGCAGGGGTCGGCGTTTCACCAGCAGCTCACAAGATTATTGCTAAGTATTGCTCGCCGTATTCAGCGAGGTCTGGCGGACCTGATCCGCAGTGTCGGATCTGGTCTGCCAGACCTTAATAACTAGAGGCCATCATATTGTTAAAATAGATAGTCTTGAAAAAGGCCTAATTGAGAGGCCGAAACGCATTGACAGTATTTGGTGAGCATTATTTAATTGTTTATTTCATTTATATAGCAATATTGCACTATGTTGTTTTATTGTTTTTAGGTTTTATGAAGATAAAGTCTCTTACTACAAATAACACTACAAAAGTATTTGTCAGAAAGGAAAGGAGGAAACCATCACCAGCAACACCACATCCACACTTGAAACACTAAATAACTATTGGATAAAGGATTTGAACCTTACACACTTTCTCTTAATTGATTTTTCACTATCACTAACTTTGGATTACAAAACATTTTAATTTTGAATTTTGAATTTTTATTTTTTATTTTTGATCCACATATTTTTAATTCACGTATTTTTTCACGTAATCTATCCACAAAAATTTTTTCACTGAGGAGGACATATCATTTAAAACTTTTTTCTTATCAAAGGAGGACATATTATTTAAAGGATAAAAGATAAATCAATCGATTATCTAACTAGTACCATACACCTGCACCATGTTTTAAGGACTTTTTAAGAAAATGAACATCTTCTAATCATCAACATATTATTCAAAGATTATTATATAGTTATTTTAAACAACCATTGTTTTAATATCAAATATATGCTATTCATTGTTACCATATTTTTAATCAATTGTCAACATCAAACAATTGTTACTTACTGTCATTCATTGTTTTATTTTGTACAATATTTGTAATATGTACATGGATCCATGTTTTTAATTGTATGTAAAATCAATTATATGTAGATATTAAACTTGTCAAATTGTTAACTCAAATTGTTAGATTACCCATACTTTAAATAATATTGGTTTACACATACACTTGATAGGAGATAACACTCTTAATATCTAACCCACTTCTCATAGCCTCTAGTTAGGCGCTTTTACTATTAACTTTATGTCCTTTTAAGGGTGATAAAAAAAAGTTTTTTTTTTATTTTAAAGTAACCCAATATGCAGCATAATAAACGTTTGTCAAGTATATAAATGTAGCCAAAATAGAGAGATAAATCTAGGTAGTAAGTGCAAGCTTTAAAAAAAAAAAAAAAAAAGTAACATTAAATAGTATTCTGAGAGATAGTTTTTTAAAGGTTTTCTCATAGTAAAGACTGAAAAATATTACTGATTTGAAAGCACTCAATCAGCCAGATTACGAGTTTTGCGTTATGGCTGGCTCGCTAATTACTTGCAAGTTATTTCCACCGCTCATGTTTAATAGCGCTGCTATTACAGGTTTGCAAAAAATGGCTTGTGCGGGCGATATGGTTGCCTTGAGCTCCATGCTTCACCCAAATACAAGCGATGTTATGACGTGCTCGTGCACGATTTCCCCATAGACATCAATGGGGAAAGGCAATGTGGGGGAGGTGACGTAGCTACAGCCCAAGAGGTGTGTTCGCTGCAGTCCAATCCAAGCCGGTATATTCCGGCAACTGAAGGTGCACTGATGGCGGGGTGCCAGCTGAAAGAAAGTCGAGCCAACTCCAAGATGCAGTAGTGAGAAGAAGCAGCACTCCCAAATTGTATTAAAATCCAAAATTTATTTCCATCAGTTAAAAACGATAAACACAAAACAGCACAGCACAATGCAAGTGTCACAAACGGAGGGGGGAGCGGAGTCCTAACATGTTTCGTGCTATGACGCACTTAATCATAGGATAACTCCCCACCTGTGTAGTGCACCTTTTAAGAGGGCAATGACCAATCACAGTGTTATAAACTTAACACTCCCATAGGAAATGGTTTTAAACATAAAGTGTGCACTACCCAGGTGTAAAGAAAAGTGTAACTTAAGATAAAAATTTAAATTTAAAAACATGAAAAACATATATTACAAAAAAGAGATTCTCTCATTATTATATTTAAAAAAATAAAAAAAATAATGGATTTCGCTACATATTTCTGAGATTAGTCTCAAAAATTATCTAGACATATATCATTTTTGAAGCTGATAGGATGATGTGATATACATTATTGTCATAATCCATATAGCATTCTACTGACAAAGACAATTTAATTTATAATAATTCATTTATATAATTTATATAATTTATATAATTTGATGTCTAATTCTCAGCATACACAATATACATATTCATTAAAATTTTGTTTATTTGTGGGTGTAATAACCTAATCCCTCACAATGTTGCCAGGCATATTTAGTTATTTATAATATTCATGATATTATGGGACCTTTAATTAATATTAGAGTAGACTGTTGACAAAGTGTATATTGTATTCGGGTAAGATGAAATATGTTACAATATAAAATAAATACATAAATACTGTATTAATGTGAAGACATATATACTAATATAGATGTAAGTATGCCTAGACCAAAACTAGAGTAGTATCATACATATAAAAATTGGTCTCATAATATACACCATGATCAAAAAATATTATAACCAAAAAAGCAACCAAACAAAACTATAATTATTCCACAAAGTAGCTTATATCCCATTCTTTGTTAAGTACATGGGGTTCCCTGGTGTTTAATTTCCAGATCCAATAAAGTTCTTTCTTGGAAAGTATATTATAAATATTCCCACCTCAAATTGTTTTTTTTGCTAAATCTATTACTTTCACAGTGAATTTAGGTTGATCTGTAAAATGAAAGCAGTTGAAGTGTCTGGCTACACTGGAATCCTTATTATAGTTTTTAATGTCCCTTTTATGTTCCCCTATCCTAGATCTTAGGGCACGTGAGGTCTGACCTACATACTGTTGAAAACAAAGGGTACATTCTATAAGGTAAACTACAAAAGTTATACCACAATTTGCATAATGGTTGATTTTAAAATTTTGTTTGGTTGAATGGCTGAAAAAATCTACCCCAATTGAGATCTGTTGACAAGTGAGACAATTTTTGGATAGGCATTTAAAAGTACCTTTCTTATTGAGCCATTGGATTCATGTTTCTCTCAGGTTACTATTAAAGGGACACTGTACCCAAATTTTATCTTTTGTGATTCAGAGAGAGCATGACATTTTAAGCAACTTTCTAATTTACTCCTATTATCAAATGTTCTTTATTCTCTTGGTATCTTTATTTGAAATGCAAGAATGTAAGTTTAGATGCCGGCCCATTTTTGGTGAACAACCTAGGTTGTCCTTGCTGATTGGTTGATAAATTCATCCACCAATCAAAAACTGCTGTCCAGAGATCTGAACCAAGAAAAAAGCTTAGGTGCCTTCTTATTCATATAAAGATAGCAAGAGAAAGAAGAAACATTGATGATAGGAGTAAATTAGAAAGCTGCTTAAAATTGCATGCTCTATCTGAATCCCGAAATAATTTTTTTGGGTTCAGTGTCCCTTTAACCATGCTAGGGGAAAGTTTTTTGGCAAGTGTTGGTGCTTTTTTGGACACAAATTTAACTTTATCAACAATGCCCACTAGAGTGTCATCACCTTTGAGCACTGATAGATTCCTTTTAATAATATTGCATAAGTCATTGAATTGCAGAGAAAATTCAGTAGACAAATCTACTGTATCCCTATCAAGCCCAGTTTTCTTTGAATGATTAATCTTATTTCGATGAGAAGGCACGATTTCCCCATAGACATCAATGGGGATAGCCGGCTAAAAAAAAAGTCTAACACCTGCAATCGCAGAGCGTAAAGTTCAGTAACGCAGCCCCATTGCTGTCTATGGAAAAAAAATATATGTTTAAACCTAAAACTCTAACATAAACACCGAGTCTAAACACCCTTAATCTGCCACGCCTAACATCGCTGACACCTACATTACACTTATTAACGCCTAATCTGCCGCCCCTGACATCGCCGCCACCTACATTACACTTATTAACCCCTAATATGCCGCCACCTATATAAATTTATTAACCCCTAATCTGCCACCCCCAATGTTTCCGCTGCCACTATACTAAAGTTATTAACCCCTAAACCTCTGGCCTCCCACATTACTAACACTAAATAAATATATTAACCTTTAAAGTAACCCTAAATCTAATCCTAAACCTAACGTAACCTTAACTCCCCATAACTTTTATATAATTAAAATAATTCTAAATAAAACTCACTATTAATAACTAACGACTAGATTACAAGTTTTGCAGTATGAGTGAAAAAAACAGCGTATGGCTCTTTTTCACTACCGCTGGTATTACGAGTTTTGCAGGTATAGGTGTACCGCACACTTTTTTTGGCCGTAACGCAACGTAACTACCGCAGCTTTGAAAAAGTCCTTTTTCAATGGGACTTCCACAGCGCCGGTATTACGAGTTTGGCTGTCTGGCCAAAAAGTGAGCAATACAGCCTATAACTACAAGATCTGTACCGCCACTTGAAAGTCAGTAGTTATGAGTTTTATGCTACAACGCCGTAACATAAAACTCATAACTAAAGTGCTAAAAAGTACACTAACACCCCATCGCCGCCTCTAAAATAAACATATAAACCCTAAACTGCCGCACTCCCACATCGTAAACACTAGTTAAATATTATTAACCCCTAATCTACCTCCCCCAATGTCGTCACTATCTACCTAAATTTATTAACCCCTAATATGCCGCCCCCAACGTCGCCGCCACTATACTAAAGTTATTAACCCCTAAACATAACCCTAAGTCTAACCCTATCACCCCTAACTTTAATATAATTAAAAGAAATCTAAATAAATATTACTATCATTAACTAAATAATTCCTATTTAAAACTAAATACTTACCTATGAAAAAATCCTAAGTTAGCTACAATATAACTAATAGTTATATTGTATCTAGCTTAGGTTTTATTTTTATTTCACAGCTAAATTTGTTTATTTTAACTAGGTAGACTAGTAGTAAATATTTATTAACTATTTACTAGCTACCTAGTTAAAATAAATACAAATTTACCAGTAAAATAAAACCTAACCTGTCTTACACTAACACCTAATATTACACTACAATTAAAGCAATTACATTAATTAAATACAATTAACTAAATTACAAAAAATAAACACTAAATTACACAAAATAAAAAAGAAATGATCAAATATTTAAGCTAATTAAACCTAATCTAATAGCCCTATCAAAATAAAAAGCCCCCCCCCCCAAATAAAAAACCCTAGCCTACACTAAACTGCTAATGGCCCTTAAAAGGGCCTTTTGCAGGGCATTGCCCCAAAGAAATCATCTCTTTTACCTGTAAAAAAAATACAAACAACCCCCTAACAGTAAAACCCACCACCCACACAGCCAAACCCCCCAAATAAAATCCTATCTAAATAAACCTAAGCTCCCCATTGCCCTTAAAAAATAAAACCCACCCAATAAACCCTTAAAAAAACTTTTTTGTAATTTAGATAAATGTATTTTGTTAATTTAGTTTATTTAATTTTATTGTAATGTTAGGTGTTAGTGTAACTCAGGTTAGGTTTTATTTTACAGGTAACTTTGTATTTATATTAACTAGGTAGCTAGTAAATAGTTAATAACTACCTAGTTAAAATAAATACAAACTTAGCTGTGAAATAAAAATAAAACCTAAGATAGCTACAATATATCTATTAGTTATATAGTAGCTAGCTTAGGGTTTATTTTACAGGTACGTATTTAGTTTTAAATAGGAATTAGTTAGTTATTAATAGTAGGTTTTATTTAGATTTATTTTAATTATATTTAAGTTACAGGGTGTTAGGGTTAAGTTTAGGGGTTAATAGGTTTATTATAGGGCCAGAGTGGGCGGACGGCAGATTGTGGGTTAATAATATTTAAATAGTGTTTGCGATGCGGGAGGGCGGTGGTTTAGGGGTTAATAATTTTAATATAGCAGCGACGATGTCGGGGAGCGGTGGAATAGGGGTTAATAAATTTTTTAAGTGGCGGCGATGTCCAGAGCGGCAGATTAGGGGTTAATAATTGTATTTTATTATTTGCGATGCCCGGGGGACTCGGCTTAGGGGTTAATAGGTCGTTTATGGGTGTTAGTGTACTTTGTAGCAGTTTAGTTATGAGTTTTATGGTACAGCTTTGTAACGTAAAACTCATGACTACTGACTTTCAGATAGCGGTACGAATCTTTTAGTTATATGCTGTACCGCTCACTTTTTGGCCTGCCAGGCAAACTCGTAATACCGGTGCTATGGAAGTCCCATTGAAAAAGGACTTTTTTAAAAGTGTGGTACTGATGTTGTGTGATGGCCAAAAAAGTGTGCGGTACAGCTATTCCTACAAGACTCGTAATAGCAGCGGTAGGGAAAAAGCAGCGTTATACTCATAATGCAGACCTCGTAATCTGGCTGTCTGTGTGTTTTCCAGTTTGGATGTCTATATTTTGCAATTGTGTATATTGCAATTTATTGATTTTTTATTTATTAAGAATACATTTTTGCATAAATGTATCAACACCTTTTTTTTACAGAAATCTATTATTTTGGTTGAAGTTTTGTTTTTAAATGTCTGGAAAGAGTTAAAAGTCATAGTAGTGTAAAAAGCTAAATGACTGATTGATTTGTTTTATTGCAGAAAGGGACATTAATACTAAAAAAATGCATAATGTAAAAACTGAAAAGCAACCTTCCATGACCCACTTCCTGCCTCTCTCTATTGCAGTTTCACATTATTAATCAAGCCCTGCACAAACACACCCATCAAATACCAGAGACACCAATGGTGCGTTGAACATGCCCATGTAACACCCATGATGCAGCCATTTGTCTGTGGCCCCACCCACACATTATTATTGGGCCATTGCCCACAAGGTTTTTACTTCTGACATTCTGGAAATCATCCGGTAGATGTTGGGATGTATGGAAATGTGTATAAGCGCACATCAATTTTGAATAATGGTGTTTTTGCAATATACGGGTATTACAATAATAATGTTTTTAGCAAAATAGTGTTTCAGGGACATATGTAAACATACTGAGTGTGCACAGAGCATACAAACACCATGCCTAGTCAGAGATCCAATGGTAACAATAACTAACGCCTAGATTTTGAGTTTTGTCGGTACAGACCCGCGTAGCTAACGTTGCTTTTTTCCCCAGCACACCCTTAAGACAACGCTGGTATTTAGAGTTGTCTGAGTGGCTGCGTTAGGCTCAAAAAAGGATGCGTTGAGCCTAATTTAGCTCCACTTCAACCCTCAATACCAGCGTTGCTTAAGGTAGCGGTAAGCTGGAAAAACGTGCTCGTGCACAATATCCCCATAGGAAACAATGGGGCAGTTTGGGCTGAAAAAAAAACCTAACACCTGCAAAAAAGCAGCGTTCAGCTCCTAACGCAACCCCATTGTTTCCTATGGGGAAACACTCTCTAAGTCTGCACCTAACATCCTAACATGAACCCCGAGTCTAAACACCCCTAACCTTACACTTATTAACCCCTAATCTGCCGCCCCCGCTATCGCTGACACCTGCATTATACTATTAACCCCTAATTTGCCGATCCGGACACCGCCGCAACCTACATTATACCTATGTACCCCTAATCTGCTGCCCCTAACACCGCCGACACCTATATTATATTACCCCCTAATCTGCCCCCCCCCAATGTCGCCGCTACCTTGCCTAGACTTATTAACCCCTAATCTGCCAACCGGACCTCGTCTCCACTATAATAAATGTAATACCACCTAAACCGCTGCACTCCCGCCTCGCAAATACTATAATAAATAGTATTAACCCCTAATCTGCCCTCCCTAACATCGCCGCCACCTACCTACAATTATTAACCCCTAATCTCCCGCCCGCAACATCGCCGCTACTATAATAAATTTATTAACCCCTAAACCTAAGTCTAACCCTAACCCTAACACCCCCTAACATAAATATAATTTAAATTAAATGAAATAATATTCCTAAAATTAAATAAATTAATTTTATTTAAAACTAAATACTTACCTATAAAATAAAGCCTAATAGCTACAATATAATTAAAAATTACATTGTAGCTATTTTAGGATTTATATTTATTTTACAGGAAACTTTGTATTTATTTTAACTAGGTACAATAGCTATTAAATAGTTAATAACTATTTAATAGCTACCTAGTTAAAATAACTACAAAATTACCTGTAAAATAAATCCTAACCTAAGTTACAAATACACCTAACACTACACTATCATTAAATTAATTAAATAAATTACCTACAATTAGCTAAATTAAAATACAATAAAATAAACTATTCTATAATACAAAAAAAGAAAAAAACACTAAATTGCAAAAAAAAAGAATTACAAGAAGTTTAAACTAATTAAACCTAATCTAAGCCCCCTAATACAATAAAAAGCCCCCCAAAATAAAAAAATGTCCTACCCTATTCTAAACTACCAAAGTAATCAGCTCTTTTACCAGCCCTTAAAAGGGCTTTTTGCGGGGCATTGCCCCAAGGTAATCAGCTCTTTTACCGGCCCTTAAAAGGGCTTTTTGCGGGGCATTGCCCCAAAGTAATCAACTCTTTTATCTGAAAATAAAAATACAATACCACCCCCAACATTACAACCCACCACCCACATACCCCTACTCTAACCCACCCAAACTCCCCTTAAAAAAACCTATCGCTAACCCCCGGAAGATCATCCTACCTTGAGTCGTCTTCACCCAGCCAAGCCGAATTCTTCATCCAAGGTGCGCAGAGGAGGTCCTTGATCTGGTAGAAGTCTTCATCCAAGCGGGGCAAGAAGAGGTCCTCCATCCGGTAGAAGTGTTCATCCAGGCGGCGTCTTCAATCTTCATCCATCCAGAGCAGAGCCATCTTCAAAGGAGCCGACGCGGAGCCAACCTCTTCAACCGACGACTTCCCGACGAATGAAGGTTCCTTTAAGGGACGTCATCCAAGATGGCGTCCCTTCAATTCTGATTGGCTGATAGAATTCTAACAGCCAATTGGAATTAAGGTAGAAAAAATCTGATTGGCTAATGCAATCAGCCAATCAGATTGAAGTTCAATCCGATTGGCTGATCCAATCAGCCAATCGTATTGAGCTCGCATTCTATTGGCTGATCGGAACAGCTAATAGAATGCAAGTTCAATATGATTCGCTGATTGGATCAGCCAATTGGATTGAACTTCAATCTGATTGGCTGATTGCATCAGCCAATCAGATTTTTTTCTACCTTAATTTCGATTGTCTGATAGAATTCTATCAGCCAATCGGAATTGAAGGGAAGCCATCTTGGATGACATCCCTTAAAGGAACCTTCATTCGTTGGGAAGTCGTCGGTTGAAGAGGATGGCTCCGCGTCGGCTCCTTTGAAGATGGCTCCGCTCTGCTCCGGATGGATGAAGATTGAAGACGCCGCCTGGATGAACACTTCTACCGGATGGAGGACCTCTTCTTGCCCCGCTTGGATGAAGACTTCTACCGGATCAAGGACCTCCTCTGCGCACCTTGGATGAAGAATTCGGCTCGGCTGGGTGAAGACGACTCAAGGTAGGATGATCTTCAGGGTGTTAGCGATAGTTTGTTTTAAGGGGGTTTGGGTGGGTTAGAGTAGGGTTATGTGGGTGGTGGGTTGTAATGTTGGGGGGGTATTGTATTTTTATTTTCAGGTAAAAGAGCTGATTACTTTGGGGCAATGCCCCGCAAAAAGCCCTTTTAAGGGCTGGTAAAAGAGCTGATTACTTTGGTAGTTTAGAATAGGGTAGGGCATTTTTTTTATTTTGGGGGGCTTTTTTATTTTATTAGGGGGCTTAGATTAGTTGTAATTAGTTTAAACTTCTTGTAATTATTTTTTATTTTGTAATTTAGTGTTTGTTTGTTTTTTGTATTATAGAATAGTTTATTTTATTGTATTTTAATTTAGCTAATTGTAGGTAATTTATTTAATTAATTTAATGATAGTGTAGTGTTAGGTGTATTTGTAACTTAGGTTAGGATTTATTTTACAGGTAATTTTGTAGTTATTTTAACTAGGTAGCTATTAAATAGTTATTAACTATTTAATAGCTATTGTACCTAGTTAAAATAAATACAAAGTTGCCTGTAAAATAAATATAAATCCTAAAATAGCTACAATGTAATTATTATATATTATATATATTATATTATTATATATTATATTATATTATATTATATATATATATATATATATATATATATATTATATATATATATAATATATATATAATTATATTATAAAGATTAGGGGTTAATATTATTTATTATAGTGTTTACGAGGCGGGAGTTCAGCGGTTTAGGGGTTAATACATTTATTATAGTGGCAGCGAGGTCCGGTCAGCAGATTAGGGGTTAATAAGTGCAGTTAGGTAGCGGCAACGTTGTGGGGGGCAGATTAGGGGTTAATAATTATAATATAGGGGTCAGCGATGTTAGGGGCAGCAGATTAGGGGTTCATAGGTATAATGTAGGTGGCGGCGGGCGGTGTCCGGTCGGCAGATTAGGGGTTGAAAATTCTTATTATAGTGGCGGCGATGTGGGGGGGTCTCGGTTTAGGGGTACATAGGTAGTTTATGGGTGTTAGTGTACTTTATAGCACAGTAGTTAAGAGCTTTATATTCACGTGTTAGCCCATAAAGCTCTTAACTACTGACTTTTTTTGCGGCTGGAGTTTTGTCGGTAGAGGGTCTACCGTTCACTTCTTCCAAGACTCCAAATACCAGCATTAGGCAGATCCCATAGAAAAGATAGGATACGCAATTGGCGTAAGGGGATCTGCGGTAGCCTGGAGTCACGGTGAGGAAGTGAGCATTAGACCCTTTCCTGTCTGACTCTAAATACCAGCGGGCGGTAAAAAGCAGCGTTAGGACCCCTTAACGCTGCTTTTGACGGCTAACGCCAAACTCTAAATCTAGCCGTATGTGATTTAAGTGATTTACAATAAGTAACACCATATGTACCACCAGTGCTTGTCTGAATAGGTGCAGTATTTAAATACTGGTTTATTGAGCATGCACACCATGGCCTCTATTTATCAAGGTCTGTTGGACCTGATCCGACAGTGCGGATCAGGTCTGACAGACCTCGCTGAATACGGCGAGCAATACGCTCACCGTATTCATCATTGCACCAGCAGCTCACAAGAGCTGCTGGTGCAATGCCGCCCCCTGCAGACTCGTGGACAATAGGCCGCCAGCAGGGGGGTGTCAATCAACCCGATCGTACTCGATTGGGTTGATTTCCATCAATGTCTGTCCGCCTGCTCAGAGCAGGCGGACAGGTTATGGAGCAGCGGTCTTTGGAGCTTGATAAATATGCCCCCATATATAAATATGTCCCTGAAACAGTAATAATGTTTTATAGAAGCATTATTGTTAATATAAGAATATTGTAAAATTACTTCTATTGAAAATTTAAATATACTTATGCAAATTGCATAAATGCAACTGTTTATTAAGAAGCTGATATCTTAGGTTTATATTTTGATTAATTAGATTTTGTTTTGTGTTTTTGTGTTCTGTATTTGTGCTTTAATTTAGCTGATCCTTATGTTTCAATGGTTAATAACCAAATATGTTCTCTTAAGTTAATTTAATTATGTTTAGAGATATTAGTAGACAAGGGACAAACAAACTTAAAAACAAATCTCGCTAATTTATTATGCAAGGTGCACTAAATGCCTTTGGTACGATGAACCGGGAATGGATATACTGTACCCTAGTTGAATTTGACATATTTGGTGCTTTTTTATCATCTTGGCCATATTTCACTACCTTACAGACTAAGGCGCCTATCTATCAAGCTCCGTAAGGAGCTTGACGGCCCGTGTTTCTGGCGAGTCTTCAGACTCGCCAGAAACACAAGTTATGGAGCAGCGGTCTAAAGACCCTGTCCACCTGCTCTGAGTAGACGGACAGGAATTGCCGCAATTCAACCCGATCGAATACGATCGGGTTGATTGACACCCCCCTGCTGGCGGCCGATTGGCTGCAAATCTGCAGGGGGCGTTGTTGCACCAGCAGCTCTTGTGAGCTGCTGATGCAATGCTGAATATGGAGAGCATATTGCTCTCCGCATTCAGCAAGGTCTTGCGGACCTGATCCGCACTGTCGGATCAGGTCCACAAGACCTTTCTTAAATAGGCCTCATAGTCTTTAGCAACTTTAGAATTTTATGTTAGGAAATGTAGGATTTTATGTTATATTAACAAAAGAGAAGGAAGACAAGCTCAATAATTACCAAAAAACTAAATCACTTTTATTGAAACAATTTTTCTATGAAAGGGTATAAAAGCACACAAAGACATGATAAAAGCCTCAGATGTATGAGGCTAACGCACTTCGGCTTGTAGCCATATTCAACAATTATGTTATGTTCCAATCCATAGCCATCACCATAGCTGCCCTTTATTTCCACT
The DNA here is from genome assembly GCF_027579735.1 of Bombina bombina. Lineage (NCBI taxonomy): Eukaryota > Metazoa > Chordata > Amphibia > Anura > Bombinatoridae > Bombina > Bombina bombina. The sequence goes on from NC_069501.1 coordinate 591,931,268, forward strand.
ATTTGCCTTAGTGTTAACAGCACAGTTGGCAATAGTTACTTTCCTTCATGAATGCAATATAAATATCTCATTTCAACTCAGAATTCTTTCATCACCCAACAAGAGAAAAATATAATTTATGCTTACCTGATAAATTCATTTCTCCTGTAGTGTAGTCAGTCCACGGGTCATCCATTACTTATGGGATTATAACTCCTCCCTAACAGGAAGTGCAAGAGGATCACCCAAGCAGAGCTGCTATATAGCTCCTCCCCTCTACGTCATATCCAGTCATTCGACCGAAACCATACGAGAAAGGAGAAACTATAGGGTTAAGTGGTGACTGGAGTTTAATTAAAAACAGGGCGGGCCGTGGACTGACTACACTACAGGAGAAATTAATTTATCAGGTAAGCATAAATTATATTTTCTCCTGTTAAGTGTAGTCAGTACACGGGTCATCCATTACTTATGGGATACCAATACCAAAGCTAAAAGTACACGGATGACGGGAGGGACAGGCAGGATCTTTACACGGAAGGAACCACTGCCTGTAGAACCTTTCTCCCAAAAACAGCCTCCGAAGAAGCAAAAGTGTCAAATTTGTAAAATTTTGAAAAAGTGTGAAGTGAAGACCAAGTTGCAGCCTTGCAAATCTGTTCAACAGAGGCCTCATTCTTAAAGGCCCAAGTGGAAGCCACAGCTCTAGTAGAATGAGCTGTAATCCTTTCAGGAGGCTGCTGTCCAGCAGTCTCATAGGCTAAACGTATTATGCTACGAAGCCAAAAAGAGAGAGAGGTAGCCGAAGCTTTTTGACCTCTCCTCTGTCCAGAATAAACGACAAACAGGGAAGAAGTTTGACGAAAATCTTTAGTTGCCTGCAAATAAAATTTCAGGGCACGGACGACGTCCAGATTGTGCAAAAGTCGTTCCTTCTTTGAAGAAGGGTTAGGGCACAATGATGGAACAACAATCTCTTGATTGATATTCTTGTTAGTGACTACCTTAGGTAAGAACCCAGGTTTAGTACGCAAAACTACCTTGTCTGAATGAAAAATCAGATAAGGAGAATCACAATGTAAGGCCGATAACTCAGAGACTCTTCGAGACGAGGAAATAGCCATTAAAAACAGAACTTTCCAAGATAACAGCTTGATATCGATGGAATGAAGGGGTTCAAACGGAACACCTTGCAGAACGTTAAGAACTAAGTTTAAGCTCCACGGCGGAGCAACAGTCTTAAACACAGGCTTAATCCTAGCCAAAGCCTGACAAAAAGCCTGAACGTCTGGAACTTCTGCCAGACGTTTGTGTAAAAGGATAGACAGAGCTGAAATCTGTCCCTTTAACGAACTAGCAGATAAACCCTTTTCTAAACCCTCTTGTAGAAAAGACAATATCCTAGGAATCCTAACCTTACTCCATGAGTAACTCTTGGATTCGCACCAATATAAGTATTTACGCCATATTTTATGGTAAATTTTCCTGGTAACAGGTTTCCTAGCCTGTATTAAGGTATCAATCACTGACTCCGAGAATCCACAGTTTGATAGAATCAAGCGTTCAATCTCCATGCAGTCAGCCTCAGAAAAATTAGATTTGGATGTTTGAAAGGACCCTGAATCAGAAGGTCCTGTCTCAGAGGCAGAGACCATGGTGGACAGGACAACATGTCCACTAGATCTGCATACCAGGTCCTGCGTGGCCACGCAGGCGCTATTAGAATCACTGATGCTCTCTCCTGTTTGATCCTGGCAATCAATCGAGGAAGCATCGGGAAAGGTGGAAACACATAAGCCATGTTGAAGACCCAAGGTGCTGTCAGAGCATCTATCAGCACCGCTCCCGGGTCCCTGGACCTGGATCCGTAACAAGGAAGCTTGGCGTTCTGGCGAGACGCCATGAGATCCAGATCTGGTTTGCCCCAATGATGAAGCAGTTGGACAAACACCTCCGGATGAAGTTCCCACTCCCCCGGATGAAAGATCTGGCGACTTAGAAAATCCGCCTCCCAGTTCTCCACGCCTGGGATGTGGATCGCTGACAGGTGGCAAGAGTGAGACTCTGCCCAGCGAATTATCTTTGAGACTTCCATCATCGCTAGGGAACTCCTTGTTCCTCCTTGATGGTTGATGTAAGCCACAGTCGTGATGTTGTCCGACTGAAACCTGATGAACCTCAGAGTTGCTAACTGAGGCCAAGCCAGAAGAGCATTGAAAATTGCTCTTAATTCCAGAATGTTTATTGGAAGGAGTCTCTCCTCCTGAGTCCATGATCCCTGAGCCTTCAGGGAATTCCAGACTGCGCCCCAACCTAGAAGGCTGGCGTCTGTTGTTACAATCGTCCAATCTGGCCTGCGGAAGGGCATCCCCTTGGACAAATGTGGCCGAGAAAGCCACCATAGAAGAGAATCTCTGGTCTCTTGATCCAGATTTAGCAGAGGGGACAAATCTGAGTAATCCCCATTCCACTGAATTAGCATGCACAATTGCAGCGGTCTGAGATGCAGGCGCGCAAATGGTACTATGTCCATTGCCGCTACCATTAAGCCGATTACCTCCATGCACTGAGCCACTGACGGGTGTTGAATGGAATGAAGGACACGGCAAGCATTTAGAAGTTTTGATAACCTGTCCTCCGTCAGGTAAATTTTCATTTCTACAGAATCTATAAGAGTCCCTAGAAAGGGAACTCTTGTGAGTGGCAATAGAGAACTCTTTTCTACGTTCACCTTCCACCCATGCGACCTTAGAAATGCCAGAACTAACTCTGTATGAGACTTGACAGTTTGGAAACTTGACGCTTGTATCAGAATGTCGTCTAGGTACGGAGCTACCGCTATGCCTCGCGGTCTTAGTACCGCCAGAAGAGAGCCCAGAACCTTTGTAAAGATTCTTGGAGCCGTAGCTAACCCGAAGGGAAGAGCTACAAACTGGTAATGCCTGTTTAGGAAGGCAAATCTTAGATACCGGTAATGATCCTTGTGAATCGGTATGTGAAGGTAGGCATCCTTTAAATCCACTGTGGTCATGTACTGACCTTCTTGGATCATGGGTAAGATGGTTCGAATAGTTTCCATTTTGAACGATGGAACTCTTAGGAATTTGTTTAGGATCTTTAAGTCCAAGATTGGTCTGAAGGTTCCCTCTTTTTTGGGAACCACAAACAGATTTGAATAGAATCCTTGCCCGTGTTCCGACCGCGGAACTGGGTGGATCACTCCCATTAGTAAGAGGTCTTGTACACAGCGTAGAAACGCCTCTTTCTTTATCTGGTTTGCTGATAACCTTGAAAGATGAAATCTCCCTTGTGGAGGAGAAGCTTTGAAGTCCAGAAGATATCCCTGAGATATGATTTCCAACGCCCAGGGATCCTGGACATCTCTTGCCCAAGCCTGGGCAAAGAGAGAAAGTCTGCCCCCCACTATATCCGTTTCCGGATCGGGGGCCCTCACTTCATGCTGTCTTAGGGGCAGCAGCAGGTTTTCTGGCCTGCTTGCCCTTGTTCCAGGACTGGTTAGGTTTCCAGCCCTGTCTGTAGCGAGCAACAGTTCCTTCCTGTCTTGGAGCGGAGGAAGTTGATGCTGCTCCTGCCTTGAAATTACGAAAGGCACGAAAATTAGACTGTTTAGCCTTTGGTTTGGCCCTGTCTTGAGGCAGGGCATGGCCCTTACCTCCAGTAATGTCAGCGATAATTTCTTTCAAGCCGGGCCCGAATAATGTCTGCCCTTTGAAAGGAATATTAAGCAATTTAGATTTAGAAGTCACATCAGCTGACCAGGATTTAAGCCACAGCGCTCTGCGCGCTTGAATGGCGAATCCGGAGTTCTTAGCCGTAAGTTTGGTTAAGTGTACTACGGCATCAGAAATAAATGAATTAGCTAGCTTAAGGGCTTTAAGCTTGTTCATAATCTCATCCAATGGAGCTGTGCTAAGGGTCTCTTCCAGAGACTCAAACCAGAATGCCGCCGCAGCAGTGACAGGCGCGATGCATGCAAGGGGTTGTAATATAAAACCTTGCTGAACAAACATTTTCTTAAGGTAACCCTCTAACTTTTTATCCATTGGATCTGAAAAAGCACAGCTACCCTCCACCTTAGGGACCGTCTGCCATAGGTCCCGTGTGGTGGCGTCTATTGGAAACATTTTTCTAAATATAGGAGGGGGTGAAAAGGGCACACCGGGTCTATCCCACTCCTTGTTAACAATTTCTGTAAGCCTTTTAGGTATAGGAAAAACGTTAGTACACTCCGGTACCGCAAAATATTTATCCAGCCTACATACTTTCTCTGGAATTGCAACCGTGTTACAATCATTCAGAGCCGCTAATACCTCCCCTAGTAATACACGGAGGTTCTCAAGCTTAAATTTAAAATTTGAAATCTCTGAATCCAGTTTACTTGGATCAGATCCGTCACCCACAGAATGAAGCTCTCCATCCTCATGTTCTGCAAACTGTGACGCAGTATCAGACATGGCTCTACTATTATCAGCGCACTCTGTTCTCACCCCAGAGTGATCGCGTTTACCTCTTAATTCTGGCAATTTAGATAGTACTTCAGTCATAACATTAGCCATGTCTTGCAAAGTGATTTGTATGGGCTGCCCTGATGTACTTGGCGCCACAATATCACGCACCTCCTGAGCGGGAGGCGAAGGTACTGACACGTGAGGAGAGTTAGTCGGCATAACTTTCCCCTCGTTGTCTGGTGATATTTTTTTAACATATAAAGTTTGACTTTTATTCAAAGTAACATCTATACATTGAGTGCACAAATTTCTATAGGGCGCCACAATGGCCTTTAAACATAGTGAACAAACAGATTCATCTGTGTCAGACATGTTTAAACAGACTAGCAATAACACTAGCAAGCTTGGAAAAAACTTTTAAATAAATTTACAAGCTATATAAAAAACGCTACTGCGCCTTTAAGAAACATAAAAATGTGACACAGTTGAATTAACAATGAACCAAATATGTTAAAACAACCAAATTTTAACAGAAAATGTACAAAGTTAGCAGAGGATTGCACCCACCAGCAAAAGGATGATTAACCCCTTAATACCCAAAACGGATAACAGTTGAAATAATAAACGTTTTTATCACAGTCAAACACACTGTCACAGGTCTGCTGTGACTGATTACCTCCCTCAAAACTAGTTTTGGAGACCCCTGGGCTCTGTAGAGACGTCCTGGATCATGGAGGAAGAAATAGGAAGACTGTGACTAAATTTTTACTGCGCAATAAAGCGCTAAAATAGGCCCCTCCCACTTATATTACAACAGTGGGGAAGCTCAGTAAACTGTTTTTATGCAGAAAAAAAACGACAGCCATGTGGTAAAAATCATGCCCATAAAGTTTTATCACCAAGTACCTCAGAAAAAACGATTAACATGCCAGTAAACGTTTTAAAATTGAAAATTATGAAGTGTTATTAATAAGCCTGCTGCTAGTCGCTTTCACTGCAGTGCAGGCTCAAAAATTACTTTAATATTGACAGTATTTTCTTAGTGAAATTCCATTCCCCAGAAATACCTCAGAGTATACATACATACATATCATATCAGCCTGATACCAGTCGCTACTACTGCATTTAAGGCTGCACTTACATTACATCGGTATTAGCAGTATTTTCTCAGTCAATTCCATTCCTAAGAAAATAATTTACTGCACATACCTCCTTGCAGGTGGGCCCTGCATGCTATCCCCTGTTCTGAAGTTACCTCACTCCTCAGAATGGCCGAGAACAGCAAGTGGATCTTAGTTACGACCGCTAAGATCATAGAAAAACTCAGGCAGATTCTTCTTCTAATGCTGCCTGAGAACAAACAACACACTCCGGTGCCGTTTAAAATAACAAACTTTTGATTGAAGAAATAAAAACTAAGTTTAACACACCACAGTCCTATCTTTAGTTAGGTGCAAGAGAATGACTGGATATGACGTAGAGGGGAGGAGCTATATAGCAGCTCTGCTTGGGTGATCCTCTTGCACTTCCTGTTAGGGAGGAGTTATAATCCCATAAGTAATGGATGACCCGTGGACTGACTACACTTAACAGGAGAAATATTTTTTTCCCCAGATATATTATAGTATAAGTAAGTGTAGTAGCAATCGATCTGTCTGACTCTCTAAGCTCTCTGTTTTAGCCATGTTATATTAATAATGATGAAGACACAACTGGTTATGCTATGTTATATATATATATATATATATATATATATACTGTGTATATATATATATATATATATATATATATATATATATATATATATATACGTTGATTGGAGTAGCCGTGTTAGTCCAGAGATTTAGATATCAAAATAACAAGAGTATTGCATTGAGCAATGATACTTTTTTTATTGGACTAACTATACATTTATAAGTTGACAAGCTTTCGGAAGAGTTCCTTCCTTGCTTTAGACTTGATAAAGGAAGGAACTCTTCTGAAAGCTTGTCAACTTATAAATGTATAGCTAGTCCAATAAAAAAAAGTATCATTGCTCAATGCAATACTCTTGTTATTTTGATATATATATATATATATATATATTGTTTTCTTTGTAAATGATAGGTTAGGATGCCATAGTCTCTTACATGCCATTCACATTCATGTTACTCCAGCTATTCTAAATATTGTATATGGTATTAAGCATCAATACAAAATACAACTATTAAATAAAGAATAAGCTCAAACAGCATTTGATATTTTACAATGGATTAAAAAGAGTCAGAAATAAATGGGCAAGCCTGCATTATGTAACTACTCAAGTTTTAGTGAAAGGAAGGTCTGTAAAATGTTGCCAAAATCAGAGAATTCTGCATTGATCTAGCAACTATAAAGTATATAAAGGATAAATATTCTACTAAATATGCACTACGCACTTGCCAGCTTATTAACAACCATACACGGTTATTGCTTGCGCTGAAAAATGGCTACATCAGTTTTTCTGTTTATTGACTTCAAATTGTGCTTTGAAATATTCTTGACAGATAATCTATTGATATGACACATGAATAATTACTTTGTAAAGATTTGATGATACTTTGAAATTTTACTTACAAAATATCTGATTTTGCTTTGGGAAACCAAGGACACAAGAGCTCAAAAAAACATTCCAAGTCAGCATTGCATCCTCTCCATGCATTGAGCAGACATACCTTCAAGGGACTATTAAATCCCCCTTCTTCATACTATGAGATTAAAGTAACACTATTGAGTAATTGATGGCCTCCTCTGTGTTGCATGGTTTGTTTTTGTAGCAGTATATCTTATTTAATTTCACATCTGAATCCTGCCATCAACTTGTGTAAACCTGAGTTCTCCATATTCTGCCTTAGACCAACACCCCTAAAATTTCGCTCTCCGTATTCAGCATTGCACCAGCAGCTCTTGTGAACTGCTGGTGCAACGCCACCCCCTGCAGATTCATGGCCAATCGGACGCTAGCAGGTGGGTGTCAATCAACCTGATCGTATTCGATCGGGTTGAATTGCGGTGATGTCTATCCGCCTCCTCAGAGCAGGTGGACAGGTTATGGAGCAGTGGTCTTTAGACTTCTGCTTCATAACTGGTGTTTCAGGTTCGCCAGAAACACGGGACTTCAAGCTCAATATGGAGCTTGATAGATAGGCCCCTAAGTGTAAACAAATAACAGTGTTACCAAGATAATCTGAACCAGATCATGTTTGTAAAGAAGAGCAATGTCAGGTGAATGAGGAACACAAACCGTCTGTCTGCTTCTACGTTTATTGACTAAGCCAATACTTCTATATTTCTTAATAGTCTCCAACCGAGGATGTTTTGTGCCAAGACAACTAATGGAGCAATCTTTTTAACATTTTCCATTGATACAAACTATAAGTAAAATATATTTACTTGCATATAAATAAATTGTTTAACTCTGTATGATTTTCATTTTAGATGAACCACCTCAAAAAAAATGTATTGCATGCTGGCACAGACATTGTTGCAGGTGCAGAAGAAACAGATATGGCCAACAGCTCAGTATCAGCACATGTAGATTATAGAGAAACAGAGTCATTGTGATGCAATGGTAAGAAGAGTGCGAGGCATATGGCTCCATTAAAGAAGCAGTAAAGCTGCTCTGGAGCCCTTGCGGGGCAGGTTTTCACATGAGATGGCGAAGATAAATCACTGAGAGCTGAATAAATGAGAAATAATTTTGGTACAGTGTAGCAGGCACCCAGGGCCGGTTTTACAGCCCAGGTGCCTATACTACCCTGTAGGCACCAAAATCTGAAGCGCCCCATGCTCTCCCCTATGTGCCGGCAACCTTAACTAAGATGGCCGCCGGCAGTGAAATAATAGCACCGAGCATGTGCAGCAACCATCTTTGTAAAGGTCACCACAAGCATTGCACATGCACGGGAAAAGTCGGATGCCGCACATGTGTAATACTAGTGGCATCTTAGTTAAAAAGATATTTATAATAGGCAGAGAAAGGCACCCCTCTATGTAGGGTGCCTATAGGCACATGCCTACTCTATCTTATTATAAATCTGGCCCTGGAGGCACCATAGGTACTTGAATAATGGAGCAGCAGAGCAGGCACATAGGAGTAACTGCGCTATTCAGTGTGTGTCAGACAAACTAGATGTGAAGGAACAGAGCAGTTAAAAAGTCAATGTGCAGGTTGGACAATAAGCAACTATTAATAGGTATATGATGAAATTAAAAGCCAATTGTGAGAACAAAGTAGACAGCAAAAACTTCATAGTTTTAAAGGAAGAAATTTATTTAAAACAAAGTATTAGCAAAATGTTTTCATCTTAATTAGAAACTTTCCTGTGTTGAGCTAATGCAAGTTCAATGAATTGAGAGATCTCTACTTCGAATCAACAGAGCAGCATTTAGGAGCAAATGCAAAGCTAACATAGTAGTTTGCAGACAAATATGCAGGGCTATCCGTTATGTTTCAGTGCAACGTCTATGTTGAGTGCTCTGCTTTTTTCCCTTCCAAAGACTTTAAGCCATTCTGACAGATTAGCTCAATGGTTAGCTTGGTTTGGTAACAACTACAATATAACTTTTAAATAGGTCAACTGGTCTTTAACAACAATCAGCTACCCAGCCACTGAATATATTTATGACCAGAAGTACACTAAAAATTAATTAGGTTTACAAACTTTAGAAGAAAAGAAATCAAATTTCTAGTAATACAAAACATATGAATTCTCAAAAGAATGATATTCATGTGAATTTTGTCCATATTGTATTCATACAGTGCTAGTCATCTCATTTCAAGCGTTAGAATGCTGTCAACTCTAGTGATCAATAAGTGTTATGACATGCAGTGATACAGGCCATAGATATTACAGATAAAAGCTTTGAATGTGCTTAGCTTTTCAAAAGTGTCTACAGGGATCCGGAAAAAAATGACACATAAGCATTTGTAATCTTTAGTGAAAGTGATAAAGATCATAGATTGTCAGATGGGATTCCGGGAAATATACAGGGACTTGTTAATAGGGCATCCATATAAGACCTGCTCAATATTCTCAAAAGGTCAGCTACCTCAATATTATAGAGTCATAGGTGAATATATACTTTGTTACACAGTGGTTGTTTGTGTGTGCAGGGCAATTACAATTAGACATGTGCACAGACAAAGGGGCCGAATTATCAAGCTCTGAATAGAACTTGATGGCCATTATTTCCAGCGAGCCTTCAGGCTTGCTGGAAACAGAAGTTATGAAGCAGCGGTCTAAAGACCGCTGCTCTATAACTTGTCCGCCTGCTCTGAATATGACCGGGTTGATTGACACCCCCTGGTATCGGCCGATTGGCCACGAATCTGCAGGGGGCAGTATTGCACAAGCAGTTCTGGTGAACAGCTTGCGCAATGATAAATGCTGACAGCGTATGCTGTCAGCATTTATCAATGTGCAGCGGACATGATACGCTACATTGTATCATGTCCGCTCACACTTTCATAAATATACCCAAAAATATTAATTTTTGGTGAATTGCTCATAAACTTTTTTTTTTTTAATTTGGTAAATATATTTGTTAAGGGGTTGTTATTTAGAATTGTTTTGTTAACAAAAAATCCATTTACTTGCTGTATTCTATGGGAAACATCTTCATGAAAGAAGAGAAGCAGCAGGACTTAGGAAAAGTTCAATTAGAAGTGCTACTGCTACAAGCCAGCTACAATAACTCAAATTTTTTTTTTTTTTTTTTTAAGGAGTTAGAACTGACGAAGAACAGAGCTGAAGCTTACATTCTTATTGGCTGACAAAGGAATCAATCAAATAATAACCACATTGCTAATTTCTTATTGAAAAGTTTTGAACTTTTAAAAGACTGCAGGAAAAGCTTTTCCTATCAGCAGAAAAGCCTTTCTTTTCTTTAGAGTAACGTTTTTAACCACACAAATGAATCAACTAAATTTTTCCGTGCATGCATTTGGTTGGTTTGCTTTTTGTAAAAAAAAAAAAAAGGCATTTTGTTTATTGTTTTTGGATGAATGGAACAAATATGTTTGCCTCTATAGTTTGTAAAACTATTAATTTGCCTCTACTTTGTATAATGAAATATTTTGAAGAGATGGAAGGTGCTGACATCATAAATATATATTTCTGGCCTATTCATGATGAGAAGATTCTAGCTTACATACGGCTAGATTTAGAGTTTTGTCGGTAAAGACCCGCGTAGCTAACGCCGGCTTTTTTCTGGCCGCACCATAAAAATAACTCTGGTATTGAGAGTCCACATAAAGGCTGATTTAGGCTCCAAAAAAGGAGCGTAGAGCATTTTTAACGCAACTTCAACTCTCGATACCAGAGTTGCTTACGGACGCGGCCAGCCTCAAAAACGTGCTCGTGCAAGATTCCCCCATAGGAAACAATGCGGCTGTTTGAGCTGAAAAAAAAACCTAACACCTGCAAAAAAGCTGCGTTCAGCTCTTAACGCAGCCCCATTGTTTGCTATGCGTAAACACTTCCTACGTCTGCACCTAACACCCTAACATGTACCCCGAGTCTAAACACCCCTAACCTTACACTTATTAACCCCTATTCTGCCGCCCCCGCTATCGCTGACACCTGCATATTTTCTTTAACCCCTAATCTGCCGCTCCGTAAACCGCCGCTACTTACATTATCCCTATGTACCCCTAATCTGCTGCCCCTAACACTGCCCACCCCTATATTATATTTATTAACCCCTAATCTGCTCCCCACAACGTCGCCTCCACCTGCCTACACTTATTAACCCCTAATCTGCCGACCGGACCTGAGCGCTACTATAATAAAGTTATTAACCCCTAATCCGCCTCACTAACCCTATAATAAATAGTATTAACCCCTAATCTGCCCTCCCTAACATCGCCGACACCTAACTTCAATTATTAACCCCTAATCTGCTAACCGGAGCTCACCGCTATTCTAATAAATGTATTAACCCCTAAAGCTAAGTCTAACCCTAACACTAACACCCCCCTAAATTAAATATAATTTTAATCTAACAAAATTAATTAACTCTTATTAAATAAATTATTCATATTTAAAGCTAAATACTTACCTGTAAAATAAATCCTAATATAGCTACAATATAAATTATAATTACATTGTAGCTATTTTAGGATTAATATTTATTTTACAGGTAACTTTGTATTTATTTTAACCATGTACAATAGCTATTAAATAGTTACCTAGTTAAAATAATTACAACATTACCTGTAAAATAAATCCTAACCTAAGTTACAATTAAACCTAACACTATACTATCATTAAATTAATTAAATAAAATACCTACAATTACCTACAATTAAACCTAACACTAGACTATCAATAAATTAATTAAATACAATATCTACAAATAACTACAATGAAATAAACTAACTAAAGTACAAAAAATAAAAAAGAACTAAGTTACAAAAAATAAAAAAATATCTACAAACATAAGAAAAATATTACAACAATTTTAAACTAATTACACCTACTCTAAGCCCCCTAATAAAATAACAAAGACCCCCAAAATAACAAAATGCCCTGCCCTATTCTAAATTACTAAAGTTCAAAGCTCTTTTACCTTACCAGCCCTGAACAGGGCCCTTTGCGGGGCATGCCCCAAGAAGTTCAGCTCTTTTGCCTGTAAAAAAAACATACAATACCCCCCCAACATTACAACCCACCACCCACATACCCCTAATCTAACCCAAACCCCCTTAAATAAACCCTAAGCCCCTGAAGATCTTCCTACCTTATCTTCACCATACCAGGTTCATCGATCCGTTCTGAAGAGCTCCTCCGATGTCCTGATCCAAGCCCAAGCGGAGGGCTGAAGAGGTCCATGATCCGGCTGAAGTCTTCATCCAAGCAGGAGCTGAAGAGGTCCATGATCCGGATGAAGTCTTCATCCAAGCGGGAGCTGAAGAGGTCCATGATCCGGATGAAGTCTTCTATCAACGGCATCTTCAATCTTCTTTCTTCGGGAGCCATCATCTTCCATCCGACGCGGAACATCCTCTTCTCCCGACGCCTACTAGCCGAATGAAGGTTCCTTTAAGGGACGTCATCCAAGATGGCGTCCCTTGAATTCCGATTGGCTGATAGGATTCTATCAGCCAATCGGAATTAAGGTAGGAAAATTCTGATTGGCTGATGGAATCAGCCAATCAGAATCAAGTTCAATCCGATTGGCTGATCCGATCAGCCAATCAGATTGAGCTCGCATTCTATTGGCTGTTCCGATCTATTGGCTGTTCCCTTAAAGGAACCGTCATTCTTCAGTTGGACGTCGCCGGATGAAGATGGGTCCGCGTCGGAGGTCTTCAGGATGGAGCCGGTCCTCATCGGATGAAGATAGAAGATGCCGCTTGGAAGATGATGGTTGCCGGTCCGGATCTACTCTTCTTCCCGGATAGGATGAAGACTTTGGAGCCTCTTCTGGACCTCTTCAGCCACCGGAAGATGGATCGCCAGCCCCCGCTTGGGTTGGATGAAGATTTTGGAGCCAGGACGGATCGGTGATACCTGGTGATGTGAAGACAAGGTAGGATGATCTTCAGGGGCTTAGTGTTAGGTTTATTTAAGGGGGGGTTTGGGTTAGATTAGGGGTATGTGGGTGGTGGGTTGTAATGTTGGGGGGGGGGTATTGTATGTTTTTTTTTTACAGGAAAAAGAGCTGAACTTCTTGGGGCATGCCCCGCAAAGGGCCCTGTTCAGGGCTGGTAAGGTAAAAGAGCTTTGAACTTTAGTAATTTAGAATAGGGTAGGGCATTTTTTATTTTGGGGGTCTTTGTTATTTTATTAGGGGGCTTAGAGTAGGTGTAGTTAGTTTAAAATTGTTGTAATATTTTTCTTATGTTTGTAAATATTTTTTTATTTTTTGTAACTTAGTTCTTTTTTATTTTTTGTACTTTAGTTAGTTTATTTCATTGTAGTTATTTGTACATATTGTATTTAATTAATTTATTGATAGTGTAGTGTTAGGTTTAATTGTAGGTATTTTATTTAATAAGAGTTAATTAATTTAGTTAGATTAAAATTATATTTAATTTAGGGGGGTGTTAGTGTTAGGGTTAGACTTAGCTTTAGGGGTTAATACATTTATTAGAATAGCGGTGAGCTCCGGTCGGCAGATTAGGGGTTAATGTTTGAAGTTAGGTGTCGGCGATGTTAGGGAGGGCAGATTAGGGGTTAATACTATTTATTATAGGGTTAGTGATGCGGATTAGGGTTAATAACTTTATTATAGTAGCGGTGCGGTCCGGTCAGCAGATTAGGGGTTAATAAGTGTAGGCAGGTGGAGGCGACGTTGTGGGGGGCAGATTATGGGTTAATAAATATAATATAGGGGTCGGCGGTGTTAGGGGCAGCAGTTTAGGGGTACATAGCTATAATGTAGGTGGCAGCGCTTTGCGGTCGGCAGATTAGGGGTTAATTATTGTAGGTAGTTGGCGGCGACGTTGTGGGGGGCAGATTAGGGGTTAATAAATATAATACAGGGGTCGGCGTGTTAGGGGCAGCAGATTAGGGGTACTAAAGTATAACGTAGGTGGCGGTCGGCAGGTTAGGGGTTAAAAAAATTTAATCGAGTGGCGGCGATGTGGGGGGACCTCGGTTTAGGGGTACATAGGTAGTTTATGGGTGTTAGTGTACTTTAGAGTACAGTAGTTAAGAGCTTTATGAACCGGCGTTAGCCCAGAAAGCTCTTAACTACTGACTTTTTTCTGCGGCTGGAGTTTTGTCGTTAGATTTCTAACGCTCACTTCAGCCACGACTCTAAATACCGGAGTTAGAAAGATCCCATTGAAAAGATAGGATACACAAATGACGTAAGGGGATCTGTGGTATGGAAAAGTCGCGGCTGAAAAGTGAGCGTTAGACCCTTTTTTGAGTGACTCCAAATACCGGAGTTAGCCTAAAACCAGCGTTAGGAGCCTCTAACGCTGGTTTTCACGTCTAACGCCAAACTCCAAATCTAGGCCATAGTTTTTGGGTAAGAGTAGAACAATTTTTATAACACAGTTTGTGGAATTCGTTTCTCAATGATTTTTTAATCCCCCTTGGAATTTACATTTCTGCTTGTTTTAAGTGACATTTATGCTTGTCTTAAGTGACATTTTTTGGTTAATTGTGTGGCCTTTTCTCCTTGTTTAAGTTTTTGCATTCTCGTATGAAATAAAAACACATTTCATTTATTTAATAAAAAGTAGGTGATGCTGAGGTTACAATTTTAAAAACAAAACTTGTACATTAAGGGCCAGATTATGAGTGGAGCGCAAATGTTTGCGCCAAAGTGATAAAGGGTTTATTGCAGGGGTTTGCGCTCGCTTTTGAAAGTAAATGCGATCGTTTGAGCGCAATCGCGATTTACGCTAGAACGATTATCTGCATTTCAGAGTGCTGGTTATCTTTTTGTGAAAATAAAAGTTGCCAAAAACACATGAAAAATACATTACAAAGTACAGTTACACTCATAATAACACTATCTGATCAAAATTATTTTTTAAAAAAATTGCACAAAAAAGTTATAGTGGCTCAAAGATATGAGGTCTCAGGTGTTAGAAAAAAACAGGTAAAGGGCTTTTACATAGAGATACATACATATACATGTCTAAAGATGTATATGTATGTATATATACTGTATGTTTTTATATATATATATATATATATATATATATATATACGTATATATATATATATATATATATATATTTATATATGTTTCAATGTGTATATGTGTATTTACATAAATACATATGTACACACATAAAGACATATATAAAAGTGCATTGGAGCCCTTTGCAGTTAAGTAGATGAAAACATGTAAAAGCATATTTATGCAGTATTCATCCTATTATATAAAAGGCCAAGTGTGTTTGTCTGAAGCTGTCATGTGCAGTAGAGACAGCACAAGGACAAACGCACCTGGCCTTTGAGTCCTACTCCCTGGCTGATCTGCGGTAGAAGTGGGCGTGGCCGGGCATGAATGGCTGCGAAGGGGGCGTGGCCGGGCGTGAAGGGGGGTGACCGGGCACAGTCGCGAGATAGAGAGGGGAGAGTGAGAGGGGAGAGAGAGAGAGGAGAGGAAAGAGAGAAGAGGGGGAGAGAGAGAGGAGGGGAGAGAGAGAGGAGAGGGGGGGAGAGAGATTAGAGGGGGGAGAGAGAGAGGAGAGGGGGGAGAGAGATAGAGGATAGGGGGAGAGAGAGAGAGGAGAGGGGGGAGAGAGAGAGGAGAGGGGGAGAGAGAGAGGAGAGGGGCAAGAGAGAGAGGAGAGGGGGGAGAGAGATAGGAGAGGGGGGGAGAGAGAGGAGAGGGGGGAAAAAGAGAGGAGAGGGGGGAGAGAGAGAGGAGAGGGGGGGGAGAGAGAGGAGAAGGGAGAGAGAAAGAGGAGAGGGGGGGAGAGAGAGGAGGGGGGAGAGGAGAGGGGGAAGAGAAAGAGGAGAGGGGGAGAGAGAAGAGGGGTGGAGAGAGAGAGAGGAGAGGGGGAGAGAGAGAGAGGAGAGGGATGAGAGAGAGAGAGGAGAGGGGGTGAGAGAGAGAGGAGAGGGGGTAGAGAGAGAGGAGAGGGGGGAAGAGAGATAGGAGAGGGGGGGAGAGAGAGAGATCATTTAGCTCTATTGCAGTCCAAAACCCTAACCTAAAAAATAAACACACACAATACACCTTTAAAAACACTAACTCCAGAAGATTTACTTACCGGGAGAAGTCTTCATCCAAGCGGTAAGATGTTCTCAACGAAGCCGGCAGAAGTGGTCCTCCAGACGGGCAGAAGTCTTCATCCAGACGGCATCTTCTATCTTCATCCTTCCGACGCAGAACGGTTCCATCTTCAAGACATCCCAACCGGAGCATCCTCTTCAAACGACGTCTTCTTCGTAATAAATATCTCTTTAAGTGACATCATCCAAGATGGCGTCCCTTAGATTCCGATTGGCTGATAGAATTCTATCAGCCAATCGGAATTAAGGTAGAAAAAATCCTATTGGCTGACGCATTCAGCCAATAGGATTGAGCTGGCATTCTATTGGCTGATTGGAACAGCCAATAGAATGCCAGCTCAATACTATTGGCTGATTGCATCAGCCAATAGGATTTTTTCTACCTTAATTCTAATTGGCTGATAGAATTCTATCAGCCAATCGGAATCTAAGGGACGCCATCTTGGATGACATCACTTAAAGAGATATTCATTCCGAAGTAGAATTCATTTGAAGAGGATGCTCTGGGCCGGATGTCTTGAAGATGGAGCCGCTCCGCGTCGGAAGGATGAAGATAAAAGATGCCATCTGGATGAAGACTTCTGCCAGTCTAGAGGACCACTTCTGCCCGTCTGGAGGACCACTTCTGCCGGCTTCGTTGAGGACATCTTGCCGCTTGGATGAAGACTTCTCCCGGTAAGTGAATCTTCGGGGGTTAGTGTTAGGATTTTTTAAGGGTGTATTGGGTGGGTTTATTTTTTAGGTTAGGGCTTTGGACTGCAGTAGAGCTAAATGCCCTTTTAAGGGCAATGCCCATACAAATGCCCTTTTCAGGGTAATAGGGAGCTTAGGTTTTTTTAGTTAGGATTTTATTTGGGGGGGTTGGTTGTGTGGGTGGTGGGTTTTACTGTTGGGGGGTTGTTTGTATTTTTTTTACAGGTAAAATAGCTGATTTCTTTGGGGTAATGCCCCGCAAAAGGCCCTTTTAAGGGTTATTGGTAGTTTAGTTTAGGCTAGGGTTTTTTTTATTTTGGGGGGGCTTTTTTTATTTTGATAGGGCTCTTAGATTAGGTGTAATTAGTTTAAAGATCTTGTAATTTGTTTTTTATTTTATGTAATTTAGTGTTTGTTTTTTGTGATTTAGCTAATTTAATTTAATGTATTTAATTGTATTTAATTTAGGGAATTGATTCAATTGTAGTGTAGTGTTAGGTGTTAGTGTAACTTAGGTTAGGTTTTATTTTACAGGTAAATTTGTATTTATTTTAGCTAGTTAGCTATTAAATAGTTAATAACTATTTAATAACTATTCTACCTAGTTAAAATAAATACTTGCCTGTAAAATAAATATAAACCCTAAGATAGATACAACGTAACTATTAGTTATATTGTAGCTATCCTAGGGTTTATTTCATAGGTATTTAGTTTTAAATAGGAATAATTTAGTTAATGATAGTAATTTTATTTAGATTTATTTAAATTATATTTAAGTTAGGGGGTGTTAGGGTTAGGGTTAGACTTAGGTTTAGAGGTTAATAAATTTAGAATAGTGGCCGCGATGTTGGGGGCGGCAGATTAGGGGTTAATAAGTGTAGGTAGGTTGCAGCGACATTGGGTGAGGAAGATTAGGGGTTAATAAATATAATGTAGGTGTTGGCGATGTTGGTGGCAGCAGAGTAGGGGTTAATAAATATAATGTAGGTGGCGGCGATGTTGGGGGCGGCATATTAGGGGTTAATAAAGATTAGTGGTGTTTAGACTCGGGGTTCATGTTAGGGTGTTAGGTGTAAACATAAATTTAGTTTCCCCATAGGAATCAATGGGGCTGCGTTACTGAGATTTACTCTGATTTTTTGCAGGTGTTAGACTTTTTTTTCATCCGGCTCTCCCCATTGATGTCTATGGGGAAATCGTGCACAAGCACGAACAACCAGCTCACCGCTGACTTAAGCAGCGCTGGTAATGGAGTGTAGTGTGGAGCTCAATTTTGCTCTATGCTCACTTTTTGTCTTATAATGCCGGTTTGTAAAAACCCGTAATACCAGCGCTGTAGGTAAGTGAGTGGTGAGAATAAACTGCACGTTGCACAGCTCATAACGCAAAACTCGTAATCTGGCCATATGCCTTTTAGAGATACATTCATGCTTATATATTCCTCTAACCTCTATATTTATTTATTATACATAAATATATACTACACTGTTGAGAATATTGATATTGATTCTCTAAATCTGAAGAGATTACCCTAAAATCCTATATTGGGATTAAACTTGTTTTCTTCCTCTATAATATACTATGTATTTGTGTTGTGCTGTTTATATTACATGTATTAAAGGGACATTCCGGTCAAAATTGAACAGTACATATATTAATTACATCTATGAATAGAAACATAAATGCAATATACATATATTAGCAAAAATGCATGTAGTAAAAGTTATCACTGTTTTAGTGTTAACATTTTTCTCTGCACGTGCATATGAAGCATAGCTAGATATTCTCACTGCAGCAGCATTTTAAATACTACAGTTGCTAAGAGTGCCAGTGGGACTTGTATCATGTCAGCAATTACCTTATTAGTAATTACCAGATGATACAAGCACCTTAGGCTCTCTGAGCAAGTGCTGCATTTAAAATGCTGGTGCACGTTGCATACTTAAATACACTCTTGAAACAGCTATAGATTTTATTAGAAGCATTTTTGCTAATACATGTATATTACAAACATTCTTATTTTCAAAACTGGAATGCATCCCTGTGGATCCATTTTTTGGCTGGAATGTCCCTTTAATATACAAGCATATTATTTATTGTTTTATCCATTCTTCTGTATAAATACTATATTTTCTATGACATTTTGATTGACTTTGTTTTACCTAGTCAAGTATAAACAACTGAATATCACAGGGATATTGTTACTTACTGAAATAATAAATAATATGAGTTTAATTATTTACATTTTTTGGCCCCTTGAGAAAGACCATATGTAATACTAGCCATAACTATCCCATTCTTGTACCTCTGTTACATACACTTATCTATTACCTTTTATTATTATACATACATATATTTTTTATTCTACGTTCCTTTATTTTTAATATTGTATTTGTATTTGTATTTTTTATCTCTATTCTTATTTGTGAGTTTTTATCTTATTTTTTTATGTTTCTTTATTTAGGACACTTGTTCTTATACTTTATTATTATTATTTATATGTTTAATGTTAAATAGTTTTTATGGATCATGTATAAAAATTGTATAAATGTGTTTGCTCTCTCTCTTCCTTCTCATTGTGCTGTTGATAACTGATACTATAATACATGGCCACTTAATGGTTAAGAGAGGAGGAGAGAGCAATAAAATATTTCTAAATTCTTATTGGTCCATACAGCCAATAAATTGTTGAACCTGTTTCTGAACAAATCACCTTTTATGAAGCGCAGGTACGCCTGTGCAAAACATGTCAGGTGTTCCATTCTGCAATGACCCTTTGATTGTGGTTGAATAAACATTTACCTGTTTTCTGCACTTTGCCTTTTGTCAGCATCAATTTTATCTTCTTGGTCTTTGGATAATATATATAGCTCCAAGCCAACCTCCCAATAGTATGTGTGTGTGTGTCTGTGCCAATGTATCTGTGTGCATACAAGAAGTGTATGAAAGTGTATTAAAGTTTAGCATATAGTGACTTTAAAATGTATAGTGTACTAGTTGACTAGGACTAGTAGTATTGTGGGATAATTTTCAATATAACATATTTCTTTTTTTTCTGGGTATATTTCCCTTTTTTGCCCTCCCCTGGAAAAATATTTGCGGACGCCCATGGGTATAGCTATATATTGTACCAGAATACCATCATATATATATTATATATATATATATATATATATATATATATATATATATATATATATATATATATATATATATATATAAATATTTATTTTTTAATAAATATAACATATAGTAGTATATGAACATTAGAATGTTAACTATTCATATTTTCATGTCAGTCACATAAGAATATGTGATCGGGTTTGATCAAGAGTGGTGTTTTATGTTTTTTTCCACTTTTTTTGTCTATTGACTTCTAAGGGGAATATGTTTAGGTGCGCACAATATTCTAAGTACGGATTTGTGTGCTTGTCGGGTTGGCTCAAAAGAAGAAACAGATTACTTTCAACTCTTATATGAGTGAAATCCGACAAGCGCAAAAAACTTACTTCTAGCGCAATTAACGCTCAATCTGAATCGTTATTTTGTGCTTGACTCATAATTTGGCCCAAAATAAATAAAAAAAATTTTTTTAATGCTCTTAGTTATTGACTGAAGGGTTAGAGTCCTTGCTTTGGTGCAGCCCTGCTACATGTGTATATCAACAGGGTTTGAAAACTTATATATATCCACTAGTTCCAAACTAGTAAGGAACTATAGAGAAACATTTGCAAACTTAGCCGTTTCTCACTAAATGTAATATTGAGTAGAATACAAACTTTTTCCTTTGTCCAATAACCAATAAGAATAATAATATCTTTCTTGGTCTGTCTGTCTATCTATCTTTACAAATACACATACATTTGACAATGCATTTGCTGCTGGTCTGTGAGGTTTAGGAATCATCAGCATTGAAATGCTCAATTTTATTCTCCGTTTCATGATGTGAACATACTTAACTGAAAAAGAATGTGGTACATTGTCTCATTATGTGACTTGCAAGCTCTGAGATGGGAGGATGTGACATGGGAAATGACTGGGGGCTAATAAAATACTAGAGGGTAAGGTTTGGGGAACGCCTGGGTGAGTGTAGTGGGGTAAAGTGTCTTGGAAGCTGTGTAGATTTAGGAAAGTACTCGAACACTGCAAAAAAAATGCCAAGAACAGAAGAGGGATCTTTGGGAATAGCTATAGATGCAAATGTAAAAGGTTGATAAAATGCTGAGGGGAATATGTAAAATGGGGAAAATCTGGGAGAAGCTGCATAAAGAAGGGGAAGTGCCTGTTGGGAAGAGCCTAAGGGGCCCATTTATCAAGCTCCGAAAGGAGTTTGAGGGCCCGTGTTTCTGGCGAGCCTGCAGCCTTACTAGAAACACCAGTTAAGACGCAGCGGTCTAAAGACCGCTGCTCCATAACCTGCACGCCTGCTCTGAGCAGGCGGACAGACATGGCCACAATCAACGATCGGGTTGATTGAATCTGCAGGAGGCTGCGTTGCACCAGCAGCTCACAACAGCTGCTGGTGCAATGCTGAATACAGAGAGCTTATTGCTCAGGTCTGACAGACCGTTGTTAAATAGGCCCCTAAGGATATAGAAATACATGGCTGTGTGTGTAACAGGGCTGTGTGTGTAATAGGGCTGTGTGTGTAACAGGGCTGTGTGTGTAATAGGGCTGTGTGTGTAATAGGGCTGTGTGTGTAATAGGGATGTGTGTGTAATAGGGCTGTGTGTGTAGTAGGGCTGTGTGTGTAATAGGGCTGTGTGTGTAACAGGGCTGTGTGTGTAATAGGGATGTGTGTGTAATAGGGCTGTGTGTGTAATAGGGCTGTGTGTGTAACAGGGCTGTGTGTGTAATAGGGCTGTGTGTGTAACAGGGCTGTGTGTGTAACAGGGCTGTGTGTGTAATAGGGCTGTGTGTGTAATAGGGCTGTGTGTGTAATAGGGCTGTGTGTGTAACATGGCTGTGTGTGTAATAGGGCTGTGTGTGTAATAGGGATCTGTGTGTAATAGGGCTGTGTGTGCAATAGGGCTGTGTGTATAATAGGGCTGTGTGTGTAATAGGGCTGTGTGTGTAATAGGGCTGGGTGTGTAACATGGCTGTGTGTGTAACATGGCTGTGTGTGTAATAGGGCTGTGTGTGTAATAGGGCTGTGTGTGTAACATGGCTGTGTGTGTAACATGGCTGTGTGTGTAATAGGGCTGTGTGTGTAACAGGGCTGTGTGTGTAACAGGGCTGTGTGTGTAATAGGGCTGTGTGTGTAATAGGGCTGTGTGTGTAATAGGGCTGTGTGTAATAGGGCTGTAACAGCTGTGTGTGCAATAGGGCTGTGTGTGTAATAGGGCTGTGTGTGTAATAGGGCTGTGTGTGTAACATGGCTGTGTGTGTAATAGGGATCTGTGTGTAATAGGGCTGTGTGTGCAATAGGGCTGTGTGTGTAATAGGGCTGTGTGTGTAATAGGGCTGTGTGTGTAACATGGCTGTGTGTGTAATAGGGCTGTGTGTGTAACATGGCTGTGTGTGTAATAGGGCTGTGTGTGTAACATGGCTGTGTGTGTAATAGGGCTGTGTGTGTAACAGGGCTGTGTGTGTAATAGGGCTGTGTGTGTAATAGGGCTGTGTGTGTAATAGGGCTGTGTGTGTAACAGGGCTGTGTGTGTAATAGGGCTGTGTGTGTAATAGGGCTGTGTGTGTAACCGTGCTGTGTGTGTAATAGGGCTGTGTGTGTAATAGGGCTGTGTGTGTAACATGGCTGTGTGTGTAATAGGGCTGTGTGTGTAACAGGGCTGTGTGTGTAACAGGGCTGTGTGTGTAATAGGGCTGTGTGTGTAATAGGGCTGTGTGTGTAATAGGGCTGTGTGTGTAATAGGGCTGTGTGTGTAACAGGGCTGTGTGTGTAATAGGGCTGTGTGTGTAATAGGGCTGTGTGTGTAATAGGGCTGTGTGTGTAACAGGGCTGTGTGTGTAATAGGGCTGTGTGTGTAACATGGCTGTGTGTGTAATAGGGCTGTGTGTGTAACATGGCTGTGTGTGTAATAGGGCTGTGTGTGTAACATGGCTGTGTGTGTAATAGGGCTGTGTGTGTAACATGGCTGTGTGTGTAATAGGGCTGTGTGTGTAACATGGCTGTGTGTGTAATAGGGCTGTGTGTGTAATAGGGCTGTGTGTGTAACAGGGCTGTGTGTGTAATAGGGCTGTGTGTGTAATAGGGCTGTGTGTGTAATAGGGCTGTGAGTGTAACATGGCTGTGTGTGTAATAGGGCTGTGTGTGTAACAGGGCTGTGTGTGTAATAGGGCTGTGTGTGTAACATGGCTGTGTGTGTAACCGTGCTGTGTGTGTAATAGGGCTGTGTGTGTAATAGGGCTGTGTGTGTAATAGGGCTGTGTGTAACAGGGCTGTGTGTGTAATAGGGCTGTGTGTGTAATAGGGCTGTGTGTGTAATAGGGCTGTGTGTGTAATAGGGCTGTGTGTGTAACAGGGCTGTGTGTATAATAGGGCTGAGTGTGTAATAGGGGCTTTGTGAGTTATAGGGCTGTGTGAGTAATAGGGCTGTGTGTGTAACTAGGGCTGTGTGTGTAATAGGGCAGTGTGTGTAACATGGCTTGAGTGTGTGTAATAGGGCCTGTGTGTCGTAACATGCTGGCTCGTGTGTGTAATAGGGCTGTGTGTGTATCATAGGGCTGTTTGAGTAATAGGGCTGTGTGTGTAACATGGCTGTGTTGTCGTAACTAGGGCTGTGTGTGTAACATGCGCTGAGTTTTGTGTGATAAACAGGGGCTGTGTGTGTAACGGGCAGTGTGTGTAACTAGGGCTGTGTGTGTAATAGGGGCTGTCGTGTGTAAACAGGGCTGTGTGTTTAACCGTGCTGGTGAGTGTAACATAGGGCTGTGAGTGTAAATAGGGCTGTGTGTGCTAACATGGCTGTGTGTAGTAAAGGGCAGTGTGTGTAACATAGGGCTGTGTGTGTAACTAGTGCTGAGTGTGGCCAATAGGGCTGTGTGTGTAATAGGGGCTGTAAGTGTGTGTGTCAAGGGCTGTGTTGTAACCGTGAATGTGCTGTGTTGTAATAGGGCTGTGTGTGTAATAGGGCTGTGTGTGTAACATGACTGTGTGTGTAATAGGGCTGTGTGTGTAACAGGGCTGTGTGTGTAACAGGGCTGTGTGTGTAATAGGGCTGTGTGTGTAATAGGGCTGTGTGTGTAATAGGGCTGTGTGTGTAACAGGGCTGTGTGTGTAATAGGGCTGTGTGTGTAATAGGGCTGTGTGTGTAATAGGGCTGTGTGTGTAACAGGGCTGTGTGTGTAATAGGGCTGTGTGTGTAACATGGCTGTGTGTGTAATAGGGCTGTGTGTGTAACATGGCTGTGTGTGTAATAGGGCTGTGTGTGTAACATGGCTGTGTGTGTAATAGGGCTGTGTGTGTAACATGGCTGTGTGTGTAATAGGTCTGTGTGTGTAACATGGCTGTGTGTGTAATAGGGCTGTGTGTGTAATAGGGCTGTGTGTGTAACAGGGCTGTGTGTGTAATAGGGCTGTGTGTGTAATAGGGCTGTGTGTGTAATAGGGCTGTGAGTGTAACATGGCTGTGTGTGTAATAGGGCTGTGTGTGTAACAGGGCTGTGTGTGTAATAGGGCTGTGTGTGTAACATGGCTGTGTGTGTAACAGTGCTGTGTGTGTAATAGGGCTGTGTGTGTAATAGGGCTGTGTGTGTAATAGGGCTGTGTGTAACAGGGCTGTGTGTGTAATAGGGCTGTGTGTGTAATAGGGCTGTGTGTGTAATAGGGCTGTGTGTGTAATAGGGCTGTGTGTGTAATAGGGCTGTGTGTGTAATAGGGCTGTGTGTATAATAGGGCTGTGTGTGTAATAGGGCTGTGTGTGTAATAGGGCTGTGTGTGTAACAGGGCTGTGTGTGTAATAGGGCTGTGTGTGTAATAGGGCTGTGTGTGTAATAGGGCTGTGTGTGTAACAGGGCTGTGTGTGTAACCGGGCTGTGTGTGTAATAGTGCTGTGTGTGTAATAGGGCTGTGTGTGTAATAGGGCTGTGTGTGTAATAGGGCTATGTGTGTAACAGGGCTGTGTGTGTAACAGGGCTGTGTGTGTAATAGGGCTGTGTGTGTAATAGGGCTGTGTGTGTAATAGGGCTGTGTGTGTAACAGGGCTGTGTGTGTAACCGTGCTGTGTGTGTAATAGGGCTGTGTGTGTAATAGGGCTGTATGTGTAACATGGCTGTGTGTGTAATAGGGCAGTGTGTGTAATAGGGATCTGTGTGTAATAGGGCTGTGTGTGCAATAGGGCTGTGTGTGTAATAGGGCTGTGTGTGTAATAGGGCTGTGTGTGTAACCGTGCTGTGTGTGTAATAGGGCTGTGTGTGTAATAGGGCTGTGTGTGTAACATGGCTGTGTGTGTAATAGGGCTGTGTGTGTAACAGGGCTGTGTGTGTAACAGGGCTGTGTGTGTAATAGGGCTGTGTGTGTAATAGGGCTGTGTGTGTAATAGGGCTGTGTGTGTAATAGGGCTGTGTGTGTAACAGGGCTGTGTGTGTAATAGGGCTGTGTGTGTAATAGGGCTGTGTGTGTAATAGGGCTGTGTGTGTAATAGGGCTGTGTGTGTAACATAGGGCTTGTGTGAGTAATAGGGCTGTGTTGTGTAATAGGGCTGTTGTGTGTAACAAGGCTGTGTGTGTAACTAGGGCTGTGAGTGTATTATGGCTGTGGTGTGTGTAATAGGGCTGTGTGTGCAATAGGGACTGTGTGTTGTAACTAGGGCTGTGTGTGTTACATGGCTGGTGTGTGTATAGAGGCTGTGTGTGTAATGGGAGCCTGTGTGTAATAGGGCTGTGTGTGTCAACAGGGCTGTGGTGTGTAACAGGGCTGAGTGTGTATATAGGGACTGTGTGTGTAATAGGGCTGTGTGTGT
This sequence comes from Bombina bombina, assembly GCF_027579735.1. Taxonomy (NCBI): domain Eukaryota; kingdom Metazoa; phylum Chordata; class Amphibia; order Anura; family Bombinatoridae; genus Bombina; species Bombina bombina. Next base: position 591,957,055 of record NC_069501.1, read on the forward strand.
CAATAGGGCTGTGTGTGTAAAAGGGCTTGTGTGTGTAAATGGGCTTGTGTTTGTAATACGGGCTGTGTGTGTAACAGGGCTGGTGTGTAATAGGGCTGGGTGTGTACATGGCCTGTGTGTGTAACTGTGCTGTGTGTGTAATAGGGCTGTGTGTGTAATAGGCTGGGTGTGGTAACAGGGCGTGTGTGTAACAGGGCAGGTGTGTGTAATAGGGTCTGTGTGTGTAATAGGGCTGTGTGTGTAAAAGGCTGTGTGTGTAATAGGGCTGTGTGTGTAATAGGGCTGTGTGTGTAATAGGGCTGTGTGTGTAATAGGGCTGTGTGTGTAACAGGGCTGTGTGTATAATAGGGCTGTGTGTGTAATAGGGCTGTGTGTGTAATAGGGCTGTGTGTGTAATAGGGCTGTGTGTGTAATAGGGCTGTGTGTGTAACAGGGCTGTGTGTGTAATAGGGCTGTGTGTGTAACAGGGCTGTGTGTGTAATAGGGCTGTGTGTGTAATAGGGCTGTGTGTGTAATAGGGCTATGTGTGTAACAGGGCTGTGTGTGTAACAGGGCTGTGTGTGTAACAGGGCTGTGTGTGTAATAGGGCTGTGTGTGTAATAGGGCTGTGTGTGTAACAGGGCTGTGTGTGTAACCGTGCTGTGTGTGTAATAGGGCTGTGTGTGTAATAGGGCTGTATGTGTAACATGGCTGTGTGTGTAATAGGGCAGTGTGTGTAATAGGGATCTGTGTGTAATAGGGCTGTGTGTGCAATAGGGCTGTGTGTGTAATAGGGCTGTGTGTGTAATAGGGCTGTGTGTGTAATAGGGCTGTGTGTGTAACATGGCTGTGTGTGTAATAGGGCTGTGTGTGTAACATGGCTGTGTGTGTAATAGGGCTGTGTGTGTAACATGGCTGTGTGTGTAATAGGGCTGTGTGTGTAACAGGGCTGTGTGTGTAACAGGGCTGTGTGTGTAATAGGGCTGTGTGTGTAATAGGGCTGTGTGTGTAATAGGGCTGTGTGTGTAATAGGGCTGTGTGTGTAACCGTGCTGTGTGTGTAATAGGGCTGTGTGTGTAATAGGGCTGTGTGTGTAACATGGCTGTGTGTGTAATAGGGCTGTGTGTGTAATAGGGCTGTGTGTGTAACAGGGCTGTGTGTGTAACAGGGCTGTGTGTGTAATAGGGCTGTGTGTGTAATAGGGCTGTGTGTGTAATAGGGCTGTGTGTGTAACAGGGCTGTGTGTGTAACATGGCTGTGTGTGTAATAGGGCTGTGTGTGTAATAGGGCTGTGTGTGTAACAGGGCTGTGTGTGTAATAGGGCTGTGTGTGTAATAGGGCTGTGTGTGTAATAGGGCTGTGTGTGTAAAAGGGCTGTGTGTGTAACAGGGCTGTGTGTGTAATAGGGCTGTGTGTGTAATAGGGCTGTGTGTGTAATAGGGCTGTGTGTGTAACATGGCTGTGTGTGTAATAGGGCTGTGTGTGTAACATGGCTGTGTGTGTAATAGGGCTGTGTGTGTAACATGGCTGTGTGTGTAATAGGGCTGTGTGTGTAACAGGGCTGTGTGTGTAACAGGGCTGTGTGTGTAATAGGGCTGTGTGTGTAATAGGGGCTGTGTGTGTAATAGGCTGTGTGTGTAATAGGGCTGTGTGTGTAATAGGGCTGTGTGTGTAATAGGTGTGTGTGTAATAGGGCTGTGTGTGTAATAGGGCTGTGTGTGTAATAGGGCTGTGTGTGTAATAGGGCTGTGTGTGTAACATGGCTGTGTGTGTAATAGGGCTGTGTGTGTAACATGGCTGTGTGTGTAATAGGGCTGTGTGTGTAACATGGCTGTGTGTGTAACAGGGCTGTGTGTGTAACAGGGCTGTGTGTGTAATAGGGCTGTGTGTTTAATAGGGCTGTGTGTGTAATAGGGCTGTGTGTGTAACAGGGCTGTGTGTGTAATAGGGCTGTGTGTGTAATAGGGCTGTGTGTGTAAACGTGCTGTGTGTGTAATAGGGCTGTGTGTGTAATAGGGCTGTGTGTGTAACATGGCTGTGTGTGTAATAGGGCTGTGTGTGTAACAGGGCTGTGTGTGTAATAGGGCTGTGTGTGTAATAGGGCTGTGTGTGTAAAAGGGCTGTGTGTGTAATAGGGCTGTGTGTGTAATAGGGCTGTGTGTGTAATAGGGCTGTGTGTGTAACAGGGCTGTGTGTGTAATAGGGCTGTGTGTGTAATAGGGCTGTGTGTGTAATAGGGCTGTGTGTGTAACATGGCTGTGTGTGTAATAGGGCTGTGTGTGTAACATGGCTGTGTGTGTAATAGGGCTGTGTGTGTAACATGGCTGTGTGTGTAATAGGGCTGTGTGTGTAACATGGCTGTGTGTGTAATAGGGCTGTGTGTGTAACAGGGCTGTGTGTGTAACAGGGGCTGTGTGTGTAATAGGGCTGTGTGTGTAATAGGGCTGTGTGTGTAATAGGGCTGTGTGTGTAAAAGGGCTGTGTGTGTAATAGGGCTGTGTGTGTAATAGGGCTGTGTGTGTAACAGGGCTGTGTGTGTAATAGGGCTGTGTGTGTAATAGGGCTGTGTGTGTAACAGTGCTGTGTGTGTAATAGGGCTGTGTGTGTAATATGGCTGTGTGTGTAATAGGGCTGTGTGTAACAGGGCTGTGTGTGTAATAGGGCTGTGTGTGTAATAGGGCTGTGTGTGTAATAGGGCTGTGTGTGTAATAGGGCTGTGTGTGTAATAGGGCTGTGTGTGTAATAGGGCTGTGTGTGTAATAGGGCTGTGTGTGTAACAGGGCTGTGTGTATAATAGGGCTGAGTGTGTAATAGGGCTGTGTGTGTAACAGGGCTGTGTGTGTAATAGGGCTGTGTGTGTAATAGGGCTGTGTGTGTAACAGGGCTGTGTGTGTAATAGGGCTGTGTGTGTAACCGTGCTGTGTGTGTAATAGGGCTGTGTGTGTAATAGGGCTGTGTGTGTAATAGGGCTATGTGTGTAACAGGGCTGTGTGTGTAACAGGGCTGTGTGTGTAACAGGGCTGTGTGTGTAATAGGGCTGTGTGTGTAATAGGGCTGTGTGTGTAACAGGGCTGTGTGTGTAACCGTGCTGTGTGTGTAATAGGGCTGTGTGTGTAATAGGGCTGTATGTGTAACATGGCTGTGTGTGTAATAGGGCAGTGTGTATAATAGGGATCTGTGTGTAATAGGGCTGTGTGTGCAATAGGGCTGTGTGTGTAATAGGGCTGTGTGTGTAATAGGGCTGTGTGTGTAATAGGGCTTTGTGTGTAACATGGCTGTGTGTGTAATAGGGCTGTGTGTGTAACATGGCTGTGTGTGTAATAGGGCTGTGTGTGTAACATGGCTGTGTGTGTAACAGGGCTGTGTGTGTAATAGGGCTGTGTGTGTAATAGGGCTGTGTGTGTAATAGGGCTGTGTGTGTAATAGGGCTGTGTGTGTAACCGTGCTGTGCGTGTAATAGGGCTGTGTGTGTAATAGGGCTGTGTGTGTAACATGGCTGTGTGTGTAATAGGGCTGTGTGTGTAATAGGGCTGTGTGTGTAACAGGGCTGTGTGTGTAACAGGACTGTGTGTGTAATAGGGCTGTGTGTGTAATAGGGCTGTGTGTGTAATAGGGCTGTGTGTGTAACAGGGCTGTGTGTGTAACATGGCTGTGTGTGTAATAGGGCTGTGTGTGTAATAGGGATCTGTGTGTAATAGGGCTGTGTGTGCAATAGGGCTGTGTGTGTAATAGGGCTGTGTGTGTAATAGGGCTGTGTGTGTAATAGGGCTGTGTGTGTAATAGGGCTGTGTGTGTAACATGGCTGTGTGTGTAATAGGGCTGTGTGTGTAATAGGGATCTGTGTGTAATAGGGCTGTGTGTGCAATAGGGCTGTGTGTGTAATAGGGCTGTGTGTGTAATAGGGCTGTGTGTGTAATAGGGCTGTGTGTGTAACATGGCTGTGTGTGTAATAGGGCTGTGTGTGTAACATGGCTGTGTGTGTGTAATAGGGCTGTGTGTGTAACATGGCTGTGTGTGTAATAGGGCTGTGTGTGTAACAGGGCTGTGTGTGTAACAGGGCTGTGTGTGTAATAGGGCTGTGTGTGTAATAGGGCTGTGTGTGTAATAGGGCTGTGTGTTTAATAGGGCTGTGTGTGTAACCGTGCTGTGTGTGTAATAGGGCTGTGTGTGTAATAGGGCTGTGTCTGTAACATGGCTGTGTGTGTAATAGGGCTGTGTGTGTAATAGGGCTGTGTGTGTAACAGGGCTGTGTGTGTAATAGGGCTGTGTGTGTAATAGGGCTGTGTGTGTAAAATGGCTGTGTGTGTAATAGGGCTGTGTGTGTAACATGGCTGTGTGTGTAATAGGGCTGTGTGTGTAACATGGCTGTGTGTGTAATAGGGCTGTGTGTGTAACATGGCTGTGTGTGTAATAGGGCTGCGTGTGTAACAGGGCTGTGTGTGTAACAGGGCTGTGTGTGTAATAGGGCTGTGTGTGTAATAGGGCTGTGTGTGTAATAGGGCTGTGTGTGTAATAGGGCTGTGTGTGTAATAGGGCTGTGTGTGTAATAGGGTTGTGTGTGTAATAGGGCTGTGTGTGTAATAGGGCTGTGTGTGTAATAGGGCTGTGTGTGTAATAGGGCTGTGTGTGTAACATGGCTGTGTGTGTAATAGGGCTGTGTGTGTAACAGGGCTGTGTGTGTAATAGGGCTGTGTGTGTAACATGGCTGTGTGTGTAACTGTGCTGTGTGTGTAATAGGGCTGTGTGTGTAATAGGGCTGTGTGTGTAATAGGGCTGTGTGTGTAATAGGGCTGTGTGTAACAGGGCTGTGTGTGTAATAGGGCGGTGTGTGTAATAGGGCTGTGTGTGTAATAGGGCTGTGTGTGTAACAGGGCTGTGTGTATAACAGGGCTGTGTGTGTAATAGGGCTGTGTGTGTAATAGGGCTGTGTGTGTAACAGGGCTGTGTGTGTAATAGGGCTGTGTGTGTAATAGGGCTGTGTGTGTAACAGGGCTGTGTGTGTAATAGGGCTGTGTGTGTAACCGTGCTGTGTGTGTAATAGGGCTGTGTGTGTAATAGGGCTGTGTGTAACAGGGCTGTGTGTGTAACAGGGCTGTGTGTGTAATAGGGCTGTGTGTGTAATAGGGCTGTGTGTGTAATAGGGCTGTGTGTGTAACAGGGCTGTGTGTGTAATAGGGCTGTGTGTGTAATAGGGCTGTGTGTGTAAAAGGGCTGTGTGTGTAACAGGGCTGTGTGTGTAATAGGGCTGTGTGTGTAACATGGCTGTGTGTGTAATAGGGCTGTGTGTGTAACATGGCTGTGTGTGTAATAGGGCTGTGTGTGTAACATGGCTGTGTGTGTAATAGGGCTGTGTGTGTAACATGGCTGTGTGTGTAATAGGGCTGTGTGTGTAACATGGCTGTGTGTGTAATAGGGCTGTGTGTGTAACAGGGCTGTGTGTGTAACAGGGCTGTGTGTGTAATAGGGCTGTGTGTGTAATAGGGCTGTGTGTGTAATAGGGCTGTGAGTGTAACATGGCTGTGTGTGTAATAGGGCTGTGTGTGTAACAGGGCTGTGTGTGTAATAGGGCTGTGTGTGTAACATGGCTGTGTGTGTAACCGTGCTGTGTGTGTAATAGGGCTGTGTGTGTAATAGGGCTGTGTGTGTAATAGGGCTGTGTGTAACAGGGCTGTGTGTGTAATAGGGCTGTGTGTGTAATAGGGCTGTGTGTGTAATAGGGCTGTGTGTGTAACAGGGCTGTGTGTATAATAGGGCTGAGTGTGTAATAGGGCTGTGTGTGTAATAGGGCTGTGTGTGTAACAGGGCTGTGTGTGTAATAGGGCTGTGTGTGTAATAGGGCTGTGTGTGTAACAGGGCTGTGTGTGTAATAGGGCTGTGTGTGTAACCGTGCTGTGTGTCTAATAGGGCTGTGTGTGTAATAGGGCTGTGTGTGTAATAGGGCTGTGTGTGTAATAGGGCTATGTGTGTAACAGGGCTGTGTGTGTAACAGGGCTGTGTGTGTAATAGGGCTGTGTGTGTAATAGGGCTGTGTGTGTAATAGGGCTGTGTGTGTAACAGGGCTGTGTGTGTAACCGTGCTGTGTGTGTAATAGGGCTGTGTGTGTAATAGGGCTGTATGTGTAACATGGCTGTGTGTGTAATAGGGCAGTGTGTGTAATAGGGATCTGTGTGTAATAGGGCTGTGTGTGCAATAGGGCTGTGTGTGTAATAGGGCTGTGTGTGTAATAGGGCTGTGTGTGTAACATGGCTGTGTGTGTAATAGGGCTGTGTGTGTAACATGGCTGTGTGTGTAATAGGGCTGTGTGTGTAACATGGCTGTGTGTGTAATAGGGCTGTGTGTGTAACAGGGCTGTGTGTGTAACAGGGCTGTGTGTGTAATAGGGCTGTGTGTGTAATAGGGCTGTGTGTGTAATAGGGCTGTGTGTGTAACCGTGCTGTGTGTGTAATAGGGCTGTGTGTGTAATAGGGCTGTGTGTGTAACATGGCTGTGTGTGTAATAGGGCTGTGTGTGTAATAGGGCTGTGTGTGTAACAGGGCTGTGTGTGTAATAGGGCTGTGTGTGTAATAGGGCTGTGTGTGTAATAGGGCTGTGTGTGTAACAGGGCTGTGTGTGTAACATGGCTGTGTGTGTAATAGGGCTGTGTGTGTAATAGGGATCTGTGTGTAATAGGGCTGTGTGTGCAATAGGGCTGTGTGTGTAATAGGGCTGTGTGTGTAATAGGGATCTGTGTGTAATAGGGCTGTGTGTGCAATAGGGCTGTGTGTGTAATAGGGCTGTGTGTGTAATAGGGCTGTGTGTGTAATAGGGCTGTGTGTGTAACATGGCTGTGTGTGTAATAGGGCTGTGTGTGTAACATGGCTGTGTGTGTAATAGGGCTGTGTGTGTAACAGGGCTGTGTGTGTAACAGGGCTGTGTGTGTAATAGGGCTGTGTGTGTAATAGGGCTGTGTGTGTAACATGGCTGTGTGTGTAATAGGGCTGTGTGTGTAATAGGGATCTGTGTGTAATAGGGCTGTGTGTGCAATAGGGCTGTGTGTGTAATAGGGCTGTGTGTGTAATAGGGCTGTGTGTGTAACATGGCTGTGTGTGTAATAGGGCTGTGTGTGTAACATGGCTGTGTGTGTAATAGGGCTGTGTGTGTAACATGGCTGTGTGTGTAATAGGGCTGTGTGTGTAACAGGGCTGTGTGTGTAACAGGGCTGTGTGTGTAATAGGGCTGTGTGTGTAATAGGGCTGTGTGTGTAATAGGGCTGTGTGTGTAACAGGGCTGTGTGTGTAATAGGGCTGTGTGTGTAATAGGGCTGTGTGTGTAACCGTGCTGTGTGTGTAATAGGGCTGTGTGTGTAATAGGGCTGTGTGTGTAACATGGCTGTGTGTGTAATAGGGCTGTGTGTGTAACAGGGCTGTGTGTGTAACAGGGCTGTGTGTGTAATAGGGCTGTGTGTGTAATAGGGCTGTGTGTGTAATAGGGCTGTGTGTGTAACAGGGCTGTGTGTGTAATAGGGCTGTGTGTGTAATAGGGCTGTGTGTGTAATAGGGCTGTGTGTGTAACAGGGCTGTGTGTGTAATAGGGCTGTGTGTGTAACATGGCTGTGTGTGTAATAGGGCTGTGTGTGTAACATGGCTGTGTGTGTAATAGGGCTGTGTGTGTAACATGGCTGTGTGTGTAATAGGGCTGTGTGTGTAACATGGCTGTGTGTGTAATAGGGCTGTGTGTGTAATATGGCTGTGTGTGTAATAGGGCTGTGTGTGTAACAGGGCTGTGTGTGTAACAGGGCTGTGTGTGTAATAGGGCTGTGTGTGTAATAGGGCTGTGTGTGTAAAAGGGCTGTGTGTGTAACATGGCTGTGTGTGTAATAGGGCTGTGTGTGTAACAGGGCTGTGTGTGTAATAGGGCTGTGTGTGTAACATGGCTGTGTGTGTAACCGTGCTGTGTGTGTAATAGGGCTGTGTGTGTAATAGGGCTGTGTGTGTAATAGGGCTGTGTGTAACAGGGCTGTGTGTGTAATAGGGCTGTGTGTGTAATAGGGCTGTGTGTGTAATAGGGCTGTGTTTGTAATAGGGCTGTGTGTGTAATAGGGCTGTGTGTGTAATAGGGCTGTGTGTGTAACAGGGCTGTGTGTATAATAGGGCTGAGTGTGTAATAGGGCTGTGTGTGTAATAGGGCTGTGTGTGTAATAGGGCTGTGTGTAACAGGGCTGTGTGTGTAACAGGGCTGTGTGTGTAATAGGGCTGTGTGTGTAATAGGGCTGTGTGTGTAATAGGGCTGTGTGTGTAACAGGGCTGTGTGTATAATAGGGCTGTGTGTGTAATAGGGCTGTGTGTGTAATAGGGCTGTGTGTGCAATAGGGCTGTGTGTGTAATAGGGCTGTGTGTGCAATAGGGCTGTGTGTGTAATAAGGCTGTGTGTGCAATAGGGCTGTGTGTGTAATAGGGCTGTGTGTGCAATAGGACTGTGTGTGTAATAGGGCTGTGTGTGCAATAGGGCTGTGTGTGTAATAGGGCTGTGTGTGTAATATGGATGTGTGTGTAATAGGGCTGTGTGTGTAATAGAGATGTGTGTGTAATATGGATGTGTGTGTAATAGGGATGTGTGTGTAATAGGGATGTGTGTGTGTAGGGATGTGTGTGTAATAGGGATCTGTGTGTAATATGGATGTGTGTGTAATAGAGACATGTGTGTAATAAGGCTGTGTGTGTAATAGGGATGTGTGTGTAATAGCGATGTGTGTGTAATAGAGCTCTGTGTGTAATAGAGATGTGTGTTTAAAAAGGATGTGTGTGTAATAGAGTTGTGCGTGTAATAGGGCTTTTGTGTAGTAGGGCTGTGTGTGTAATAGTGCTGTGTGTGCAATAGGGCTGTGTGTGTAATAGGGCTGTGTGTGTAATATGGATGTGTGTGTAATAGGGCTGTGTGTGTAATAGAGATGTGTGTGTAATATGGATGTGTGTGTAATAGGGATGTGTGTGTAATAGGGATGTGTGTGTGTAGGGATGTGTGTGTAATAGGGATCTGTGTGTAATATGGATGTGTGTGTAATAGAGACATGTGTGTAATAAGGCTGTGTGTGTAATAGGGATGTGTGTGTAATAGCGATGTGTGTGTAATAGAGCTCTGTGTGTAATAGAGATGTGTGTTTAAAAAGGATGTGTGTGTAATAGAGTTGTGCGTGTAATAGGGCTTTTGTGTAGTAGGGCTGTGTGTGTAATAGTGCTGTGTCTGTAATAGGGATGAATGTGTAATAGGGCTGTGTGTGTAATAGGGATGTATGTGTAATAGGGATGTGTGTGTAATAGAGCTGTGTGTGTAATAGGGATGTGTGTGTAATAGGTCTGTGTGTGTAATAGAGTTGTGTGTGTAATAGGGCTGAGTTTGTAATAGGGCTGTGTGTGTAATAGGGATGTATGTGTAATAGGGATGTGTGTGTAATTGGGCTGTGTGTGTAATATGGCTGTGTGTGTAATAGGGATGTGTGTGTAATAGGGCTGTGTGTGCAATAGAGATGTGTGTGTAATAGGGATGTGTGTGTAATAGGGATGTTTGTGTATAGGGATGTGTGTGTAATAGAGATGTGTGTGTAATAAAGATGTGTGTGTAATAGGGATGTGTGTATATTGTAATAGGGCTGTGTGTGTAATAGGGATGTGTGTTTAATAGGGCTGTGTGTGAAATAGGGATGTGTGTGTAATAGAGTTGTGCATGTAATAGGGCTGTGTGTAGTAGGGCTGTGTGTGTAATAGGGATGTAGGTGTAATAGGGATGTGTGTGTAATCGGGATGTATGTGTAGGGCTGTGTGTGTAATAGAGCTGAGTTTGTAATTGGGCTTTGTGTGTAATAGGGATGTGTGTGTAATAGGGCTTTGTGTGTATAGGGATGTTTGTTTAATAGGGATGTGTGTGTAATAGGGCTGTGTGTGTATAGGGATGTTTGTTTAATAGGGATGTGTGTGTAATAGGGCTGTGTGTGTATAGGGATGTTTGTTTAATAGGGATGTGTGTTTAATAGGGATGTGTGTGTAATAGGGATGTGTGTGTATAGGGATGTGTGTGTAATAGGGATGTGTGTGTAATAGGGATGTGTGAGTAATAGAGATGTGTGTGTAATAGGGTTGTGTGTGTAATAGGGATGTGTGTGTAATAGAGATGTGTGTAATAGGGATGTGTGTGTAATAGGGCTGTGTGTGTAATAGGGATGTGTGTGTAATAGGGATGTGTGTGTATAGGGATGTGTGTTTAATAGGGATGTGTGTAAGAATTTGAAAGTCCCTATTTGACTGCAGAGTGCATCACAGACCTGAACAGTTCAAAGTTGTGGGTCTTCATTCTGCAATGGTAACAACTTTTCTTGAACTCAATGCAGAGCGCTTATTTTGTAATCATGGCTAGGGCAGAACATTACAGTTGTCATGGCAGTCCTGTAAAATCATCTGCAGAAGAAGGTTACACTATCATGTGCAAAAAATCAGAAGAGCAGCAGTAGTGTATAGAAGTTTTCAGAATTAGACTGTCCCTCTACAATAACAGATCTATACTCTTGCATCCCCTCAAGCAATCTTTGTTATACTACTGTCTGCCAAACCTTTCGTCATGAACCATCCGAACACAAGAGAGCAACATTCAACCAGAACACTGACTATTAGACCATGAAGGACAGTAGGCAGTTTAGATGTGATACTAGCATGACACAAACTGTGAGATGAGGAAGTGAGCAGTATATGAAAACAAACTGGATTCATAGGCCTCTATTTATCAAGCTGTCAACCGCAAATATGCTGGAATTCCGCAGTGTATTTGTGGCGAGCCTGATTTGCCTTAGCTATCAAAGGCTAGAGACCGGCTAAAGTAGAATTTAGTGACGTAACATACGATCCACCGGACTCAGTCCGACACAGATCGATGGTTATGTCACTCCAGATGTTCGCAAGTTTGGCACAATCTGACTACTTTTGGAAGTTATCAAGATCCTATCAGGTACGCTCGCCACTTTTCCGGCCCAGCGTTTTCAATCCGGATGCCATAGGAATCAATGGGAGTCTGACAGCAGCGAAAGCTTATGTTCGCTGCTGCCCGATATACCATTTATTTTTATGGAAAAAGCCTACACCTAACACCCTAACATGTACCCCGAGTCTAAACACCTCTAATCTGCCCCCCCTACACCGCCGCCACCTACATTATACTTATTAACCCCTAAACCGCCACTCCCGGACCCCGCCGCCACCTACATTATACCTATTAACCCCTAATCTGCTGCCCCTATACAGCCGCCACCTACATAAAGTTATTAACCCCTATCCTGCCAATTCCGTACCCTGCCGTAACAAAATAAATTGTTTAACCCCTAAACCGCTGCTCCCGGAGCCCACTGCCACCTACATTATATTTATTAATCCCTAATCTGCCCCCCCTAAACCTAAGTCTAACCCTAACACCCTTAAATATAATTTAAATAAATCTAAATAAAATAACTACAATTAAATTAATAATTCCAATTTAAAACTAAATACTTACCTATAAAATAAACCATAAGATAGCTACAATATAATTAATAATTACATTGTAGCTATTTTAGGATTTATTTTTATTTTACAGGCAACTTTGTATTTATTTTAACTAGGTACAATAGTTATTAAATAGTTATTAACTATTTAATAACTACTTAGCAAAAATACATACAAAATTACCTGTAAAATAAATCCTAACCTAAGTTTCAATTACACATAACACTACACTATAATTAAAATAATTGCATAAATTAACTACAATTAAATAAAACTAATTACAATTAAATAAAATAAACTAAAGTACAAAAACAAACAAACACTAAATTACAGAAAATAAAAAAAATTACAAGAATTTTAAACTAATTACACCTAATCTAAGCCCCCTAATAAAATAAAAAAGCCCCCCAAAATAATAAAATTCCCTACCCTATACTAAATTACAAATAGCCCTTAAAAGGGCCTTTTGTGGGGCATTGCCCCAAAGTAATCAGCTTTTTACCTGTAAAAAAATAAAAACAACCCCCCCAACATTAAAACCCACCACCCACACACCCAACCCTACTCTAAAACCCACCCATCAGCCAATAGGATTGAGCTGGCATTCTATTGGCTGATTGGAACAGCCAATAGAATGTGAGCTCAATCATATTGGCTGATTGGCATCAGCCAATAGGATTTTTCCTATCTTAATATCTTAATCCTATCAGCCAATCGGAATTCAAGGGACGCCATCTTGGATGAAGAGGATGCTCCGTGTCGGATGGATTGAAGATGGACCTGCTCCGCTCCGGATGGAAGAAGATAGAAGATGCCGCCTGGATGAAGACTTCTGCCGGTCTGGATGTCCTCTTCTGCCCGGATAGGATGAAGACTTCTGCCGGTCTGGAGGTCCACTTGTGCCCGGCTGGGTGAAGACGGCTCAAGGAAGGGTGATCTTCAGGGGGTAAGTGTTAGGTTTTTTAATGGGGGGTTTGGGTGGGTTTTAGAGTAGGGTTGGGTGTGTGGGTGGTGGGTTTTAATGTGGGGGGGTTGTATTTCTTTCTTTACAGGTAAAAGAGCTGATTACTTTGGGGCAATGCCCCACAAAAAGCCATTTTAAGGGCTATTTGTAATTTAGTATGGGGTATGGAATCTATTATTTTGGGGGGCTTTTTTATTTTATTAGGGGGCTTAGATTAGGTGTAATTAGTTTAAAATTCTTGTAATTTTTTTTATTTTCTGTAATTTAGTGTGTTTGTTTTTTTGTACTTTAGTTAATTTTATTTAATTGTAATTAGTTTTATTTAATTGTAGTTAATTTATGTAATTATTTTAATGATAGTGTAGTGTTAGGTGTAATTGTAACTTAGGTTAGGATTTATTTTACAGGTAAATTTGTATTTATTTTAACTAGGTAGTTATTAAATAGTTAATAACTATTTAATAACTATTGTACCTAGTTAAAATAAATACAAACTTGCCTGTAAAATAAAAAATAAATCCTAAGCTAGCTACAATGTAATTATTAATTATATTGTAGCTATCTTAGGGTTTATTTTATAGGCAAGTATTTAGTTTTAAATATAATAGTAATATTTATTTAGATTTATTTAAATTATATTTAAGTTAGGGGGGGTTAGGGTTAGACTTAGGTTTAGGGGTTAATATGTTTATTATAGTGGCGGCGGTGTAGGGGGGAGCAGGATAGGGGTTAATATATATATATTGTAGGTGGTGGTGGGCTCCGGGAGCGGCGGTTTAGGGGTTAAACAATTTATTTAGTTGTTTATTTATATAGGTGGCGGCGGTATAGGGGGCAGCAAATTAATGGTTAAAAGGTATAATGTAGGTGGCGGCGGGGTCCGGGAGCGGCAGTTTAGGGGTTAATATATTTATTATAATTGCGGTGGGGTCCGGGAGCGGCGGTTTAGGGGTTAATATATTTATTATAGTTTTGGCGGGGTCCGGGTGCGGCAATTTAGGGGTTAATAACTTTATTTAGTTGCGGGGGGCTCCAGGAGCGGCGGTATAGGGGGTAAAACAGTATAGTATAGTGTGGGTGCTTAGTGACAGTATAGCAAGAAAGCTGCAAATAAGCCGAAGAGCAGCGAGATTGATGACTGTTAGTTAACAACAGTCCGCTGCTCATTGCTCCGTACTTGGTGCACGGCTTTTTGATAGCTTTCTTGATAAATTTGGCGAACGTATTCAGGTCCGCGGCGGCGATGTTAGGCGAGCTTAGGCGAGCGTATTGGTGCCGGCAAATGCAGGTAAGTAGACAGCTTGATAAATAGAGGCCATAGACATGTGCATTCAGATTGGGGTGAAATTCTTTGTTGAAGGCTAAACCCAGGTAGGCTAATATGCTAATGTATAAGCCCTTGAAAGCTGCCTCTTATCTCAGTGCATTGTATTAACTTTTGACAGCTAGATAGTGCTAGTTAATGACTGCCATATAGATAGCATTGTGCTCAGCACTAATTGGCTGAAATTCAAGTTTTTAAAAAGCACTGAAATAAGGGGACAGTCTGCAGAGGTTTTGCTACAAGGTAATCATATCGGGGAAAAGTGTATTAATATAACTGTGTTGGTTGTGCAAAACTGAATAATGGGTAATAAAGGGATTATCTATATTTTTAAACAATAAAACATTTCAAGTAGACTGTACCTTTAAGGTGCTGTTCAACTGCACCTCTTTTTCCCTGAAACCCTGCCCTTGTAAAATAGGGGGATTTTGTTTAAAGGAAGTCAAAATTAAACTTTAATAATGTCGATAAAATACACAATTTAAAACAACTTAAAATGTGCACAGTCTTTTTATAATCACATTTGCTAATGCACCCGCACCTACTGAGCATGTGCAATTATTCATAGTGTATATACGTATATACATGTTGTCATTGGATGATGGCTGTCACATGATGCAGGGGGAATAAAACTAACTTCGTTTGAATTTCAAATGAGTAGTAGATTTTGTTTCTGACAATTTTCAAAGCTCTTTTTGCCATAATTCATATGAACTGATCAACTCCATGAACTAATCTTAGACAAAATGTAAGAAATGTTTTTCCAAGACAAACAATTAGTTTGTGCACATGTCTAGTAGATACAGTGGAGTGGGGTAGATTTACTAAATGTCTAGCAGACATGATTTGCTGTAGCAAATCATGTCCGATCGACATAGCTAAATACTGACAGCATACCCTGTTGGCATTTATCATTGCACAAGCATTTCTAGTGAATTGCTTGTGTAATGCCGCCCCTGCTCACTGGCAGCCAATCGGCTGCTAGCAGTGGCTGTCAATCATCCCGATCGGATCGGGATGATTTCAATCCGCCACATAAAAGATGATTAAGGAGCTGCTTCTTAAGTTCTGTTTGAGGCAAGCCTGAAATGAAGGGCCCCCGAAACAGCACCCACTGCTTCATAAATGGAGCCCAGTGTGTGAGCTGATGCAGTATAGTTGTGGTACTGGTACTATTTAAACAAACTGCACATTAATAGCAGATAGTAAAACGGGTGCTGGTAATATATATAACTAACAGCAGTGGGCAGTTTATGTGTGAGTGGCAGAAGTGGACCAGGGAATATATGATGCTGACATGAGGTGGGCACAGTCAGTAAGGATGGAGTATTTGCATATTGTGCAATAGACAGTGAATGAATGATGTGTTATAGTCTCAGAATAAGTACTGGGAAATCAAAGTAAGGAGCCAGCATGAGTGAGGTACCATCTATTTATAAAAATGGCACAGAAAGGCTTGAAATAAAGGAAGCACTAGAAACAGAGGGAAGAGAATAAATTGACATGGCAGAGCAGCAGAAATGAGACCAATATGGTAATGGGATGAAAATCAGAGAAAATACATAAGAGGAGTTTTAGTGAACATGCCTACGAAGCTTTGTAAGATGCAATGGTGGAAAATGTCCTATTTTCCTCAGATAGAACATCGTGAGCAGACTCCAGTGGAAAAAAAAAAATGCAAGTGGGTTAATGATTAGAAATCCTTTTGAAAGATTAATTTAAAAAAAAAAAAAGTACCCAAGTATGCAGTATTGTTTTTCATTAATTTTCCCAGACGTAATTTGTAAAGTTATGCTACCCTTTACACAACCCTGCAGCGGCGTATGGGTTCAGAGGGGCTCCTTTGATTCAGGCATTTTAGATTTTGGCCTACTTTCCATCTGGCAGGCTGGGAGGTTTTCTTACACTTAATTGAGTTGGCTAGTCACTCAAAAGTAAAAATTCAACTCCCAGCAGGGATTACTGTAATTGGCAAACAGACCTTCCCAACACAGTCCTGACAGAAGCAGAACTATTTATAACACCTGTCCTGACACAGACCTAGCAGGGCCACAGATGATCCTCAAAATGCGGGGTCAGAGTGTAGAATTGTATTTTTATTGGACATTTTCAAACATCTGAGTATAAGTATTAGATAAAGTACAAATTGATGTCTGCGCGTCTAAGGCACTTAGATCTTGTATTGTTTCAGTATCTGTGTCTACATGACTCCTGGAATAAAGAAGAGGATAATATTACAATAATTAAAGGAACATAAATCTTAAAATTGAAAAATGCATTAATTCTTTATAGTTTTGGAAATAAGCATTTTTTCAGTACATATAGGGGCTGATTTACGAAAGTGCGAGCGGACATGATACGATGTAGCGTATCATGTCTGCCGCACACCGATAAATGCCAACAACATACGCTGTCGTCATTTATCATTGCACAAGCAGTTCTTGTAAACTGCTTGTGCAATGCAGCCCCCTGCAGATTCGTGGCCAATCAGCCGCTAGCAGGGAGTGTCAATCAGCCCGATCGTAAAGGATTGATGTCCCCGGCCTCAGAGCAGACGGACAAGTTATGGAGAAGCGGTCTTTAGACCGCTGCTTCATAACTGCTGTTTCCAGCGAGCCTGAAGACTTGCACGGAAACAGGGGCATCAAGCTCCATTCGGATTTGATAATTCGGCCCCAAGGTATCTGCTTCAGTGATAGTGTAACAGTGTAGGATGAATATGTACATGTGACATTCAAACACCACACCTGCTCAGTGAGCTGGCAGTGGCATGCATTCTTCAGCAATGAGCATAATACAAAATATGCTCTCTGAGCAGTGACAGTGTTTGAATGCAGGTGCATGGGACATAGGTACCTATGCTGATACACACTAATAGGTACTATATATTTATAAAGGTTTGGGGGACAATTTCCACCTGCAATCGCCACTGGTAATGCAGCATTGGCTGATAAAATGTTTCAAGGGAGCTCTCTTGTGGAATCCTGCCTCAGCTCTTGAACAACCAATTGTGCAAAAGCAAGTATTATAAAACACTCCTATCTAAGGTGGGAGAGAAGTTAGGAAACAGTGCTTTTATGACTTCTGCTTATTAAGGGCTAGATTACAAGTGAAGAGGTATTTAACTCTTCTGTGCTAATTCTGCTAGAAGTAAGCTTTTTACGTGCGTCGGGTATGGCTCGTATTACAAGTTGAAGTTAAAATGTTTTCACTTGTTCAATAACCCGATGCGCATAAAAAGCCAAACTTCAAATATCGCAATCACGTTAACATATTCCCCCATAGAAGTCAATGGAGCATGACCATGGAAGTCAAGTGGAAAAAACACCCTATTCACGCGGAAACCCGATTGAATATTGTTAAGTGCACTAACCCGACATGAAAATAATAATATTTCACATTCCAATGGTCTTCATATAAAAGAATATGTTCTATTTATTCATAAATACATATTTATATACAGTATATATATATATATATATATATATAAAAATATATATATATATATATATATATATATATATATATATATACATGAACATTAGAATGTGAAATATTTACAGTAAATACACAGTGTAACACTTTATTAAATATTGCATGAATATGCTTTTCCATGTTTTCATCTACTTGAGTCCAAAGAGCTCCAATGCACTTATATATATATATATGTCTATATATGTGTACCTATGTATTTATGTGTTTATATGCATATATATGTCTGTAAAAACATATATACACATGTAAATAAATATGTACACACATATAAACATACACACACACATATATATATATATATATATATATATATATATATATATATATATATATAATTTCAATTAGCCTGTGGCCCAGCACTCCAACCTGGGTGGTGTATGATAGACCTGGGTGCAATCCTCAAAAGAAAGAAATATGTGGTTCCATGTTTAGAAGGGCACTCTCAGGATTTGTACATAAACCCAATTTTTTTCTTTATTGAAAATATCAACAGAACATGGTCGACGTTTCGGCCCTCATTCAGGCCTTCATCAGGACATATTTAATCTAAAATCAGCTGTGCAGCGGGGCTCCCAGTTAGAAAAAAATGGATTTTAGATGAGATATATTGATGAGCTGTTTCTTATATGGAAGGGTGACTCAGACAGCCTTTTAAATTGGGTCCAGGACCTGAACCATGCTGATACACCGATTAGGTTCAAAATGGAGTATAATTATAATCAGATTCACTTTTTGGATTTAAATATTTTCAAAAAAGACCACACCCAGGGTATTAAATTAGGTTCTTCTCTATTTTCAAAGTCTACTGATCGTAACTCCCTCCTATTAGCATCAAGCTTTCATCCACAACATCAGAAAATGGGGGTTAGATCTTCTCAACTCACAAGGATCATTCGTAACAATTCTGAACCTGAATTACTTAAAATACAATTAGATCAGATGTGTGATAAACTAGCCTAAAGAGGACATGATAAAAGAGACATTATGACCACCAGAAATAAATTGGAGAATTATACACAATCAATGTTGTTATCTTCAACATCTAAAGATCCTTTGTTTACTGACCAACTTAATTTTATCACCACCTTTACTCAGACCATTCGTCAATCCATACAGAACAGATGGGACATATTGGGGACTGATAAAAAATCTTGCCAATTGGAGACAGAAACCTGCAAGAGTTGTGTATCATAGAGCCAGGAACATTAGAGACATGTTGGTTAAAACTGACAACAAACCAAGCTGTCAACGAGAGGCATGGTTAAAAACAAGCAAGACTGGTTGCTTTAGCTGTGGTGATTGCGTGACATGTAACATCATGCATGTGGGGGATTCTTTTCACCACCCCCATAAAAACAAATGCTATACCATCAGACACAGACTGACATGCAGCAGCACATATGTTATCTACATCCTTATGTGTCCTTGTACCTTGTTTTACATTGGAAAGACCACCACATCCTTTAGAGATAGAATAGCCAACCACCGATGCTCAATAAGAGAGGCATTAAAAAATGGCAAATCTGATCTCCCTGTGGCACAACATTTTGTAACACACAAACACAATTTGTCTAGCTTACGAAGCATGATCATTGATCACATCCCCCTGCAAAGAAGATGAGGTTATCGTTCAAAATTGTTGGTACAATTGGAGTCAAGATGGATATACATATTATATACAGTATCTCTCAAAGTTCTTAATATTAAATTGGACTTTGGCCCATTCTTGGGTTGAGCAATTATGAATATGTCTATATTGTCATGTGACTCTTATCTCCTACCCTCGGTGTTGTGTGCTATCATCACCATCATTTCATACCTGATCTAACTGCAGTCTCTTTTTATACTTTGCTTGCTATCCCTGATACCATCTGGACGCGACCCTACATTCTTATTAAGTAATACCTTCATACTGGTTCTTTACCAGTTGCCCTTTACATCTACTGGGTGTATGATTTCTGATATTGGGTGTCACCCGCTATAAGTGGGGCATGAAGATGGAGCAAGCTCTCCTAGAGGCACAAAAGAGTGCTTATGACCATGCGTTAGACTCCCTACTCAGTATTTTTGTGTGATTTTTTTGTGTGATTTATATTGTCACATTATTTCCCTTGGATGTTATCTGAATAAAGGACTTGGTACTGCTACATGTGGCTTGAGATGTGTCAGATGTGCAATTCTGTATAAACACGCAACAGTGTTACAATAATCTCTTCATGTGTCGATATCCGTCTTTCATCTTTAAGCATTCAAATTGACACGTCAACCTACACGCCCCCATAGACGTCACTACTACACCGCATCAGCTGACATGCAAATTAGCCAATGCGGTCCATTACGTGAACTGAGGCGGATACTAATATTGACTAGAGGTTGCTCTTATGAGACGTGCTATACAGCGAGACGTGCACGTAGACAAGCCTTTCAGGTGTTTGGAATTTTATCATCTTACAGGGTATATAAGAGCTGCAGTCAGACAGGTTTTTACTTTTCGTTGTGGGACAATACTCTGAGGATGGACTGACCTTGGGACAGCACCGAAGCGTCATGCAATTTCCCTTTGTATTTGAAATGATACATTAAAGGTTAATTTTTATTTTCTAAACACCGGTGAGTGCTGCCTTTTTTGAACTGTATATATATATATATATATATATATATATATATATATATATATTTTCTCTGCTTAATTTTGACATTCCTGTTGGTTTTGCAAGCTTTCACAGACCTGAACTGAAGAAAATGATAACCAGTCAATGAAAACTGACTGAACCATCTAGAAACGTATCCATGCAAATACACAGATATGCAAATTTACATTTTATTCAAATAAAGATAGGGACAAAGATAGAGAGTTATAGTGGGATTGATAAAAAATTGAAGACAAAGCCTATTTTCCATTGAGTTTGTAGAATGCATACGCTCCCATTTTTCTCAAGGGGATTACAGAATAACATTATATTATTTTGTAAAAGAAAATATTGTCTAATTGTTATTTCATCCTTGAATCCCTTTCATCTTTCAATCCCTTTCACAGTGTGAAAATTATTATCCATAGTGTGATCTGGAGAAAACAGTGTCCCTCTGTCTCATAGTGTGACTTGACTAGACTTAAGAAATCATTCAAAGGTGGGCTACAAATGGGTAAATGGTCTAGAAAAAAACTTGCAAAGAAATGGTTTGTGATCTTGATAGAGGAAAAACTATAAAGGAAATGATGGACAAAGTGAGATGTGAGAGAGAAAAGAAGTGATAGAGGGAAGGATACTAAATGAGGAAGGGACTGATGAAATAGAGATTAAGTGAGTCTAATAGCATGAGGAGAGAAATAAGTATGGTGTGCAAGGGTTGTGTGAGCAGAAAGAGGGAACATAGGAGTCTCCAGTGCTACTGATCCTAAGATAGGATTAAAGTAATTTCCTCAAACTTCCTGGAACAAAATTGAATACCTAATAGAGTCTATTATAAAAACAATTCAATTATAGCCTAATGTATGCTTTTATTCAGGCCATTTTGGTATTGGCTCACACATGGGAGTTTGTAACCGTTAAGAAGCAGCAACTTATGATCTTTACTACTTAATATGTCCACCACCTTAGAGGATGCGGATGTCAGACAATTAGGACTCGGAATGACTGACAAGCCCTGCTCTCATGTAACTTGATGCATAAGAATAGGGGCAGGGTTTCACAAGCAAACTCTAATTCTAGTGGCTAATGCTGCATTGGGGGCCCCCAATGCGTGCAGACAGGTTCTCTTTCTAAGAATGTTTTTTCCCTTTAGCGCCAGGTTACAAGTGGCGTGATATTAAGCGCTTTTGCTTGCACGCAAATATCGCCAGAAGGAAACTATTAATGTGCACGTATATTACAAGATGAAAGTAAATGGTTTGCGCACAAGCAAAATCCAATATGTGCTAACTTCAGAACTTGAGATATCACAACTGTGCTAACTTCTTCTCCCTGTAGACTTCAATGCACTATCACAACTGCACTAACTTCTCCATGTAGACTTCAACTTAAAAAAAAACTACTACTCTTGGGCTAAACCGACACTGCTTTAGGCATATAACGCTAACCTGAAGTGAGTAATAAATATTTTACATTCCTATGTTTTTTACATGGGATAAAATGTTCTTTTTATTTTAAAATATTTATTTTTATATATATCTGAAGTTTTATATATATAATATATATACAGGGAGTGCAGAATTATTAGGCATGTTGTATTTTTGAGGATTAATTTTATTATTGAACAACAACCATGTTCTCAATGAACCCAAAAAACTCATTAATATCAAAGCTGAATAGTTTTGGAAGTAGTTTTTAGTTTGTTTTTAGTTATAGCTATTTTAGGGGGATATCTGTGTATGCAGGTGACTATTACTGTGCATAATTATTAGGCAACTTTATAAAAAACAAATATATACCCATTTCAATTATTTATTTTTACCAGTGAAACCAATATAACATCTCAACATTCACAAATATACATTTCTGACATTCAAAAACAAAACAAAAACAAATCAGTGACCAATATAGCCACCTTTCTTTGCAAGGACACTCAAAAGCCTGCCATCCATGGATTCTGTCAGTGTTTTGATCTGTTCACCATCAACATTGCGTGCAGCAGCAACCACAGCCTCCCAGACACTGTTCAGAGAGGTGTACTGTTTTCCCTCCTTGTAAATCTCACATTTGATGATGGACCACAGGTTCTCAATGGGGTTCAGATCAGGTGAACAAGGAGGCCATGTCATTAGATTTTCTTCTTTTATACCCTTTCTTGCCAGCCACGCTGTGGAGTACTTGGGCGCGTGTGATGGAGCATTGTCCTGCATGAAAATCATGTTTTTCTTGAAGGATGCAGACTTCTTCCTGTACCACTGCTTGAAGAAGGTGTCTTCCAGAAACTGGCAGTAGGACTGGGAGTTGAGCTTGACTCCATCCTCAACCCGAAAAGGCCCCACAAGCTCATCTTTGATGATACCAGCCCAAACCAGTACTCCACCTCCACCTTGCTGGCGTCTGAGTCGGACTGGAGCTCTCTGCCCTTTACCAATCCAGCCACAGGCCCATCCATCTGGCCCATCAAGACTCACTCTCATTTCATCAGTCCATAAAACCTTAGAAAAATCAGTCTTGAGATATTTCTTGGCCCAGTCTTGACGTTTCAGCTTGTGTGTCTTGTTCAGTGGTGGTCGTCTTTCAGCCTTTCTTACCTTGGCCATGTCTCTGAGTATTGCACACCTTGTGCTTTTGGGCACTCCAGTGATGTTGCAGCTCTGAAATATGGCCAAACTGGTGGAAAGTGGCATCTTGGCAGCTGCACGCTTGACTTTTCTCAGTTCATGGGCAGTTATTTTGCGCCTTGGTTTTTCCACATGCTTCTTGCGACCCTGTTGACTATTTTGAATGAAACGCTTAATTGTTCGATGATCGCGCTTCAGAAGCTTTGCAATTTTAAGAGTGCTGCATCCCTCTGCAAGATATCTCACTATTTTTTACTTTTCTGAGCCTGTCAAGTCCTTCTTTTGACCCATTTTGCCAAAGGAAAGGAAGTTGCCTAATAATTATGCACACCTGATATAGGGTGTTGATGTTATTAGACCACACCCCTTCTCATTACAGAGATGCACATCACCTAATATGCTTAATTGGTAGTAGGCTTTCGAGC
Organism: Bombina bombina; assembly: GCF_027579735.1. Lineage (NCBI taxonomy): Eukaryota > Metazoa > Chordata > Amphibia > Anura > Bombinatoridae > Bombina > Bombina bombina. Next base: position 591,979,994 of record NC_069501.1, read on the forward strand.
CTATACAGCTTGGAGTAAGACAACATGCATAAAGAGGATGATGTGGTCAAAATACTCATTTGCCTAATAATTCTGCACTCCCTGTATATATATATATATATATATATATATATATATATATATATATATATATATATATATATATATATTGATGCTACAAGCGCTCCCCATATTACTATCATTATTTGTATCCACTCATTGACAGATAGATAATCTCAATTTTAATGATATATTCTGTATGGGCTATATACGCCCCCTCCTTTTGAACCTGTATTTATACATACAATACATATCTTTTTAAAACAAACAGAGACACAGAGTAGTTCACCTTAAATTTCAGTAACTCTGAACCCCATTGAGAACCTGTGGTCCATCATCAAATGTGAGATTTACAAGGAGGGAAAACAGTACACCTCTCTGAACAGTGTCTGGGAGGCTGTGGTTGCTGCTGCACGCAATGTTGATGGTGAACAGATCAAAACACTGACAGAATCCATGGATGGCAGGCTTTTGAGTGTCCTTGCAAAGAAAGGTGGCTATATTGGTCACTGATTTGTTTTTGTTTTGTTTTTGAATGTCAGAAATGTATATTTGTGAATGTTGAGATGTTATATTGGTTTCACTGGTAAAAATAAATAATTGAAATGGGTATATATTTGTTTTTTGTTAAGTTGCCTAATAATTATGCACAGTAATAGTCACCTGCACACACAGATATCCCCCTAAAATAGCTATAACTAAAAACAAACTAAAAACTACTTCCAAAACTATTCAGCTTTGATATTAATGAGTTTTTTGGGTTCATTGAGAACATGGTTGTTGTTCAATAATAAAATTAATCCTCAAAAATACAACTTGCCTAATAATTCTGCACTCCCTGTATATATATTTATATATATATATATAAAATAAAAATAAAAATAGAAATAAAGAAAAAACAGAGAGAAGCAAAAAGTAACCATTTTTATGAGTATGGTTATAGAATGTGATAAAAATGAAATAGAATATATGTATAAGAATAATCCTAAAATATATGCAGTAATATCATTATGGTTCATACTAAGAAGGCTGCCAAGTCAATATCCTTATTAAGCCCCTTGGGTATCTTACTTTCCATAGTATGAAAACAAAAAGCCCCTCATTTTCTTAAGGTTAATTCTCGATCTTCATTTGGATTTGCTTTAATGAATTCTAAAATTGTAACTTTAAGGCAAGAAGGATCTTTATTGTGAAAATATTTGTAATGGGCCGATAGGTTATGAGATTTATCTACATTTTTATTATTAGTGATATGCTCCAAAAGACGTTTCTTATAGGGTCGGGTGGTGCGGTGCACATATTGAAGGACACACCCACATTAGAACAAATACACAACAAAATCTGCCAACAGGATTGAGCTTGCATTCTATTGGCTGTTCCAATCAGCCAGTAGAATGCAAGATCAATCCTATCGGCTGATTGCATCAGCCAATAGGATTTTTCCTACCTTAATTCCGATTGGCTGATAGAATCCTATCAGCCAATTGGAATTCAAGGGACACCATCTTGGATGACGTCATTTTAAGGAACCTTCATTCTTCGCTTGGACTTCATTTGAAGAGGATGCTCCGCGTCGGCTGGATTGAAGATGGACCCGCTCCGCTCAGGATGGATGAAGATAGAAGATGCCGTCTGGATGAAGACTTCTGCCGCTTGGAGGACGTCTTCTGCCCAGATCGGATGAAGACTTCAGCCCCTCTGGAGGTCCAATTGTGCCCGGCTGGGTGAAGGCGTCTCAAGGTAGGGAGATCTTCAAGGGGGTAGTGTTAGTTTTTTTAAGGGGGGATTGGGTGGGTTTTAGAGTAGGGTTGGGTGTGTGGGTGGTGGGTTGTAATGTTGGGGGGGTATTATATTTTTTTTAATAGGTAAAAGAGCTGATAACTTTTGGGCAATGCCCCGCAAAAGGCCCTTTTAAGGGCTATTTGTAATTTAGTATAGGGTAGGGATTTTTATTATTTTGAGGGGCTTTTTTATTTTATTAGGGGGATTAGAGTAGGTGTAATTAGCTTAAAAAATTTTAATTATTTTTTTATTTTCTGTAATTTAGTGTTGTTTTTCGTACTTTAGTTTATTTAATTTAATTGTAGTTAATTATAGTTAGTTTATGTAATTAATTTAATGATAGTGTAGTGTTAGGTGTAATTGTAACTTAGGTTAGGATTTATTTTACAGGTAAATTTGTCTTTATTTTAGCCAGGTAGTTATTAAATAGTTAATATCAATTTAATAACTATTGTACCTAGTTAAAATAAATACAAAGTTGCCTGTAAAATAAAAATAAACCCTAAGATAGCTACAAATGTAAGTATTAGTTATATTGTATTTATCTTAGGGTTTATTTTATAGGTAAGTATTTAGTTTTAAATAGGATTAATTTATTTAATTGTAGTAATTTTATTTTGTTTTATTTAAATTATATTTAAGTTAGCGGGGGTTAGACTTAGGGTTAGACTTAGGTTTAGGGGTTAATAAATTTAATATAGTTGCAGCGACGTTGGGGTCGGCAGATTAGGGGTTAATAAATGTAGGTAGGTGTCGGCGATGTTAGGGACGGCAGATTAGGGGTTAATAAAATGTAACTAGTGTTTGCGAGGCGGGAGTGCGGTGGTTTAGGGGTTAATATATTTATTAAAGTGGCGGTGATGTCCGGTCAGCAGATTAAGGGTTAAAAACTTTATTAAATGGGGGCGGAGCCGGAACGCCGTCTAAGATGGCCGCACCTAATTGAGCTCCTTAATGCGGTGAGGAGTAAGGCAAAGTTTCTACATGGCCGGATCATTATTGTGACCAGAGAAAAGCGCCACTCGTTCTACACATCGGTAACACCCGATGTCCTGAAATCCTAACGGAACTGCTGTGAGAGTTGCGGCCTACACTGAGTAGACTCGACACACTTGCGGCCCGCAGCTGTACAGCGTCTGAAGCTGAAAAGAGGAAAACAAAGCGGATTACAACCGCAAATGGACAAGACCACAGAAAGTGCTCGGCGGTACAAGGTAAAAGCAGCCTCTAATTATAACGCGACAACTACAGTCATTGCAACACTAAAACTAAGCGGGCTACATAAACAGATGACAAAAGATAAAACCAGCAAGATACCAAATAGCTGTTATACAGACAATGCTTGAAAGGTATTTGACCCTGTCACTAACAATCTGGGGCACATGAAGTGGACAACATATTTGTACGGCAGGGAAAGCCATTCTAGACATTATCAGTAGCGGTCCCATGTCCAGACATTAGCCCAGATCACTTTTACGTGACCCCACGTGGGTCTAGCACAAGATAGTTTCTAAGGCTGCTAACACAGTAAGATTGAAGGTTCACATGCCATAAATAATGTGGATTACAGTGGAAGGTTCACATTTTACCCATATTTTAAGTAAAAAGCAGGAGAAGGGCTGTAAATAGGAGGATACTACAACCCTACACTACGCAGTACATAAGCCCTCTGTACACCTCCAGCATTTGCCTAATTAGAGATGGCAACTAGAAGAATTGGTAAATAGGATAAAAATAATAAAGCTATTGCCAGCAACATTAATACCTTCTTTAAACCTATAGATAAGCAGAAGATCACTGAGGAGATATCTAATACAAACACAGATAAAACACAAGAAGAAAGCTACACTATGTCTCAGAACTCTGACACTGTGGGAGATTCTGGCAACGAGGGCCCTATCACATACAAAGCAATGGAAACACTCAAAAACCAGGTGAAGTCTTGTATAAAGGAGGAGTGCGCAGAACTTAAAAAAGAAATTACAGATCTGGGAATCAGAGTAGATACCCTGGAAGGGGATAGAGAAGACATGACAGCAGAACTGCTTAATATGTCAAACAAAGTACGCGTCCAGCAAAAGCAGATTTCAGAATTAGAAATTAAATTAGACGAAATTGAGAACAGAACTCGTCGAAATAACATAAGGATTAAAGGGATACCCGAAACGGTACTAGGATCGCATTTGAGAAATTACTTGGATGGTTTATTCAGATCCCTACTAGAAGAAGACCACCCTGAAATCCCAACAATACAGATGGAAAGAGCACATCGCTCATTAAAACCAAAGCCGCCAGAAACCAACCCTCCCAGAGATGTTGTCATTTGCTTCTCAAAGTTTAAGGAGAAAGAACTTATTCTACAACAAGCACGCAAGCAGCAGAACTTAAAAAACCAAGGAGCTACAAATAAAGTTCTTTGCCGACCTATCTATATTGACCCTGCAAAAGAGAAGGGAGTTTGCAACTCTCACGCAGCACCTCAGATCTTTAAATATCCCTTATAGGTGGGGTTTCCCAGTACAAGTTCAAGTGATAAAAAATGGGAAAAAATACGAATGCTCTCAGGTAATGGATATTAATTCTTTCTGTGCCAAGCTAGACATATCATTACCAACGCCCTCATCAAATGAATCTGGCAAATCTGAGCTACATGGGACAAGACATTCGCCAACCACCAAGCATAGAGCATGGAGTGATGTTACTAAAACTCCTCCCTTCAAGAAAACATCTATTACCAGACCCACAACAACCAAAACATAAAACTCAATCTCGAACAAGCTGAGGAGATAAAGACTACTTACTGTCTCAGTCCTTCCAAAGGGCAGAATGTTACGTTTCAATGAATAGGAAACACCATGTAATGGAGTCTTCAGGTCATCAGACTTTACAAGAGGATGTTGGTAACTATATTTCACTTTCACCAATAATCAAATGGTTAAGCCTTTGAGACTCTCCAATGGTGACATGGTGGGTTGACAAGCTGTTTATTTGTTCTGTTTACTTTTTTATAAGACTTTACAGACTGTCCACATTGTTATTATTTCTGATGCTGATGTTGTTTTATTTCTAAGCACCAGCTTTTTTCTATGTTATATTACAAACTTTAGTTCATTAGCTGGAGCCGTCTCCAGCTAACAGGATAGACATCCACCATTTCACCAGGGTCAAGTAAAAGACCTGAAGGAAGATTACGCACTAGCCTTATAGATAGTTCCTTGCAAAAGTATATGATAGAAGACGTTAAAATGGAAAGTTTCTTTAAATGCTCTCAAGTATACAAAATTGCAATAAGAGGGCATCACTCACCAGTTAGACTATTTCAGGACCCCTAGATAGAATCATTGGAGTACGCCACCACTGATGTGTTAAAGACGCTATTTGACTATTTTTTGTGTGCTAACAGTGACTTTATAACTCATGGCAATAGTCACAGCAGGTGATGATGTGGAAATTCTCTCTCGTAGTTATAATCTTCCTAAAATGTTTATTGTTAAAAATGTTATATGCAGGTTCAAATATTGATCATCTAACTAAGTCATTGTTACAAAGTTAAAACCGAAGGTGAGCCCTTGAGATAAGACTAGGAGTTATTCCCTTTTAGCCATGATTACAATCATACCTTCATGTCGATATCAGATTGTTTCATAATTATTGTTTGTTTATTAGTTGTATAATGACACTTTTAAATGTTTTACCTATTAAACTGCATTTATCCAGATGTATCTTAAATGTACGCCAAACTGGGCCACACTGATCTTCAGTTAGACAACTTATTTGTTTATTGTACGCAATTCTTTTTCAGCCGCAGCATTTCCTAGAAATATCCTATTTGTCGCATATAGTGTTATTTTGTTTTCTTATAGCCTTACCAGACCACTACTCGTCCCCTACTAAACACCCCATTTTTCTTTTTTACACTTTCTATCTCTTTTCTTTCAAGAGATAGCCCATTTTCTCACTTAACTTTGACACTGACCCCCCCCCTCTTTCTTCTTCTCTGTGATCCCCTACCAAAATACCTAACCCATACCCTAATATAGTAGCACTCACCAATACTTCACTTCCAAATAACTGTTTGATACACCTCTCCAATATAAGCTGCTCACTATGGCAAAAACGCAAACACTCAACAAACTCAATATAGCAACACAAAACATGAAAGGGTTTCTATCAGCACAAAAAAGGTCAATTGCACTATATGATTTCTATAAAAAGGGTCTAGACATTGTATTTATACAAGAAACCCATTTTAGGAAAAGACAAGAACCCAAACTCCAATCGCGGCACTACGACAAATACTATACCAGCTCTAACACAACAAAGAAAAATGGGGTTTGTATATTATTCAAAAAAGGCCTCCCCTTTGAATTATTACAGAGTAAACGAGACAATGAGGGTAGATTCTTGCTACTAGTAGGTACCTGCTATGGTAGACCTCTGACACTTCTTAATCTATACGCTCCTAATCGCCCCAAACCAGTCTTTTTCAGAAAAGTGATGAATTTGCTACTCGACCTAGCAAGTGACCCAATATTTATTGCAGGCGACCTAAATTTTCCAATAGACCCTTTCTTAGACGTGTCCTCGGGGAAATCTTACATGCCAACCAAAATGATTAGGGCTAATTGGCAAGCACTTCAAGCCATACCAACCTTTGACGTTTGGCGACTGTCCCACAATTCAACAAGAGATTATACGTTCTTCTCACACCCGCAAAAAATTTACACAAGGCTGGATTACATTCTTGGTGATCAGTCAGCCTTACAGATGTTGATAGACGCCAAAATCTCTCAAACACCCTGGTCAGACCACGCAATGGTGTTGAGCTCATTTGCATGGCCTCAGAAAACTGGTACAAGAAATTCATGGAAATTAAACAATATTGTCTTTACAGACCCCATAATGTTACAATCGATTATAGAAAAGACTTCTATGTTTTTTGATATAAATGACACACAAGACACTACTCACACCAATAACTGGGAAACATATAAATGTTACATTAGGGGGGAGATAATTAAACAAGTGGCTAAGCACCGTAGACAGCAGGAATTAGCATACAAATCCCTCACTGACATGCTTAACATAGCTGAGAAAGACCATCAGAAAAACCCATCCTCTGAGGATTTGTTAACCAAACTAAACAAAGCTAGAGAAGATATGAATCATTTCTCAATAAGAATGCACATAGACGTGCACTTACACTAAATGCAAAATATTTTGCAGAGGGCAATAAAGCTGGCAAACTTTTGGCCAGATCACTTAAAAAGAAACTTTATAAATCCTTCATTAGATCCATCAAAGATGAACACAAAGAAGATCATTTTAAAAGCGAAGATATTGTGAAAGTCTTCTCAGACTACTACAGCAAACTATACAATTTAGATATAACTAACACCTCTACCAGACAAGAACAAATCGACAATTACTTAGCGAGATTAGATCACTATCGGAACTGGATAAAGCAGACTTAGAAACCCCCATAACACTTTTAGAACTACAAAACACCATTAAACAACTTGCCCCTGAAAAAGCACCAGGCCCAGACGGGTTTACCCCGAAATTCTACAAGATGCTTTCACCACAAATTAGCCCACACTTAGTACAACTCTTTAACACTATAGATATAACTTCCCCTTTCACTAGTCGCATGCTAGAAGCAAATATAACGGTCATCCCCAAACCAGGCAAGGACCCTGCCCAAATAACAAATTATAGGCCAATATCATTATTAAATATTGATGTTAAACTATAAGCGAAAATTGTGGCCAACAGGTTAAAACGCTTTCTCCATGATTTGGTAGATGCTGATCAGGTGGGGTTCATACCCACACGCCAGGCCAAAGACAACACTAGTAGACTTTTACATATTATACATCATTCCTCGATAGAACATATTCCTTTTACCCTATTATCAACCGACGCCGAGAAGGCTTTTGATAGGGTGGATTGGCAATTTTTGTGGTCCACCCTATACAAATTTGGTCTCCCACAATTGTTTATAGAAAAAGTTTTGGCAATATATACTGATCCCAATGCAAGAGTCATAGTCAATAATACAGTCTCACAGAACTTCCATATTCGTAATGGCACACGCCAGGGATGCCCCCTCTCCCCCCTGCTCTTCGCCCTATTAGTGGAAATTTTGGTAGCGCAAGTTCGAGCCTCCTCGGAAGTTAGCAGTGTTAAAAAAGGCCAAATTACCACCAAATGTCTGCTATTTGCAGATGACATTCTGTTTACATTGACTAATCCTAAAAAATCTCTCCACGAGCTTGTTGAAATTATGGCGGAGTATAAAAAACTATCTAACTTCTCCATCAATATGGGGAAATCAATGATCTTGCCCGTGCGGCTGAATTTGGAAGATGACCTATATATCAAAACTCAAACCTCATTTCCCACAACAAATCAGATTACATACTTAGGACTAATTATTAAACCCAATATTACTGAAACTATAGAATCAAATTACAAAGCCCTAAAACAGAAGATAGAAATTGAATTAAATACCTGGCATAAGAAGGGACACTTAACATTATTAGGTAGGGTCAATGCGATTAAAATGACTACACTACCCAAGATACTATATGTATTACAAACATTGATACTTATTCCTTCGACATCATATCTAACAAACCTACAAAAGCAGATCTTTAATTTTATTTGGTCATATTCAAAACCAAGAATTCCCGCCCATACCCTATACCTCTCAAGGCAGCAAGGGGGCCTGGGTATACCAAATCTGTTGAATTATTACAAAGCAGTACATCTATCTCGCATTATCACATGGAACAAGCCCACTGACCCTAAGTTATGGGTTTCAATGTATGCCCAACAATTAACAGGTATTACCATACGTGTCATTTGCTGGATCCCTAATAAATATCGCCCAAAGGAAGTTAAACAAAATATTTTTATTGGAGAAACACTCCATATATGGGATGCACTCTTAGGCACACACAAACAGATTTCGACTCCCATCTCACCACTCAAACCCATATTAAATAATAAACTTTTCCCGGGACTCCAAACTACTAAACCCGCCATCAAAGATGGATCTCCCTCATTTGTACCAATTTATCAAATAATGAAGGAAGGACATATTAAAAACTTCATTGACATCCAAAATGACATAGGCCCTCCTCTAGATACTTGGTTCTCCTACTTTCAGATCTGACATTTCCTACAATCACACCCACAGAAATCAAACATCAGCAGACCAAAAACAGCCTTTGAGACACTTTGCCTTCTCCCTAAGACCCCAAGACACCTAATCTCTCTCACATACCAGTTATAGCAGACACTAGATGCCCATAAAACCTCATCTTTCAGAACATTGTGGGAAAAAGAACTAAATTTACAGTTCACTGACCAGGATTGGGAGAGGTGCTTTACCTCTTTTAAAAAATCTTCTACCTCTGCTAATATTGTAGAAACCAACTATAAGCTACTTTCTAGGTGGTATTTAACACCCACACGCTTAAAGGGACAGTCTAGTATAAATTAAACTTTCATTATTCAGATAGGACTTTTAATTTTAATCAACTTTCCAATTTACTTTTATCATCAAATTTGCTTTTTCCTCTTGGTATTCTTAGTTTAAACTAAACATAGGTAGGTTCATATGCTAATTTCTAAGCCTTTGAGGGCTGCCTCTTATCACAGGCTTTTTAAATCTCTTTTCAACACAAAGAGACAGAAAGTACACGTGGGCCATATAGATAACACTGTGTTCAGGCACAGGGGGTTATTTAAGATCTAGCACAAAACAATGCTTAATTTAAGACAATAGATAATAAACAGTCACAGTCATGTGATCAGGGGGCTGGAAGAAGGTTCCTAGATACAAGGTAACCACAGAGGTAAAAAGTATATTAATATAACTGTGTTGGTTATGCAAAACTGGGGAATGGGTAATAAAGGGATTATGTATCTTTTAAAACTATAACAATTCTATGGTAGACTGTCCCTTTAAATAGAATCTACCCCTCAGTATCTCCGAAATGTTGGAGACTTTGTGACGAATGTGCAACACTATCTCATATTTGGTGGCATTGCCCACTTATAAGACCTTTCTGGTTACAAGTTGAACAGCACATTTCTGAAAAATTGAACCATAGTATAATACTTGACCCTCAGGTGATTCTGTTAAATTATCTGCCTAACCTCAGATGCCAATATAAAAATTCACTACTTCAGAAAAGACTGATACCGCGCTTATGGAAAAAAAAACAAAGTACCCACTTTGCAGCAGTGGTTAGATGAAGCACAACATGTACTTTAGAAGAGATGTATCACAGTTACTATTCTAGAAAAGACCACTTTCTTAATATACTCTTTCTATGGAATCATGACTGATTAACACATAACTTAATGAAATAATGGTCAACACGAACAGACACAAACTTATAAACTCCTGGAGTGCTCCCCCAACCCTTCCCACCCCTCTTCTTTTGTCCACTTTCTTGCCTTTTTATCTTATAATCTTTTAGGTCTGGAAATTGTTGTCAGGAAGATGTTGAATGACCTAACGACCTGATGTCAATATACACTCTTCTTTTGTTTGCAATTTGGATAAATTTAGATAAGATCAATTTTGTTTGTAAACATGCATATTGTTTATATTGTTATTTTGTCAATAAAAAAATATTGAATTTAAAAAAAAAAAACTTTATTAAAGTGTTTCCGTTGTGGGGGGGGAGCCTCGGTTTAGGGGTTAATAGGTAGTTTATGGGTGTTAGTGTACTTTGCAGCACTTTAGTTAAGAGTTTTATGTTACGGCGTTAGCCCATAAAACTCTTAACTACTGACTTTTAAATGCGGTAGGAGTCTTGACAGGAGAGGGTCTACCGCTCACTTCTTCCAAGACTCGTAATACCGGCGTTATGCAAGTCCCATTGAAAAGATAGGATACGCAATTGATGTAAGGGGATTTGCGGTAAGCTCGAGTCGGTAGACCCTCTCCTGCCAGACTCGTAATACCAGCAGGCGTTAAAAAGCAGCGTTGGGACCTCTCAACACTGCTTTTTAAGGCTAATGCAAGACTTGTAATCTAGGCGTTTATTTCCTGAATAGTGGTGGATGCATGATATCAATTTGCCCGATGCTAGGAGCCAGAACGGATATCAAATTTTTATTTTTCCTGAAGATTATCTTAGGACCCATGTCTATAATGTCTTTTAATAAATCATCCTTTTCTAGGATGTGCTAATGTTTATTTAAATTTTTTCTTATTTCATTTGCTCCCTCATTATATGGGGTAATTATAGTGACTCCTTGTGTAAGGTTCATATGTCCTTTTAGTGTTATTTAGGCCATTCTTATCTTTAATAGTGATGTCGCGAACCTAAAAATTTTGGTTCGCGAACGGCGGACTCGAACTTCCACAACTGTTTCAATAGGCAGGCGAACTTTAAAACCAACAGGGACTCTTTCTGGCCACAATAGTGATGGAAAAGTTGTTTCAAGGGGACTAACACCTGGACTGTGGCATGCCGGAGGGGGATCCATAGCAAAACCCCCATGGAAAATTACATAGTTGATGCAGAGTCTGGTTTTAATCCATAAAGGGCATAAATCACCTAACATTCCTAAATTGTTTGGAATAACGGGCTTTAAAACATCAGGTATGATGTTGTATTGATCAGGTAGTGTAAGGGTTACGCCCGCTTCACAGTGACAGACCAAACTCCCCGTGTAACGCACCGCAAACAACCGCAAACAGTCCATTTGCACAAGCACGAGATAGATAGATTTGATAGATAGATACATAGATTACATAGATCAATAGATGCAATATACATATGATAGATACAAATTACATAGATCAATAGATGCAATATACATTTGATAGATACGAATTACATGGATAAATAGATGCAATATACATTTGATAGATACGAATTACATAGATCAATAGATGCAATATACATTTGATAGATACGAATTACATAGATCAATAGATGCAATATACATTTGATAGATACAAATTACATAGATCAATAGATGCAATATACATTTGATAGATACGAATTACATAGATCAATAGATGCAATATACATTTGATAGATACGAATTACATAGATCAATAGATGCAATATATATTTCATAGATACGATTGATAGTTAGATAGATTTGATAGATGAGATAGATTTGATAGATATATAATTTCCCAGACAGAGAATTACAAGACGTGCAGTCTGGGACCCATGATAAGGTTCCCAGAGGCAGTTGCGGCGCCAGGGGACGTGTAAATGGATTTTCGGAACCGGGAGATGGAAAAAGATGCTTGGTCGGTCCTCCTGCTTCAAATTTGGGGCACTGCGCGTGCAATCTATTGTGCCACCAGATATGAGTGGTGTGTTAAGTAGTACTATTCTTAGCAGTTTAATACCTGTTACTCCCCCTATCGGGGGAGGTGTATATGGCATGGATTTTAGGAACCAGGAGATGGGAAAAGATGCTTGGTCGGTCCTCCTACTTCAAATTTGGCCGAAACACAAGTGGCTGTAACAAAACAGTCCGGCCACAAGATAGATAGATTTTATAGATAGATACATAGTTTACATAGATCAATAGATGCAATATACATATGATAGATACATATTACCTAGATCAATAAATGCAATATACATTTGATAGATACGAATTACATAGATCAATAGATGCAATATACATTTGATAGATACGAATTACATAGATCAATAGATGCAATATACATTTGATAGATACGAATTACATAGATCAATAGATGCAATATACATTTGATAGATACGAATTACATAGATCAATAGATGCAATATACATTTGATAGATACAATTGATAGTTAGATAGATTTGATAGATAAAGAGATAGATTGGATAGATATATAATTTCCCAGACAGAGAATTACAAGACGTGCGGTCTGTGACCCATGGTAAGGTTCCCAGAGGCAGTTGCGGCGCCAGGGGACGTGTATATGGCAAGGATTTTCGGAACCGGGAGATGGAAAAAGATGCTTGGTCGGTCCTCCTGCTTCAAATTTGGGGCACTGCGCGTGCAATCTATTGTGCCACCAGATATGAGTGGTGTGTTAAGTAGTACTATTCTTAGCAGTTTAATACCTGTTACTCCCCCTATTGGGGGAGGTATATATGGCATGGATTTTAGGAACCGGGAGATGGAAAAAGATGCTTGGTCGGTCCTCCTACTACAAATTTGGCCGAAACACAAGTGGCTGTCACAAAAAAGTCCAGCCACGAGATAGATTTGATAGATAGAGACATAGTTTACATAGATCAATAGATGCAATATACATTGGATAGATACAAATAACATAGATCAATAGATGCAATATACATTTGATAGATACAAATTACATAGATCAATAGATGCAATATACATATGATAGATACGAATTACATAGATCAATAGATGCAATATACATTTGATAGATACGAATTACATAGATCAATATACATTTGATAGATACGAATTACATAGAAGATCAATAGATGCAATATACATTTGATAGATACGAATTACATAGATCAATAGATGCAATATACATTTGATAGATACGAATTACATAGATCAATAGATGCAATATACAATTGATAGATACAAATTACATAGATCAATAGATGCAATATACATTTGATAGATACAAATTACATAGATCAATAGATGCAATATACATTTGATAGATACAAATTACATAGATCAATAGATGCAATATACATTTGATAGATACGAATGATAGTTAGATAGATTTGATAGATAAAGAGATAGATTTGATAGATATATAATTTCCCAGACAGAGAATTACAAGACGTGCAGTCTGGGACCCATGGTATGGTTCCCAGAGGCAGTTGCGGCGCCAGGGGACGTGTATATGGCATGGATTTTCGGAACCGGGAGATGGAAAAAGATGCTCGGTTGGTCCTCCTGCTTCAAATTTGGGGCACTGCCCATGCAATCTATTGTGCCACCAGATATGAGTGGTGTGTTAAGTAGTACTATTCTTAGCAGTTTAATACCTGTTACTCCCCCTATCGGGGGAGGTGTATATGGCATGGATTTTAGGAACCGGGAGATGGAAAAAGATGCTTGGTCGGTCCTCCTACTTCAAATTTGGCCGAAACACAAGTGGCTGTCACAAAACAGTCCGGCCACGAGATAGATAGATTTGATAGATAGATACATAGTTTACATAGATCAATAGATGCAATATACATTGGATAGATACAAATTACATAGATCAAAAGATGCAATATACATTTGATAGATACGAATTACATAGATCAATAGATGCAATATACATATGATAGATACGAATTACATAGATCAATAGATGCAATATACATTTGATAGATACTAATTACATAGATCAATAGATGCAATAAAAATTTGATAGATAGGAATTACATAGATCAATAGATGCAATACACATTTGATAGATACAAATTACATAGATCAATAGATGCAATATACATTTGATAGATACGAATTACATAGAAGATCAATAGATGCAATATACATTTGATAGATACGAATTACATAGAAGATCAATAGATGCAATATACATTTGATAGATACGAATTACATAGATCAATCGATGCAATATACATTTGATAGATACAAATTACATAGAAGATCAATAGATGCAATATACATTTGATAGATACGAATTACATAGAAGATCAATAGATGCAATATACATTTGATAGATACGAATTACATAGATCAAAAGATGCAATATACATTTGATAGATACGAATTACATAGATCAATAGATGCAATATACATTTGATAGATACGAATTACATAGATCAATAGATGCAATATACATTTGATAGATACGATTGATAGTTAGATAGATTTGATAGATAAATAGATAGATTTGATAGATATATAATTTCCCAGACAGAGAATTACAAAGAAGTGCGGCTTAGACCCATGGTAAGGTAACTTCCTTTTGCACAATCGAGTACAGGTTGGGGTCCGCTATTGCCTTTTGTGCAAAGAAATTGTGGCCGGGTACCTTCCACTGCGGTGTCCCCTATCAGGGGACGTGTATATGGCATGGATTTTCGGAACCGGGAGATGGAAAAAGATGCTTGGACACCCAGTACAGGTCGTTCTCCTTCAGCCTTTTTATACGAGGGTCCCCGACCCTCAACAGGTACGACAGCATGAAAGACCCCATATGCCATGACTTCCTTTTGCACAATCGAGTACAGGTATGGCATCGATTTTAGGAACCCGGAGATAATTTTTAGGAACCGGGAGATGGAAAAAGATGCTTGGACACCCAGTACAGGTCGTTCTCCTTCAGCCTTTTTATACGAGGGTCCCCGACCCTCAACAGGCACGACAGCATGAAAGACCCCATATGCCATGACTTCCTTTTGCACAATCGAGTACAGGTATGTCATTAATTTTAGGAACCAGGAGATAATTTTTAGGAACCGGGAGATGGAAAAAGATGCTTGGACACCCGGTACAGGTCGTTCTCCTTCAGCCTTTTTATATGAGCGTCCCCGACCCTCAACAGGCCAGGCAGTTTGAAAGACCCCATATGCCATGACTTCCTTTTGCACACTCGAGTACAGGTATGGCATCAATTTTAGGAACCCAGAGATAATTTTTAGGGACCGGGAGATGAAAAAAATGCTTGGTCGGTCCTCCTACTTCAAATTTGGGGCACTGCACGTGCAATCTACTGTGCCACCAGATATGAGTGGTGTGTTAAGTAGTACTATTCTTAGCAGTTTAATCCCTATTATGTGCCTTTTTTTTGGTTTGGGTTTTGAAGCCACAGTGCAGCACCAGAGGCCAGAAAAATTAGGCATGTACACATGCCTGAAAAATCAGGCCAGAAAAATTGATGTTTGTTTGACAGTTAGAAAGTGCCCTAAAACATTGCGGCTTGAACCCTAGTTGTTGGTGGATAAGTCACGCAAGTCATCCGGCATTCGAAGATAAAATACAGCAGCGTGTGGACCATTTTTAGCCCAAGGCAGCTGATCTCATCAGGCCTTTTTTACTCAAATGTATCGCCCAATGTCAGTCCCTTCGGGATCCATCCCTCATTCATTTTAATAAAGGTGAGATAATCAAGACTTTTTTGACCTAGGCGACTTCTCTTCTCAGTGACAATACCTCCTGCTGCACTGAAGGTCCTTTGTGACAGGACACTTGAAGCGGGGCAGGCCAGAAGTTCGATTGCAAATTGGGATAGCTCAGGCCACAGGTCAAGCCTGCACACCCAGTAGTCAAGGGGTCCATCGCTTCTCAGAGTTTCGAGATCCGCAGTTAATGCGATGTAGTCTGCTATGGGCAAGGGGGTGACTTTGGGACATTGGCTTCTTACGCTCAAACAAGTCCTTGACAGACACCTGACTGTGGGCAGATGAGCAGGAACTGCTACGGAAGAGAGACTGAGTGGCGGATGGTTGAGAGGGGGCAAGGAGTACAGCAGTGGTTGACGTGGCTGAAGATGCTGGACCAGGAGGAGGATGGCGGCTTTGAGCTTGTGTGCTGCTTCTACTCATGTGTTCATCCCATCGGCGTTTGTGATGTGAGATCATGTGCCTTCGCAAAACAGTTGTACCTAGGTGGGTGTTGGACTTCCCACGACTCAGTTTCTTTTGGCACAGGTTGCAAATGGCATTGCTGTTGTCAGAGGCAGACGCACAAAAAAAATGCTACACTGCTAAGCTCTGCGATGAAGGCATTCTGGTGGTGGCAACAGCATGCGTTGATTGGCGTGCTGTCTGGCTGACCCCGGGTGCCGATGCATGCTGTCTGACTGTGCCACTATCTCCTTGCAACGACCTCCCCCTGCTTCCAACTCGTCTCCTCCTCCTCCTCTCTGTCTCCCCATCTGAACTTTCCCCATCTGAACTTTCCCCCTCTTCTTCTTCTTTTCTAGCGGGCACCCACGTGACATCCACCAGCGTCATCATCAAACGCTTCACTTGTATCTGACAAATCAACAAAGGAAGCAGCAGCGGGTACGACATCATCATCACACCGTACGTCCATGTCTGTAATGCTGCCTGACTGAGACATATCACTGTTATCTACATCCTCTGTCAATGATGGTTGTGCATCACTCATTTCTTCCAACTGATGTGTCAATAACTCCTCTGACAGATCAAGTGAAGTGGCTGTGGTGCTAGGGTTGGTGGTGGCGGCGGCAGGCGGGCGAGTGGCACTGGTCACTTGAGAGGTGCCCGAAGCTAACCTGGAGGTGGATGGTGCGTCAAGGTTCAGAGCGGAAGCTGTAGAAGATTGGGTGTCCTGTGTTAGCCAGTCAACTAGGTCCTCCTCAGACTTTTTCGCGTTCATGGTACGTGGCCTCTGAACACTGGTCATTATTGTAGGGTCAAAGGGAATCACAGCACCACGACCACAACGGCACCTGCGGGGTGGCCTGCCTCTGCCTGTCATTTTTCTTTAAAATGTAGACTTACACTACTATTAAACAAAATATGAGTGATGCCACTGGGCAAGTGGGCACAGTATACGCTGTGAGCCTGACACAAAAAAGCAGACTGATGTTTCACAGTCAAAAATGTTTATTTTTTAAATATTTACACTACTGTTACAACAAATATGAGTGGTGCCACTAACTTGGCAAGTGGGCCTGGCACACACGCTGGCAGGCAGGCAACTGCAATAAGATTACACTAGCAGACTGATGTTTCACAGTCAAAAAAGCTTTTTTTTTTTAAATATTTACACTACTGTTACAACAAATATGAGTGGGGCCACTAACTTGGCAGGTGGGCCTGGCACACACGCTGGCAGGCTGGCAACTTTAATTAGATTACACTAGCAGACTGATGTTTCACAGTCAAAAAAGCTTTTTTTTAAAAATATTTACACTACTGTTATAACAAATATGATTGGTGGCACTAGTTGGCAAGTGAGCCTGGCACACATGCTGGCAGGCAGGCAACTGCAATTAGATTGCACTAGCAGATTGATGTTTCACAGTCAAAATGTTTTTTTTATAAATATTTACACTACTGTTACAACAAATATGAGTGGTGCCACTAACTTGGCAAGTGGGCCTGGCACACACGCTGGCAGGCAGGCAACTGCAATAAGATTACACTAGCAGGCTGATGTTTCACAGTCAAAAAAGCTTTTTTTAAAAAAATATTTACACTACTGTTATAACAAATATGATTGGTGACACTAGTTGGCAAGTGGGCCTGGCACACGCCCTGGCAGGCAGGCAACTGCAATTAGATTGCACTAGCAGACTGATGTTTCACAGTCAAAAAAGTTTTTTTAAAAATATTTACACTACTGTTACAACAAATATGAGTGGTGCCACTAACTTGGCAAGTGGGCCTGGAACACACGCTGGCAGGCAGGCAACTTCAATTAGATTACACTAGCAGACTGATGTTTCACAGTCAAAAAAGCTTTTTTTAATAAATATTTACACTACTGTTACAACAAATATGAGTGGTGCCACAAAACTTGGCAAGTGGGCCTGGCACACACGCTGGCAGGCAGGCAACTTCAATTAGATTACACTAGCAGACTGATGTTTCACAGTCAAAAAAGCTTTTTTTTAAAATATTTACACGACTGTTATAACAAATATGATTGGTGGCACTAGTTGGCAAGTGAGCCTGGCACACACGCTGGCAGGCAGGCAACTGCAATTAAATTACACTAGCTGACTGATGTTTCACAGTCAAAAAAGTTTTTTTTTAAAATATTTACACTACTGTTACAACAAATATGAATGGTGCCACTAACTTGGAAAGTAGGCCTGGCACACACGCTGGCAGGCAGGCAAATTCAATTAGATTACACTAGCAGACTGATGATTCACAGTCAAAAAAGTTTTTTTTTTAAATATTTACACTACTGTTATAACAAATATGATTGGTGCCACTAACTTGGCAAGTGGGCCTGGCACACACGCTGGCAGGCAGGCAACTGCAATAAGATTACACTAGCAGACTGATGTTTCACAGTCAAAAAAGCTTTTTTTTTTTTTTAAATATTTACACTACTGTTACAACAAATATGAGTGGGGCCACTAACTTGGCAGGTGGACCTGGCACACACGCTGGCAGGCAGGCAACTTTAATTAGATTACACTAGCAGACTGATGTTTCACAGTCAAAAAAGCTTTTTTAAAAAAATATTTACACTACTGTTATAACAAATATGATTGGTGGCACTAGTTGGCAAGTGAGCCTGGCACACATGCTGGCAGGCAGGCAACTGCAATTAGATTGCACTAGCAGATTGATGTTTCACAGTCAAAATGTTTTTTTTATAAATATTTACACTACTGTTACAACAAATATGAGTGGTGCCACTAACTTGGCAAGTGGGCCTGGCACACACGCTGGCAGGCAGGCAGGCAACTGCAATAAGATTACACTAGCAGGCTGATGTTTCACAGTCAAAAAAGCTTTTTTTTAAAAAATATTTACACTACTGTTATAACAAAAATGATTGGTGACACTAGTTGGCAAGTGGGCCTGGCACACGCGCTGGCAGGCAGGCAACTGCAATTAGATTGCACTAGCAGACTGATGTTTCACAGTCAAAAAAGTTTTTTTTAAAATATTTACACTACTGTTACAACAAATATGAGTGGTGCCACTAACTTGGCAAGTGGGCCTGGCACACACGCTGGCAGGCAGGCAACTTCAATTAGATTACACTAGCAGACTGATGTTTCACAGTCAAAAAAGCTTTTTTTAATAAATATTTACACTACTGTTACAACAAATATGAGTGGTGCCACAAAACTTGGCAAGTGGGCCTGGCACACACGCTGGCAGGCAGGCAACTTCAATTAGATTACACTAGCAGACTGATGTTTCACAGTCAAAAAAGCTTTTTTAAAAAATATTTACACTACTGTTATAACAAATATGATTGGTGGCACTAGTTGGCAAGTGAGCCAGGCACACACGCTGGCAGGCAGGCAACTGCAATTAAATTACACTAGCTGACTGATGTTTCACAGTCAAAAAAGTTTTTTTTTTAAATATTTACACTACTGTTACAACAAATATGAGTGGTGCCACTAACTTGGAAAGTAGGCCTGGCACACACGCTGGCAGGCAGGCAAATTCAATTAGATTACACTAGCAGACTGATGATTCACAGTCAAAAAAAGTTTTTTTTTTAAATATTTACACTACTGTTATAACAAATATGATTGGTGGCACTAGTTGGCAAGTGGGCCTGGCACACACGCTGGCAGGCAACTGCAATTAGATTGCCCTAGCAGACTGATGTTTCACAGTCAAAAAAGTTTTTTTTTTAAATATTTATACTACTGTTATAACAAATAAGAGTGGTGGCACTAACTTGGAAAGTGGGCATGGCACACACGCTGGCAGGCAGGCAACTGCAATTAGATTACACTAGCAGACTGATGTTTCACAGTCAAAAAAGTTTTTTTTTAAATATTTACACTACTGTTATAACAAATATGATTGGTGGCACTAGTTGGCAAGTGGGCCTGGCACACACGCTGGCAGGCAGGCAACTGCAATTAAATAACACTAGCAGACTGATGTAAAAGTTTTTTTTTAAAAAAATTACACTAATGTTACAACAGATATGAGTGGTGGCACTGAGGAAGTAGGCACAGTATATGCTGTTAGCCTGACACAGAGGCTGGCACTAGTGGCAGGCTGGCCTGGCAACTAAAATTAAATAACACTAGCAGACTGATGTAAAAGTTTTTTTTAAAAAAAAATTACACTAATGTTACAACAGATATGAGTGGTGGCACTGAGGAAGTAGGCACAGTATATGCTGTGAGCCTGACACACAGGCTGGCACTAGTGGCAGGCTGGCCTGGCAACTAAAATTAAATATCACTAGCAGACTGATGTAAAAGTTTTTTGTTTTTTTAAATTTACACTAATGTTACAACAGATATGAGTGGTGGCACTGAGGAAGTAGGCACAGTATATGCTGTGAACCTGACACACAGGCTGGCACTAGTGGCAGGCTGGCCTGGCAACTAAAATTAAATAACACTAGCAGACTGATGTAAAAGTTTTTTTAAAAAAAAAATGTACACTAATGTTACAACAGATATGAGTGGTGGCACTGAGCAAGTAGGCACAGTATATGCTGTGAGCCTGACACACAGGCTGGCACTAGTGGCAGGCTGGCCTGGCAACTAAAATTAAATAACACTAGCAGACTGATATAAAAGTTTTTTTTTAAAAAATTACACTAATGTTACAACAGATATGAGTGGTGGCACTGAGGGAGTAGGCACAGTATATGCTGTGAGCCTGACACACAGGCTGGCATTAGTGGCAGGCTGGCCTGGCAACTAAAATTAAATAACACTAGCAGACTGATGTAAAAGTTTTTTTTTTAAAATTTACACTAATGTTACAACAGATATGAGTGGTGGCACTGAGGAAGTAGGCACAGTATATGCTGTGAGCCTGACACACATGCTGGCACTAGTGGCAGGCTGGCCTGGCAACTAAAATTACAACTAAAATTAAATAACACTAGCAGACTGATGTAAAAGTTTTTTAAAAACAAAATGTACACTAATGTTACAACAGATATGAGTGGTGGCACTGAGGAAGTAGGCACAGTATATGCTGTGAGCCTGACACACAGGCTGGCACTAGTGGCAGGCTGGCCTGGCAACTAAAATTAAATAACACTAGCAGACTGATGTAAAAGTTTTTTTTTTTTTTTTTTAAATTACACTAATGTTACAACATATATGAGTGGTGGTGGCACTGAGGAAGTAGGCACAGTATATGCTGTGAGCCTGACACACAGGCTGGCACTAGTGGCAGGCTGGCCTGGCAACTAAAATTAAATAACACTAGCAGACTGATGTAAATGTTTTTTTAAAAAAAATGTACACTAATGTTACAACAGATATGAGTGGTGGTGGCACTGAGGAAGTATGCACAGTATATGCTGTGAGCCTGACACACAGGCTGGCACTAGTGGCAGGCTGGCCTGGCAACTAAAATTAAATAACACTAGCAGACTGATGTAAAAGTTTTTTTTTAAAAAAAAATTTCACTAATGTTACAACAGATATGAGTGGTGGCACTGAGCAAGTAGGCACAGTATATGCTGTGAGCCTGACACACAGGCTGGCACTAGTGGCAGGCTGGCCTGGCAACTAAAATTAAATAACACTAGCAGACTGATGTAAAAGTTTTTTTGTTTTTTTTTTAAATTACACTAATGTTACAACAGATATGAGTGGTGGCACTGAGGAAGTAGGCACAGTATATGCTGTGAGCCTGACACACAGGCTGGCACTAGTGGCAGGCTGGCCTGGCAACTAAAATTACAACTAAAATTAAATAACACTAGCAGACTGATGTAAAAGTTTTTTTAAAAAAATGTACACTACTGTTACAACAAATATGAGTGGTGCCACTAACTTGGCAAGTGGGCCTGGCACACACGCTGGCAGGCAGGCAGGCAACTGCAATAAGATTACACTAGCAGGCTGATGTTTCACAGTCAAAAAAGCTTTTTTTTAAAAAATATTTACACTACTGTTATAACAAAAATGATTGGTGACACTAGTTGGCAAGTGGGCCTGGCACACGCGCTGGCAGGCAGGCAACTGCAATTAGATTGCACTAGCAGACTGATGTTTCACAGTCAAAAAAGTTTTTTTAAAAATATTTACACTACTGTTACAACAAATATGAGTGGTGCCACTAACTTGGCAAGTGGGCCTGGCACACACGCTGGCAGGCAGGCAACTTCAATTAGATTACACTAGCAGACTGATGTTTCACAGTCAAAAAAGCTTTTTTTAATAAATATTTACACTACTGTTACAACAAATATGAGTGGTGCCACAAAACTTGGCAAGTGGGCCTGGCACACACGCTGGCAGGCAGGCAACTTCAATTAGATTACACTAGCAGACTGATGTTTCACAGTCAAAAAAGCTTTTTTAAAAAATATTTAAACTACTGTTATAACAAATATGATTGGTGGCACTAGTTGGCAAGTGAGCCAGGCACACACGCTGGCAGGCAGGCAACTGCAATTAAATTACACTAGCTGACTGATGTTTCACAGTCAAAAAAGTTTTTTTTTTAAATATTTACACTATTGTTACAACAAATATGAGTGGTGCCACTAACTTGGAAAGTAGGCCTGGCACACACGCTGGCAGGCAGGCAAATTCAATTAGATTACACTAGCAGACTGATGATTCACAGTCAAAAAAGTTTTTTTTTTAAATATTTACACTACTGTTATAACAAATATGATTGGTGGCACTAGTTGGCAAGTGGGCCTGGCACACACGCTGGCAGGCAGGCAGGCAACTGCAATTAGATTGCCCTAGCAGACTGATGTTTCACAGTCAAAAAAGTTTTTTTTTTAAATATTTATACTACTGTTATAACAAATAAGAGTGGTGGCACTAACTTGGAAAGTGGGCATGGCACACATGCTGGCAGGCAGGCAACTGCAATTAGATTACACTAGCAGACTGATGTTTCACAGTCAAAAAAGTTTTTTTTAAAATATTTACACTACTGTTATAACAAATATGATTGGTGGCACTAGTTGGCAAGTGGGCCTGGCACACACGCTGGCAGGCAGGCAACTGCAATTAAATAACACTAGCAGACTGATGTAAAAGTTTTTTTAAAAAAAAATTACACTAATGTTACAACAGATATGAGTGGTGGCACTGAGGAAGTAGGCACAGTATATGCTGTGAGCCTGACACACAGGCTGGCACTAGTGGCAGGCTGGCCTGGCAACTAAAATTAAATAACACTAGCAGACTGATGTAAAAGTTTTTTTTAAAAAAAAATACACTAATGTTACAACATATATGAGTGGTGGTGGCACTGAGGAAGTAGGCACAGTATATGCTGTGAGCCTGACACACAGGCTGGCACTAGTGGCAGGCTGGCCTGGCAACTAAAATGAAATAACACTAGCAGACTGATGTAAATGTTTTTTTTTTAAAAATGTACACTAATGTTACAACAGATATGAGTGGTGGTGGCACTGAGGAAGTAGGCACAGTATATGCTGTAAGCCTAACACACAGGCTGGCACTAGTGGCAGGCTGGCCTGGCAACTAAAATTAAATAACACTAGCAGACTGATGTAAAAGTTTTTTTTTTTTAAAAATTACACTAATGTTACAACAGATATGAGTGGTGGTGGCACTGAGGAAGTAGGCACAGTATATGCTGTGAGCCTAACACACAGGCTGGCACTAGTGGCAGGCTGGCCTGGCAACTAAAATTAAATAACACTAGCAGACTGATGTAAAAGTTTTTTTTTTTTAAAAAATTACACTAATGTTACAACAGATATGAGTGGTGGTGGCGCTGAGGAAGTAGGCACAGTATATGCTGTGAGCCTGACACACAGGCTGGCACAAGTGGCAGGCTGGCCTGGCAACTAAAATTAAATAACACTAGCAGACTGATGTAAAAGTTTTTTTTAAAAAAAATGTACACTATGAGTGGTGGCACTGAGGAAGTAGGCACAGTATATGCTGTGAGCCTGACACACAGGCTGGCACAAGTGGCAGGCTGGCCTGGCAACTAAAATTAAATAACACTAGCAGACTGATGTAAAAGTTTTTTTTTTTTTTTAAATTACACTAATGTTACAACAGATATGTGTGGTGGCACCGAGGCTGGCAGTGGCAGGCTGGCTGGCAACTGAAATTAGATTACACTAGCAGACTGATGTAAAAGTTTTTTTTTTTTTAAATTTACACTAATGTTACACCAGATATTAGTGGTGGCACTGAGCAATTATGCACAGTATATGCTGTGAGCCTGACACACAGGCCTGCTGGCAACTGAAATTAGATTACACTAGCAGACTGATGTAAAAGTTTTTTTTTTTTTTTAAATTTACACTAATGTTACACCAGATATGAGTGGTGGCAGTGAGCAAGTAGGCACAGTATATGCTGTGAGCCTGACACACAGGCTGACAGGCAGGCAAATGCAATTAGATTGTCCTTACAGCAGAGATCAGATGAGTCCTTCAGGACTGTAGTGGACACTGAATACACTAGCCTAGCTATCAATTTCCCTATAAAATCATCAGCAGCAGCAGCAGCAGCACTATCCCTCCTCTCACTAAGAATGCAGGATCATAATGAATCTAAAATGGCTGCTGCCCAGGAGCTGGGAGGGTCTGGGAGGGCGTGCCTGCTGCTGATTGGCTGAAATGTGTCTGCAGACTGTGAAATACAGGGTCAAAGTTTACTCAATGATGACGAATAGGGGGCGGATCGAACATCGCATATGTTCGCCTGCCGCGGCGAACGCGAAAAAGCTAAGATCTCCGGCGAACTGTTCGCGACATCACTAATCTTTAACGGTTCTGGATTTATCATCCAATAAAGATTTCCTATCCAAATTCATTACTTTATCATAGGCATTTTCTTTTACCTTTTATTCGTATAGCCCTTTGAAATTAGTTTATCCTTAAAAATGGCAACTTCTGTTTCAAAATCTTCTATTTTAGTACAATTTCTTCTCAAACGATGGAACTGGCCAAACAGTATGCTTTTTATCCAGTCCGGTTGATGGCAACTTTTTGCATTTAGATACTCATTGCTGTCTTTTATCTTTTTATACAATTTAGTACACATATTGCTATTCTCACTGACTAGAACCAGATCTAGAAATTCAATTTCATTATTGCTCATTTTATCGGTAAATGTGAGATTATACTCATTACTGTTAATATAAGATGTAAAATTTATAGATTCTTCGTCACCACTCCAAATAAGTAAGATGTCAATGATAAATCTTATCCATGTAACTACTGTATATGCTCAGAAAAGGGATTATTCTTCAAAATATGATTTTCTTCCCAGAATCCCATATACAGGTTAGCGTAACTCGGGACAAATTTAGTGCCCATTGTAGTCCCGCTAACCTGTAGATAGAATTCATTGTTAAACCAGAAGTAATTCCTCTAGGATAAATTAAATAGACTCCAGGAGGAAATCTCTCTTGGGTGGAGGGAGAGAAGTATGAAGATTGAGCCAAAATTGAATGGCTTCCAAGCTCAGTGAATGTGGGATATTAGTATATAATGCATTAAAGTCAAAGGTCACCCATTTATAATGGGGTTCCCACCTGATACTAGATATTTTATCTATAGTATGAGGGGTATCACGTATAAAAGATCTTAGAGTTGGAATAATAGGTTGTAGATATGTATCTACATATTCACACAGCTTTGTAGTAAGTGAGCCAATACCAGAAACTATTGGTCTACCGGGGGGGCATGATGCATGTTTGTGTATTTTTGGTAAGTGGTAGAAAACTGCCATTTTCTGTATTTTATGATCTAAAAACTTCCATATCTAAAAGGGATTTATATTCTCTAAGAAATATATCTGTTGGATCAGAATTTAATCTAAGTCAGAGTATCACTAAGAAGTCTATTTGCTTCTGCTAGGTAATCATCCCTATTCTGTATAATAATACCACATCCCTTATAAGCCTCCCTTATTATGATCTATTTATTATTACTTAAAGTTTCTGAAGTTTGTTTGTCGTTTTTAGAGGGATTATCCTTCTTAATCTTGTAATTTTTAGAGAAATTGTTTAAATCTTACTCAACCATATTTGCAAACACCGGAATGAAATTCCCCTTTTGATTTAACGGGAAAAGGGTTGAGGGAGGTTTAAATTGAGTATGATATCATAGGGGAGTATTAAGTTATCTTTTTTCCAGTAACTGCTTCTAACTCCTCATCCTGCGTTTGGTTAGTAGTCGCTAGTCCTTTCCATTCAAATTACCTTGTCATATACATATAACATAAACCCTTATAAATAATCTTTATTATTAATTTTTATTAGATATTGTATGTATGAGCCTAAATTTATTTTAATGTATTTATATTGTGTTTGGTGCAACTTTTTATTTATCCCTAACCCTTTATGCCAGGAGTTCATTCATGCTAACCCAACATGGACACATTTAGTTTGCACTTGTGTGGTCAAGTTTGCTTTCAATTAGTAATATGCACGCAAGTTACAGCAGTTGCAATATTGCATACGAGCTAACGATAGCATGCCACTTGTAATCTAGTCCATTCTTTGATAAATAGGGGTATATATGGAACTATATATATTTTTTTTCCGACTGAGCTTCAACAGTCCCATTTTTTCAGAATACACATGAATAAATTTATTTTGGTAGTTTTTTTTCATCATAATATTATTATTTTATTGCTTTTTTCATTATTATTTTTTCTACATACATTTTTTTCAACATACACTTATTTGTATATACATTTTATATATATTTTAAATCATATACCATATTATTTTATATGTATCAGATCATATATGTATAAGATCATATTGGAGATTATTTATATATTCTTATACTATCACTTGTTTCATCAGGGTGATTTGCCTTTGAGTACTCCATTCTATGTTGTAGTCTAGAGGAGTGTATATTTCCATACCATGCACACCATGCATAGGTGGTTCTCTCTTATACTAGATTTTTGCGCTAGACCATCCCCTTTTCTTTTGACAGTAGTATATAAGTGCCTTTATTTTAGGATGAAAATAGAAATGACATATGTAGTCATAACTCCTGGAAAAAAAGTTTTTAGTGAATACAACATAGGTTTTACAATTATAAAGAAACATGTATAAAAGTTTGTAATGAAACAGGGAGGTGGTTTTCCTGTGCAAATTATCTTTAGTGGGTGAGACTAAATGTTACACAACTCTATATCCAAGTTTGCTGACTTAGGACTTTCAGATGATGTAGATACAGATTTTACCTATTCTATGTATAGTGTGTTGCTATATAATTTCAGTATGCCTTAGTCCTGAAAGAAGTATATATTTAGTTTAAGTAAATGCTAAAAACACTGTCATCATACAGTCTGGAGTACAAACTCAAGACTAAGGAATATATCCAGATTTCTAAAATATTATACATTAGTTTTATTAGCTCATTTATGGATTCCGTAATGTAGTACAGTGAAGAAGTTCCTAACACATGGAGACCAATATTGTTGAACCCTTAAAGGGACATTATACACAAAAAATTATTTGCATAAATCTTTTGTAGATGATCCATTTATACAGCCTATACAGCTTTTTTTTTTTAAATGTATAGTTTTGCTTATTTTCAAATAACATTGCGCTGATTTTCAGACTCCTAACCAAGCTGCAATGTTAGGAGAATACTGATGTATACGTACTCCAGCTTGCTCCTGTTTGTGTAAAGAGTTTATTCATATGCAGAGGAAGGGGGAGCATCTGTTGTTTTTTCTATAGAACCTACTTCAGTGGGTGTTCCAGCTAACCTTTTTAACAGTGCAAAACTGGGAGCTTAAAGGGACATAAAAGCCATTTTTTTTCTTTCATGAAAAACTTTCTAATTTACTTCTATTATCAAATTTTCTTAGTTTTCTTGTTATCCTTTGTGGAAAAGCTAAAAATGTAAGATCAAGAGTGTGCACGTGTCTGCAGCACTATATAGCAGCAGTTTTGCAACAATGTTATACATTAGCAGGGGCACTAGATGGCAGCACTATTTCCTGTTGTGTAGTTCTTCAGGCATGTGCACGCTACTTACCTAGGTATCTCTTCAACAAAGAATAACATGAGAATTAAAAAAATTATTGATAATAATAGAAGTAAACTGGAAACTTTTTAAAAATTGTATCCTCTATCTGAATCATGAAAGAAAATGTTTGGGTTTAATGTCCCTTTAAGTAAGTTTTTAAACAGTTTTATACTGGATTTTTAAATCAGTATCTGTGCATCTTATTCTTTATAGTAGTTTCTATTACATGTAGTTAAATGAAAATTGATGTATACTGTTCCTTTAAGTGCAACAATACCCTCTATCTTATATTCTTCTTTCCAGACAGCTCTTTTGAGTTATGGCCACCTTGGGCCACCAAACAGAAGTCCACAAAGCACCCTGATTTACTTACTCTTTTTCACTTAGGCCACAGAAACTATGGCAAACTCTCTTTATATATATATATATATTAATTGCCATGCACTCACCACCCAAGCGCCTAGATTACGAGTTGTGCGGTAACAGGGGTGAGTTGCTAACTTGCAGTTTATTTTCACCGCTCACTTACCTGCAGCGCTGGTATTACAGGTTTTTATATACCCAACGTTAACAGGCAAGAAGTGAGCGTAGAGCAAAATTGCGCTCCACACTTCACTCCAATACCAGCGCTGCTTAAGTCAGCGGTGAGCTGGTTATACGTGCTAGTGCACGATTTCCCCGTAGACATCAATGGGGAGAGCCGGCTGAGAAAAGTCTAACACCTGCAAAAAAGCAGCGTAAAGCTTAGTAACGCAGCCCCATTGATTCCTATGGGGAAACACATTTAATGTTTACATCTAACACCCTAAAATGAACCCCGAGTCTAAACACCCCTATTCTTACACTTATTAACCCCTAATCTGCTGCCGCCGACACCTACATTATACTTATTAACCCCTAATCTGCCACCCCAACGTCGCCGCCACTATAATAAACATATTAACCCCTAAACCGCCATACTCCCGCATCACAAACACTAGTTAAATATTATTAACCCCTAATCTGCCGCCCCTAACATCGCCACAACCTACCTACATTTATTAACCCCTAATCTGCCTCCCCCAACGTCGCTGCCACTATATTATATTTATTAACCCCTAAATCTAAGTCTAACCCTAGCACCTTCTAACTCAAATATAATTAAAATAAATCTAAATAAA
This sequence comes from Bombina bombina, assembly GCF_027579735.1. Lineage (NCBI taxonomy): Eukaryota > Metazoa > Chordata > Amphibia > Anura > Bombinatoridae > Bombina > Bombina bombina. The sequence goes on from NC_069501.1 coordinate 592,009,574, forward strand.
TATTCCTATCATTAAATAAATAATTCCTATTTAAAACTAAATACTTACCTATAAAATAAGCCCTAAGACAGCTACAATATAACTAATAGTTACATTGTAGCTAGCTTAGGGTTTTATTTTTATTTTACAGGCAAGTTTGTATTTATTTTAACTAGGTAGACTAGTTACTAAATAGTTGTTAACTATTTAATAACTAACTACCTAGCTAAAATAAATACAAATTTACCTGTAAAATAAAACCTAACCTTAGATACAATAGTACCTAACACTACACTACAATTAAATACATTCCCTACATTAAATACATTTAAATAAATTAAATAAAATTAGCTAAATTACCGAAAAAATCCACTAAATTACAGAAAATAAAAAACAAATTACAAGATCTTTAAACTAATTACACCTAATCTAATAGCCCTATCAAAATAAAAAAGTCCACCCAAAATAAAAAAAAACCTAGCCTAAACTAAACTAAACTAAACTAAACTACCAATAGCCCTTAAAAGGGCCTTTTGCGGGGCATTGACCCAAAGAAATCAACTCTTTTACCTATAAAAAAATACAAACAACCCCCCCAACAGTAAAACCCACCACCCCAAATAAAAGCCTAACTAAAAAAACCTAAGCTCCCCATTGCCCTGAAAAGGGCATTTGGATGGGCATTGCCCTTAAAAGGGCATTTAGCTCTATTGCAGCCCAAAGCCCTAACCTAAAAAATAAACCCACCCAATAAACCCTTAAAAAATCCTAACACTAACCACCGAAGATTCACTTACCGGGAAAAGTCTTCATCCAAGCGACAAGATGTCCTCAACTAAGCCGGCAGAAGTTGCAAAAAAGCAGCGTTCAGCTCCTAACGCAGCCCCATTTTTTTCTTATGGGGAACCACTCTCTAAGTCTGCACCTAACACCCTAACATGCCCCCTGAGTCTAAACACCCCTAATCTTACACTTATTAACCCCTAATCTGCCGCCCCCGCTATCGCTGACACCTGCATTATACTATTAACCCCTAATCTGCCGCTCCGTACACCGCCGCAACCTACATTATCCCTTTGTACCCCTAATCTGCTGCCCCTAACACCGCCGACCCCATATTATATTTATTAACCCCTAATCTGCCCCCCAATGTCGTTGCTACCTTACCTACACTTATTAACCCCTAATCTCCCGCCTGCACCGTCGCCGCTACTATAATAAAGTTGTTAACCCCTAAATCTAAGTCTAACCCTAACACCCCCTAACATAAATATAATTTAAATTAAACTAAATAATATTCCTAAAATTAAATAAATTAATCCTGAAAATGAAAACTAAATACTTACCTATAAAATAAACCCTAATATAGCTACAATATTATAAATAATAATTACATTGTAGCTATTTTAGGATTTATATTTATTTTACAGGCAACTTTGTATTTATTTTAACTAGGTACAATAGCTATTAAATAGTTAATAACTATTTAATAGCTACCTATTTAAAAAAAATACAAAATTACCTGTAAAATAAATCCTAACCTAAGTTACAAATACACCTAACACTACACTATCATTAAATTAATTAAATAAATTACCTACAATTACCTAAAATAAAATACAATAAAATAAACTATTCTATAATACAAAAAAACAAACACTAAATTACAAAAAATAAAAAAGAATTACAAGCAGTTTAAACTAATTACACCTAATCTAAGCCCCCTAATAAAATAAAAAAGCCCCCCAAAATAAAAAATTCCCTACCCTATTCCAAAATACAAAAGTAATCAGCTCGGAGTGGAGCGGAGCCATCTTCAAAGGAGCCGACGCGGAGCCATCCTCTTCTACCGACGGACTAACAATGAATGAAGTTTCCTTTAAGGGACGTCATCCAAGATGGCGTCCCTTCAATTCCGATTGGCTGATAGAACAGCCAATAGAATGCGAGTTCAATACGATTGGTTGATTGGATCAGCCTATCGGATTGAACTTCAATCTTATTGGCTGATTGCATCAGCCAATCAGATTTTTTCTACCTTAATTCTGATTGGCTGATAGAATTCTATCAGCCAATCGGAATTGAAGGGACGCCATCTTGGATGACGTCCCTTAAAGGAACCTTTATTCATCGTTAGTCCATCGGTAGAAGAGGATGGCTCCGCGTCGGCTCCTTTGAAGATGGCTCCGCTCCGGATGGATGAAGATTGAAGATGCCACCTTGATGAACACTTCTACCGGATAGAGGACCTCTTCTTGCCCCGCTTGGATGAAGACTTCTACCGGATCAAGGACCTCCCCTGCGCACCTTGGATGAAGAATTCGGCTCGGCTGAGTGAAGATGACTCAAGGTAGGGAGATCTTTAGGGGGTTAGCGATAGTTTTTTTTTAAGGGGGGTTTGGGTGGGTTAGAGTAGTAGATAGAGTAGTATGTGGGTGGTGGGTTGTAATGTTGGGGGGGTATTGTATTTTATTTTCAGGTAAAAGAGCTGATTACTTTGGGGCAAGGCCCTGCAAAAAACCCTTTTAAGGGCTGGTAAAAGAGCTGATTACTTTTGTATTTTAGAATAGGGTAGGGAATTTTTTATTTTGGGGGGCTTTTTTATTTTATTAGGGGGCTTAGATTAGGTGTAATTAGTTTAAACTGCTTGTAATTCTTTTTTATTTTTTGTAATTTAGTGTTTGTTTTTTTGTATTATAGAATAGTTTATTTTATTGTATTTTATTTTAGGTAATTGTAGGTAATTTATTTAATTAATTTAATGATAGTGTAGTGTTAAAGGGCCATTAAACTCAAAAATTTTCTTTCACGATTCAGATAGAGAATACAATTTTAAACAACATTCCAATTTACTTCTATTATCTAATTTGCTGCAATCTTTACATATCCTTTGTTAAAGAAATAGCAATGCACATTGGTGAGCGAATCACATGAGGCATCTATGTGCAGCTACCAATCAGAAGCTGCTGAGCCTATCTAGATATGCTTTTCAGGAAAGAATATCAAGAGAATGAAGCAAATTAGATAATTGAAGTAAATTAGAAAGTTGTTTAAAATGGTATTCTCTATCTAAATCATGAAAGAAAAAAATTTGGGTTTAATGTCCCTTTAAGTTTAATCGTAACTTAGGTTAGGATTTATTTTACAGGTAATTTTGTGCTTATTTTAACTATGTAGCTATTAAATAGTTATTAACTATTTAATAGCTATTGTACCTAGTTAAAATAAATACAAAGTTGCCTGTAAAATAAATATAAATGCTAAAATAGCTACAATGTAACTATTAGTTATATTGTAGCTATAATAGGGTTTATTTTATAGGTATTTAGTTTTAAATAGGAATAATTTCTTTAATTATAGGAATATTATTTTGTTTAATTTAAATTATATTTATGTTAGGGGGGGTGTTAGGGTTATGGTTAGACTTAGGTTTAGGGGTTAATAACTTTATTATAGTAGCGGCGATGGTGCGGGTGGGAGATTAGGGGTTAATAATTGTATGTAGGTGGCGGGAGTGCGGCGGTTTAGGGGTTAATACATTTATTATAGTGGTGGCGAGGTCCGGTCGGCAGATTAGGGGTTAATAAGTGTAGTTAGGTAGCGGCGACGTTGTGGGGGGGCAGATTAGGGGTTAATAAATATAATATAGGGGTCGGCGATGTTAGGGGCAGAAGATTAGGGGTTCATAGGTATAATGTAGGTGGCGGCGGTGTCCGGTCGGCAGATTAGGGGTTAAAAATTTTTATTAGAGTGGCGGCGATGTGGGGGAGCCTTGGTTTAGGGGTACATAGGTAGTTTATGGGTGTTAGTGTACATTAGAGCACAGTAGTTAAGAGCTTTATATTCCGGCGTTAGCCCATAAAGCTCTTAACTACTGACTTTTTTTGGCGGTAGGAGTCTTGTCAGTAGAGGGTCTACCGCTCACTTCTCCCAAGACTCCAAATACCAGCGTTAGGCAGATCCCATTGAAAAGATAGGATACGCAATTGGCGTAAGGGGATCTGCGGTAGCCTGGAATCGCGGTAGGGAAGTGAGCGTTAGACCCTTTCCTGTCTGACTCTAATTACCAACGGGCAGCCAAAAGCAGCGTTAGGACCCCTTAACGCTGCTTTTGACGGCTAACGCCCAACTCTAAATCTAGCCGATAGGGTTTATTTTATAGGTAAGTATTTAGTTTTAAATAGGATAATTTAGGTAATGATAGTAATTTGTATTTAGATTTATTTAAATTATATTTAAGTTAGGGGGTGTTAGGGGGTGTTAGGGTTAGACTTAGGTTTAAAGGGTTAATAAATTTAGAATAGTGGCGGTGACGTTGGGGACGACAGATTAGGGGTTAATAAATGTAGGTAGGTGGCGGCGATGTTGGGGGCAGAAGATTAGGGGTTAATAGGTATAATGTAGGTGGCGGCGATGTCCGGAGAAGAAGATTATGGGTTAATAAGTATAATGTAGGTGGCGGCGATGTTTGGGGCAGCAGATTAGGGGTTAATAATATTTAACTAGTGTTTGCGAGGCGGGAGTGCGGCGGTTTAGTGGTTAATATGTTTATTCTAGTGGTGGCGATGTCCGGAGCCGCAGATTAGGGGTTAATAATTTTATTTTAGTGTTTGCGATGCGGGAGGGCCTCGGTTTAGGGGTTAATAGGTAGTTTATGGGTGTTAGTTTACTTTTTAGCACTTTAGTTATGAGTTTTATGCTACAGCTTTGTAGCGTAAAACTCATAACTACTGACTTTAAAATGCGTTAGGAATCTTGGCGGTAGAGGCTGTACCACTCACTTTTTGGCCTCCCAGGACAAACTCGTAATACCGTCGCTATGGACGTCCCATAGAAAAAAACCTTTACGAAATTTACATAAGGCCAAAAAAGTGTGCCGTACACCTATACCTGCAAGACTCGTAATAGCAGCGGGTGTAAAAAAGCAGCGTTAGGACCTGTTAACGCTGCTTTTTTACCTTAAAGGGACACTGTACCCAAATTTTTTCTTTTGTGATTCAGATAGAGCATGACATTTTAAGCAACTTTCTAATTTACTCCTATTATCACATTTTCTTCATTCTCTTGGTATCTTTATTTGAACCAATAAAAAAGTGCTGTCCAGAGTACTGAAACAAACAAAAACTTAGATGCCTTCTTTTTTCAAATAAAGATATCAAGAGAACAAAGAAAAATTGCTAATAGGAGTACATTAGATAGTTGCTTACAATTGCATGCTCTATCTGAATCACAAAATAACAAATTTGGGTTCAGTGTCCCTTTAACGCACAACTCGTAATCTAGCCTATAGCTTGATGTTATCCAGGTGCTCCTTTTTAAATAAATCAGCATATATTTTCAAAGTGAAAAAGGCACTCACAGGACTTCTTAAGACACTACAAAATGTATTAATCCAATATAAATATTATATATATATATATATATATATATATATATATATATATATATATATATATATATATATTTGTGTGTGTATATATATATATGTAATATAGTTAAGAACCTTCATTATTAACATATATATCTATATTTACTTAGTAATCATGAATCACAACAATTTGTCTAAATAGTTTAAGAGAACTTTTGTGTAACCTCATTATTAAAGGGACACGAGTCAAAATTAAACTTTCATGATTCAGCTACAGCATGTAAATTTAAACAGCTTTGAAATTTACCTCTATTAACAAAATGTGCACAGTCTTTTTATATTTTCACTTTTTAAGTCACCAGCTCCTACTGAGCATGTGCAAGAACTCACAGAATAAACATATATGAATTTGTCATTGGCTGATGGCTTTCACATGATACAGAAGGAGTGGAAATAGACATAACTTTGAAATTTCTCATAAAAATCCTACTACTCATCTCAAGTTCAGACTAAGTGCTATTGCATTGTCTTTTTATAATGCATTTGTTGTTTATGCAAATCTACTGTGTTTACTGGTCAGTGTTGTTCTCCATATTCTTTCTCTAAAGCAAAGGGTAATATTTCAACATTCTCCTTTATAGAGGAATTTGTGCATTGTCAATGAGAAGGGACAAGTGTAGCTTGTTGTTCTCACTCGGACTCGGAATCAGCAAATGCCAAAAGCAGCAGAACTTCCTCATTCTAACTGGTATAGGGAAAGCTGTAAAAAGCCCATATCTTAGCCCTCCCCCCAAAATTTACAGGGACATGGGACTCATCATTTTAAAAAGTGGAAGTCACATGTTCCACTAAGTTGCAGGCAATTATCTCTAGGAAATGGTGACCACCTGTAGCAGTAGTTAAACTGCTGATTTGGCTAAGGCAGAGGACGTTCAGATTTATGATTCAGAGGAATAAGAAAGCCCTAATTTAAAAAGGCAGAAGGCAATCTTTCACTTGATGATCACCTAATCTACATATTTTAATAACTCGCATATTTTCAGAAAACTCTTTAATTAAAGGGACAGTCTAAACCAGAATTGTTATTCTTTAAAAAGATAGATAATCTCTTTATTACCCATGCCCCAGTTTTGTATAACCAACACAGTTATATTAATACACTTTTTACCTCTGTGATTACCTTGTATCTAAGCCTTTGCAGGTTGACCCCTTATTTAAGTTCAGCATTTTAGCCAATCAGTGCTGACTCCTAGGTAACTCCGCAGGAGTGCGCACAATGTTATCCATATGTCATACATGAACTAACACCCTCTAGTTGTGAAAAAATGACAAAATGCATTCAGATAAGAGGTGGCCTTCAAGGACTAAGAAATTAGCATACAAGCCTACCTAGGTTTAGCTTTCAACTAAAAATACCAAAAGAACAAAGCAAAATTGATGTTGAAAGTAAATTGGAAAGTTTAAAATGACATGCCCTATCTGAATCATGAACGTTTATTTTTGACTAGACTGTCTCTTTAATTACCAGTAATAACAAATACAATCACCGAAGGTAAGGCATATTAACAAGCAAACATTTTTGCAAACACTTGCTCAATAACCTTCCTTGAGGGAAAACACCTCTCTTAAACCTGTCACCAAAAGTAACTCCAGAGAATGTTTTATAGAAATGTACTATGCAAACCATTTGCACATCAGAAAAATGTATTAGTTTGTATTTTCTATAAAGTACCTCTTGATCTTGGAATGCCTTAAGTACTACATAAGTGTAGTCTATAGATTCCAGGACACTTAACATTTCTCTCAATGTAGTTTTTAAGGATGGTAGGAAAGAAAATAAAAACCTTTGGCAGTGCCCCCTTAGAGCCACCAGATAATGGTCCATAAAAGGTGATTAGAAATCAGATTGTGATTTTGTTTGTTTAAGAGTTAACTGAGAATGTTGAAAAACTCCATCCAAAGACCAATGAGTGCAAAGAAAATGCCTGTATTTATATCAAATAGTCAGAGTTATAAAAAATAGCATGAATTATTTGGCTCAGGTTTGTTAATAAGCAAACTATGCTTATGCAAAATATTTAACACTGAAAAAAAACAAAACGAAAATGCCATTTTAAATAGACTAAAATGTATTCTCAATATAGCAAATGATTTCAAAATGATTATAATACAGCTGTTGAATTGACTCTGTACTATGTTTGTACTATGGAGAGCGAAGGTACTTGTAAAATACATGATCATGTTCTTGAATTAATTGAAACATTTTAGACTACAATAGGTAATATTGAATGCAATTTATTCTATTTCTTTTATTTCAAGCAAGAATTTATTTTATTTTTGGTAATTTGGATTTTACATATTGGGGGCTTTGATGGGGAGGGGATTTTGCAGGTGGTGTTTTGATTTACAAAGGGATTTTGATAAGGTAGAAGATGTGGGAGTGGGTCAGCCATTTTGTCTTTTTTGCAGTGGGGGGCATTCAAAGGCTTAATATCAGTGAAACTATAATGTCAAGAAGGTTGTGATTAAGTGAGCTGGGACATTGTGTTGTAGTTAGGTTGATTGCAGTTTGAGTGGTCAGAGCAGCATTAATTTAACTTTATTTAAGCAATTAAATCACTGGTAGATATGTAATATGGATACCTATATTATAGTGCACTGTTAAACTTAACTGCAATTTCCTGCACTGTAATTAAACATAACACTAAGCCAATACCTAAGAGACGTTGCCTTTTGACCCAACCTTTGTCAAAGCACAATACCCAACCAATGCTAAAAGTACCCCCACCTGGATAAAGTCCCACTACACATTATCCTACCTTATTAAAACCCCTGTATATTAACCCCCACACAAACCCCTTAAAGGGACATGAAAACTAAAACTTTTTATTTCATGGTTTCGAATTTTAAATCACTTGACAATTTATTTCTATGATTTAAAGGGACAGTTCACCCAAAAACTTTCTCCCCTTTAAATTATTCCCAATGATCCTTTTTACCTGCTAGAGTGTATTAAATTTGTTGCAAGTAGCTCCTTTACTCATATTTCAGCATTTGAAATAGCTGATTTAGCTTGTGGTTTCCCAACCTATACTGAAAGTTTTGATACTGGCGTATATGCTATTGACAAGCCTAAGTAAACACAGGCAGCAGAAGAGATTACACCCTCAGTGGGGGCATGATAGTTAAGTAATAAAATGATAATTTTCCATTGTTCTCTCTATGTATTGAGCTTTGGTGTTCCAGACAAATATAAGATAAGGAAGCAAGTCTGTGTACATAAAAGTGATAACATAATGATATCTGATATTACCTGAAGCTCAACCCATTGTAATAGGCTGTGGTTGCAAAGCACAAAACCAGCTACTTCAGATACACAAATAAACCCGAAAATGCAATTTCTCAAATATTTTATACTCTGCAGTTGGTATTACAAGTCATTTAAAATACATTTATAGAAAAACAATTTTACAGTGTACTGTCCCTTTAATTTGTTTCGTTCTCTTTATATCATTTATTGAAAAGTATACTAAGGTAGACTCAGAAGCTGCTAATTGGTGACTGCACATATATGCCTCTTATTATTAGCTTTAAGCTAACTCCCAGTAGTACATTGCTGTTCCTTCAACAAAGGATACCTAGAGAGTGAAACAAATTAGCTAATAGATGTAAATGGGAAAGTTGTTTAAAATTGTATTCTCTATCTGAATCATGAAAGAAAAAAATTGGGCTTCATGTTCCTTTAATACAAAATCCCCTAAACTCCCTACATGTCAAAATATATACAGGTATATTAAAAAAAAATACAAAATAAGAAGAAAAGCCTATTGAAAAGTATATTACCTGAACTCTAGCATCTTTCTTCAGTCTCTTTCTTTCATAGCCGTCATAAACAGCTCCTCCTTTTATTGTCCCATGCTGTGATACAGGCTTCTATTTATAAAAAAAAATGACCGTCATTTTGATGTGCATATTAACTGAACTAGATCCCACGCATTCTTCTGATAGCTCAACAAGATTAAGTGGAAGTGAGCTTTTGTTATTTTAAAATTTAGTTAATTTGTCTTGTTTTATATTTGGATAAGGGTTTAAATATTAGAAGGAATTGTACTAAAGTTTAAAAATAGATGGAGAAATTGTGTGGGAGGCTCATTAGCTATTGGGATTTTTGATTATGGTTTGGATTAATATAGGAGGAGGAAATCAGGTTAGTATGGTCAAAGTTGTTTGCAGTGTGGGGGTCACTGTTAGGTATTTCATTGACTGGGGTCTGCAAAATCTTGGTAGCTGATCATAGAGACCACCTGTTAGAAGCTTCAGCTTATTGAATGACCAACAAAAAGCTTTATTTGACTTAATAGTGCTGAACGTGTGAACAGCTTGGTAAAATAGACAGATATGATTCTGCTTTGCATAGATTTTTCCATTATAGCAAATTGAAAAAAATCCAATCCATTGTTTGCAAAACATTTTATTTGTTCATTAAAAATATCACACTACAGTGGTCCATTCTTTCATCTTTAGTGAATTGGTTTGCTAGATCCCAACAAATGAAAATGTGATTGTAATTGGTTCACTTACTATAGAACATGAATTTGATCTCTAAAACTTACATTTTGTGTCTCTCATTTACCCGATCTCTCAATGAGCACAAATTTTTCCCAAGCCTCATTTTTCAAGCCGATGATTACTTTTTTTTAAAGGATTTTACAAAAAGGATTAAAGGTGATTAAAAAAATCCATCTGAAACTTTTATATATCAGATACACAAAACAACATGCATTCTAATACTCTAAAATCAATATAGTTTGATGACATCCCAAGATTTAATTAAAGAAACATACGCTACCAATAAGTTTGCCTTGGTCCTAAGAGACAGTGCTTATGAATGTCCACAGTAGTTTTCCATTTCAGAGAAAACTATCTTAAATTCAGAAGAGAGTAAAAAAATCTAGCACCATTAAATTAATGAATTTTGCAGCTCAGTAACAAAATGAGTTTTAGGTTCTCAGCTGCGACATGAGCCAATTCCCTATTGCTGTCTCTGAAATTCAGACACTTTGTCTCCCTCAGCCCATCAACAATTCTTTTTTAATTTGAGAGATTCATAGAGGCCATGCTCAAGTCTCATATGGTCAATTAGAGCTTCTCATAATAGCAAAACAGACTGGCTGATCGCCACTAGTCGAAAAAATTTTAAACTCAGCACTTGTGAATTTTCTCAGCTGTTGTTCAACTTATAAGAATTAGAGATCAAATAACTTAACAAATGAAAAAATATTCAGGTCTCTTCTTTAGAATATGCAAACTTGGAAAATATCTTATATATTTGTTGTTCATCAACTAAATCGGACCACCCTTATGATTTTTTTTTAAAAGAACAATTGTGTCAGTATCTTCTTGAGCTATATATCTGGGCTGAGGTCAACATTTTCTGGTCATAACAAAACATAGTATCATTGTGGGGTTTTACGCTAGTCTTGATAAATGGCTTTTTGGAAATTGTTTTACATGCCAAAGAAACAGAATTCAACTGTTATATTTATTAGTTTCTGTTCTTCAGAAGAGAAAAGGCTACCCTGAAAAGGCAAATTATAAAAATGAAAATTATGATTCCTTGAATATTAAATATGAGATACAAGCAGGAAAAAAAGCTTAACATATCTGTAGGTAAGCGATTTTATGAAACTAAGAATTAAATACAAATTAAAATTGAAGTATAGGCATCTCCTGTTCTTGTTGCTGATGGAAAACAAAAAAGTGAGAGGACAGAATTCCTTTAATGAGTAAATTTGATGTTCGTTCTCTGCAGGTAAAACAAAATTTTGAAATACTGACCTCTGATATAAAATGCTAACCACTATTGTCCTGGTGTAATATTTTTTGATTATTCCATTTCCCATAAAGGAGGAAGTAAATATTTGATTAAGAGGAAGAAACAATCACCTAGATTACGAGTTTTGCGTTAGGAGGGTGCGGTGCTAACGAGCAGTTTATGCTCACCGCTCACTTGCAGACAATGCTGGTATTACGGGTTTTTAGAAACCTGGCGTTAACCGCAAAAAAGTGAGCAAAGAGCAAAATTTAGCTCCACATCTCACCTCAATACCAGTGCTGCTTACGTTAGCGGTGAGCTGGTAAAATGTGCTCATGCACGATTTCCCCATAGGAATCAATGGGGGAGAGCCGGCTGAAAAAAACCCTGCAAAAAGGCAGCGTAAAGCTCCTAACGCAGCCCCATTGATTCCTATGGGGAAATAAAATGTATGTCTACACCTAACACCCTAACATGAACCCCGAGTCTAAACACCCCTAATATTACACTTATTAATCCCTAATCTGCCACCCCCGACATCGCCGACATCTGCATTATATTATTAACCCCTAATCTGCCGCTCTGGACACCGCCGCCACCTACATTATATTTATGAACCCCTAATCTGCTGCCCCCAACATTGCCGAACCTTACATTATATTTATTAACCCCTAATCTGCCTCCCCCAATGTCGCTGCAACCTAACTACATTTGTTTAACCCCTAATCTGCCGCTCCACAACGTCGCCACCACTATAATACAGTTATTAACCCCTAAACCTAAATCTAATCCTAACCCTAACCTCTCCTAACTTAAATATAATTACAATAAATCTAAATAAAATTACTACAATTACCTAAATAATTCCTATTTAAAACTAAATACTTACCTATAAAATAAACCCTAAACTAGCTACAATATAACTAATAGTTACATTGTAGCTAGCTTAGGGTTTATTTTTGTTTTACAGGCAACTTTGTATTTATTTTAACTAGGTAGAATAGTTATTTAATAGTTATTAACTATTTAATAACTACCTAGTTAAAATAAAGACAAATTTACCTGTAAAATAAAATCTAACCTAAGTTACAATTACAACTAACACTACACTATAATTAAATTAATTCCTTAATTAATTACAATTAAATAAAATTATCTTAAGTACGAACCCCCCCCCTCACTAAATTACAGAAATAAATAATTACAAGATACAGAAATAAAATAATTACAAGATTTTTAAACTAATTACACCTAATCTAATCCCCCTAACAAAATAAAAAAGCCCACCAAAATAAAAAAGCCCTACCCTACACTAAATTACAAATAGCCCTTAAAAGTGCATTTTGCGGGGCATTGCCCCAAAGTAATCAGCTCTTTTACCTGTAAAACAAATGTACAAATACCCCCCCAACATTAAAACCCACCACCCACACAACCAACCCTACTCTAAAACCCACCCAATACACCCTTAAAAAAACCTAACACTAACCCCTTGAAGATCACTCTACCGTGAGACGTCTTTACCAAACCGGGCAGAAGTGGTCCTCCAGATGGGCAGAAGTCTTCATCCAAGCCGGGCAGAAGAGGTCCTCCAGACCGGCAGAAGACTTCATCCAGACGGCATCTTCTATCTTCATCCATCCGGCGCGAAGCGGGTCCATCTTCAAAACATGCGACACGGAGCATCCTCTTCATCCAGAGTCTTCTTACTAAATGACGGTACCTTTAAGTGATGTCATCCAAGATGGCGTCCCTTCAATTCCGATTGGCTGAAAGAATTCTATCAGCCAATCGGAATAAAGGTAGAAAAAATCCTATTGGCTGATCCAATCAGCCAATAGGATTGAGCTGGCATTCTATTGGCTGTTCCAATCAGCCAGTAGAATGCGAGCTCAATCTTATTGGCTGATTGCATCAGCCAATAGGATTTTTTCTACCTTAATTCCGATTGGCTGAGAGAATTCTATCAGCCAATCGGAATTGAAGGGATGCCATCTTGGATGACGTCACTTAAAGGTACCGTCATTTAGTAAGAAGACTCCGGATGAAGAGGATGTTCCGCGTCGGATGTCTTGAAGATGGACCCGCTCCGCGCCGGATGGATGAAGATAGAAGATGCCGTCTGGATGAAGAATTCTGCCCATCTGGAGGACCTCTTCTGCCCAGCTTGGATGAAGACTTCTGCTCATCTGGAGGACCACTTCTGCCCGGTTGGGTGAAGACGTCTCACGGTAGGGTGATCTTCAAGGGGTTAGTGTTAGGGTTTTTTTAAGGGGGGATTGGGTGGGTTTTAGAGTAGGGTTGGTTGTGTGGGTGGTGGGTTTTAATGTTGAGGGGGTATTTGTACTTTTGTTTTACAGGTAAAAGAGCTGATTACTTTGGGGCAATGCCCCGCAACAGGCCCTTTTAAGGGCTATTTGTAATTTAGTGTAGGGTAGGTTTTTTTTTATTTTGGGGGGCTTTTTTATTTTGTTAGGGGGATTAGAGTACGTGCAATTAGTTTAAAAATCTTGTAATTATTTTATTATTTTCTGTAATTTAGTGGGGGGGGGTTTCGTACTTTAGATAATTTTATTTAATTGCAATTAATTGTATTTAATTTAGTTAATTTATTTAATTATAGTGTAGTGTTAGGTGTTAGTGTAACTTAGGTTAGGTTTATTCTACAGGTAAATTTGTCTTTATTTTAACTAGGTAGTTATTAAATAGTTTAATAACTATTTAATAACAATTCTACCTAGTTAAAATAAATACAAAGTTGCCTGTAAAATAAAAATAAACCCTAAGATAGCTACAATGTAACTATTAGTTATATTGTAGCTAGTTAAGGGTTTATTTTATAGGTAAGTATTTAGTTTTAAATAGGAATTATTTAGATAATTGTAGTAATTTTATTTTGATTTTTTGTAATTATATTTAAGTTAGGGGGTGTTAGGGTTAGGGTTAGACTTAGATTTAGGGGTTAATACATTTAATATAGTGGTGGCGACGTTGTGGGCGGCAGATTAGGGGTTAATAAATGTAGGTAGGTGTTGGCGATGTTAGGGACGGCAGATTAGGGGTTAATAATATTAACTAGTGTTTGCGATGCGGGAGTGCGGCGGTTTAGGGGTTAATATATTTATTATAGTGGTGGTGATGTCTGGTTTGGCAGATTAGTGGTTCAAATATTTATTTTAGTGTTTGCAATGTGGGGGGGCCTCGGTTTAGGGGTTAATAGGTAGTTTATGGGAGTTAGTGTACTTTTAAGCACTTTAGTTAAGAGTTTTATGCTACGGCATTGTAGTGTAAAACTCTTAACTACTGACTTTAAAATGCGGTACCAGGCTTGACAGGAGAGGGTCTACTTTTGGTTAGACTCGTAATACCGGCGCTAAGTAAGTCCCATTGAAAATATAGGATACGCAATTGACGTAAGTGGATTTGCGGTATTTCCAAGTCTGACCAAAAAAGTGAGCAGTGAGCCTGTCATTTCAAGACTCGTAATACCAGCGGGCGTTAAAAATCAGCGTTGGGACCGGCCAACGCTGCTTTTTAAGCCTAACGCACAACTCGTAATCTAGGTGAGTGTTTTTGGATAGACAGACAAATGTAATATACAATTTCTTTGTTCAGTCTACAGTGTGCAGAGAACTGGGTTATGCAAGAGACTCAGTAAAGCTTATTGAGGGATAATTTTTTTTTACAAATTATGGTGGAAAATAAGTATTTGGTCAATATCAAAAGTTCATCTTATACTTTGTTATATATCCTTTTGGTGGCAATGACAGAGGTCAAACGTTTTCTGTAAGTCTTCACAAGGTTGTCACACACTGTTGCTGGTATGTTGGCCCATTCCTGCATGCAGATCTCCTCTAGAGCAGTGATGTTTTGGGGCTGTCGCTGGGCAACACAGACTTTCAACTCCCTCCAAAGGTTTTCTATGAGGTTGACATCTGGAGACTGGCTTGGCCACTCCATGACCTTGAAATGCTTCTTACGAAGTCACTCCTTCGTTGCCCAGGTGGTGTGTTTGGGATCATTGTCATGCTGAAAGACCCAGCCACATTTCATCTTCAATGCCCTTGCTGATGGAAGGAGGTTTGCACTCAAAATCTCACGATACATGACCCCATTCATTCTTTCATGTACACGGATCAGTCGTCCTGTTCCCTTTGCAGAGAAACAGCCCCAAAGCATGATGTTGCCACCCCCATGCTTCACAGTAGGTATGGTGTTCTTTGGTTGCAACTCAGCATTCTCTCTCCTCCAAACACAACGAGTTGTGTTTCTACCAAACAGTTCTACTTTGGTTTCATCTGACCATATGACATTCTCCCAATCCGCTTCTGGATCATCCAAATGCTCTCTAGCATACTTCAGACAGGCCCGGACATGTACTGGCTTAAGCAGAGGGACACGTCTGGCACTGCAGGATCTGAGTCCCTGGCGTTGTAGTGTGTTACTGATGGTAGCCTTTGTTACGTTGGTCCCAGCTCTCTGCAGGTCATTCACTAGGTCCCCCGTGTGGTTCTGGGATTTGTGCTCACCGTTCTTGTGATCATTTTGACCCCACGGGTGAGATCTTGCGTGGAGCCCCAGATCGAAGGAGATCATCAGTGGTCTTGTATGTCTTCCATTTTATAATTATTGCTCCCACAGTTGATTTCTTCACACCAAGCTGCTTGCCTATTGCAGATTCAGTCTTCCCAGCCTGGTGCAGGTCTACAATTTTGTTTCTGGTGTCCTTCGACAGCTCTTTGGTCTTCACCATAGTGGAGTTTGGAGTGTGACTGTTTGAGGTTGTGGACAGTTGTCTTTTATACTGATAACAAGTTCAAACAGGTGCCTTTAATACAGGTAATGAGTGGAGGACAGATGAGCCTCTTAAAGAAGAAGATACAGGTCTGTGAGAGCCAGAAATCTTGCTTGTTTGTAGGTGACCAAATACTTATTTTCCACCATAATATGCAAATAAATTGTGATTGTCTGGATTTGTTTCAACATTTTGTCTCTCATAGTTAAGGTATACCTATGATGAAAATTACAGGCCTTTCTTATCTTCTTAAGTGGGAGAACTTGCACAATTGGTGGCTGACTAAATACTTTTTTGCCCCACTATATATATATATATATATATATATATATATATATATATATATATATATGTATTGTATTTATCTTGCTGAATTTATAAAGCAATAGCAGCTTTGGAGCGCATTCAGCTAAAGGACTGCTGCTTAAACCATTATACCTACTATTATGTTGTATATCTCAAGCACCCCCGGACTTTCCTGTGAGAAAGGCTGCGCGTGAGCAGGGGGCAGCCTAGTGTGCAATGATAAATGCTAGACGCAATCCCAAGCAAACAGGAGCGAAGATGTATGCCCCTGTCTGCACGGTCTTTGTTAAATCTGGCATAGCTAGTTACAATTGCCACAGTTTTTTTAAGCCCAACAGCTGCCTTTGAACAAAGGGTAATGTATATTGTGTGTAAATATATACTTTATATATATATATATATATATATATATACACAACCCCAATTCCGAAAAAGTTGGAACAGCATGAAAAAATGCAAAAAAACAAACAAAAAGAGTCATCTGAAAATTCAATTCACCCTGTACTATATTGAAAACACATTATTAACACATTATTTGTTGTTTTACTTTGTGAATTTAATGTATTTCTGAAAATATACACTCATTTCAAATCTGATTACTGCAACATGTTTTAAAAAAGTTGGGACAGGGGCAATTTAGGACTAATAGTGATGTGACAAGTTGAAATAAGAAGGTAATGTGAAACAGGTGAGGCAATCATGTAATCATAGTATATAAGGAGCCTCCAAAAAAGGCCTAGTCCTTTAAGAGCAAGGATGAGTTGAGGCTCGCCAATCTGCCAACAGATGCGTCAGCGAATAATCCAACACCTTGAGAACAACATTCTCCATAGACAAATTAGTAGGATTTTGGGCATTTCACCTTCATAGGTATGGGTATCTTGCACATCTGTGAGGGCACTATTAATGCAGAAAGATATGTATACATTTTGGAGCATCATATGCTGCCATCCAGGCGTCGTCTTTTCCAGGAACATCCCTGCATTTTCCAGCAGGACAATGCCAAACCACATTCTGCACGGATTAAAAGCGCATAGTTGCGTAAGCAGAGAGTGCGGGTGCTAGCATAGCCTGCCTAAAGTCCTGACCCGTCTCCGATTGAGAATGTGTGGCACATTATGAAGTGCAAAATAAGGCAACAAAGGCCCCGTACATTCCACTTGCTAATCTTAACCAACTGGTGTCTTCAGTGCCCAAACGCTTAATAAGTGTTATTAAAGAAAAAGTGATGTTACACAGTGGTAAACTGTTGACTGTCCCAACTTTTTGGAGTGTGTTGCAGTCATCAGATTTGAAATCGGTGCATATTTTAAAAAAATACATTAAATTCACAAAGTAAAACATCAAATAATGTGTTAATAATCAGGTGGATTACGAGTTGTGCGTTCGTGTTTTAACCCTGAAAAAATGGTCATTTCATCATTAAAACAGCAAAGCAGCCATTACTTAGTCTTAGCTGTACCGTAAGACTTTTAGCCTGTAATGCAACGTCAGTCCCGCACTCAAAAAAAATCACGTTTTTTCATTGGATTCCCATAGCGCTGCCATTACAAGTTTTGTGGTAAGGCTAAAAAGCTTGCATTACACCGTATAACGACAAGTTCTGTACCACCATCTGAGAGCAGTGGTTATGAGTTTTACGCAACAAAACTGTTACATTAAACTCACAACTAAAGTGTTACAAAGTACACTAACACCCATAAACTACCTATTAACCCCTAAACCGAGGCCTCCCGCATCGCAAAATACTATATTAAAGTTATTAACCCCAATCTGCCGCTCCCAACATCGCTGCCACTAATAAAAGTTATTAACCCCTATTCCCCCACACCCCAACATTGTCCACACTATAATAAATATATTAACCCCTTTTCTGCCGCTCCCCAACATCGCCATCACTAAATAAAGTTATTAACCCCTAAACTTCTGGCCTCCCACATCACTACCACTAAATAAACCTATTAACCCCTAAACCACCAGCCCTCCACATCGCAACAACCTAAACTAAACTATATTAACACCTAACCCTAACCGTAACCCTAACCCTAAACCTAAAACCTTATAAAGTCACTTATGTGTAAGCACTAAATAACCAAAGTCCACCTCATCAGATGCCAAAGTTAATTTAGGTAGATAAATGTGTCAAACTGTTGCTGTTCAGTGATGAAATTCAGAACAGCGTAGCACCTGCTGACTCACCCGGCTTCTTGTCGGTACTGTAACTTCTTCAAAGTGATGCGGTATTTGGGGGCGGCCCTTCCACGGGGGTACCCTCGATCGAAGGAGTGTCTCTCCACTGGTGAAGTATCCTGCACTTCACAAGACTTGCTCCCTGTGCAGTACTTTCTCTCCCCTCCGTGGCCCGCTCCTCACTGCACCGCTCCGCACTCGGCGTCTGACGTCACCTGCAAGTTCCCGACAGCTGGCCGATCTCTTTCTCTGAGATACTCCCACTTACGCTGATGGGTGTGTGGTGAATGCGTGCACTAGGTTCCGTTGTGCCTTGGAATCTTCCGTGCTTGCTCAATTTCAGAATCAGCTGGATAAGTGGTAGTAAGCAGCACCGGAGACTTGTATGCACTTAAA
Organism: Bombina bombina; assembly: GCF_027579735.1. Lineage (NCBI taxonomy): Eukaryota > Metazoa > Chordata > Amphibia > Anura > Bombinatoridae > Bombina > Bombina bombina. Next base: position 592,028,423 of record NC_069501.1, read on the forward strand.
AACTTCACTTTATTAAGGCAAATGGATCCTTTTACAAAGCGGTTGATGTGTGACAAACTGTGCCAAAGAGTTGCACCCCATGAACCGTTGCTTACGCGTTTCAGCCCTTGTGGCCGTAATCGTAGCTATGGTTCACAATCACCTATACCTATTTATACACCTGTGCTTGTGCGTGATTGGATAAAATCAAACCTGTGGTGCAACTCTATGAATGGCTACAAAGTAAACATATACATCTTAGCCACATTAACTGTTTAAATTCAGAGCATTTGCTTAATGTAATATTTGTTGAAACAATGACCACACTTGAAATAAACTAACAATAAAATTAATTCTGGCAATTCTGATCAATTACTGTAATTGCAAATTATTATGACCCTGGGGAAGTCTCCCTATGGGTGATGGGGGAAACCAGACGTGGACTCCTTGCCCAGTGTGCTTAGAGGAATGTGGCTGCACCTCACTGACGAGGCCCATAGGAGGCCGAAACGATCGTCTGGGGTTGTCATGTTCCTTGTTCAGAGGAGAATTGCCTGGTATTTCGGGGCTGGACTGACCTTACTTGGCGGGATCAGACTGATATACTTCAGGAAAGTTTTCTTCTGTGAAAAGCACACTGGTCTAAAAGAGGCTGCTTCCGGGTGGTAAATCGCCATAGAACAAGCCACTGAGCTGTTGTTCGTTCCTGGTAGAGCGCTTCTCTCTTTGTATGCAAATTATTATGACCCTGGGGAAGTCTCCCTATGGGTGATGGGGGAAACCAGACGTGGACTCCTTGCCCAGTGTGCTTAGAGGAATGTGGCTGCACCTCACTGACGAGGCCCATAGGAGGCCGAAACGATCGTCTGGGGTTGTCATGTTCCTTGTTCAGAGGAGAATTGCCTGGTATTTCGGGGCTGGACTGACCTTACTTGGCGGGATCAGACTGATATACTTCAGGAAAGTTTTCTTCTGTGAAAAGCACACTGGTCTAAAAGAGGCTGCTTCCGGGTGGTAAATCGCCATAGAACAAGCCACTGAGCTGTTGTTCGTTCCTGGTAGAGCGCTTCTCTCTTTGTATGCAAATTATTATGACCCTGGGGAAGTCTCCCTATGGGTGATGGGGGAAACCAGACGTGGACTCCTTGCCCAGTGTGCTTAGAGGAATGTGGCTGCACCTCACTGACGAGGCCCATAGGAGGCCGAAACGATCGTCTGGGGTTGTCATGTTCCTTGTTCAGAGGAGAATTGCCTGGTATTTCGGGGCTGGACTGACCTTACTTGGCGGGATCAGACTGATATACTTCAGGAAAGTTTTCTTCTGTGAAAAGCACACTGGTCTAAAAGAGGCTGCTTCCGGGTGGTAAATCGCCATAGAACAAGCCACTGAGCTGTTGTTCGTTCCTGGTAGAGCGCTTCTCTCTTTGTATGCAAATTATTATGACCCTGGGGAAGTCTCCCTATGGGTGATGGGGGAAACCAGACGTGGACTCCTTGCCCAGTGTGCTTAGAGGAATGTGGCTGCACCTCACTGACGAGGCCCATAGGAGGCCGAAACGATCGTCTGGGGTTGTCATGTTCCTTGTTCAGAGGAGAATTGCCTGGTATTTCGGGGCTGGACTGACCTTACTTGGCGGGATCAGACTGATATACTTCAGGAAAGTTTTCTTCTGTGAAAAGCACACTGGTCTAAAAGAGGCTGCTTCCGGGTGGTAAATCGCCATAGAACAAGCCACTGAGCTGTTGTTCGTTCCTGGTAGAGCGCTTCTCTCTTTGTATGCAGATCAATTACTGTACATAGGAATCAACATGCAATGACTCTTATAATTTATTTACACTTGTAGAGCAGCTACTGCTAATCTTATCGTATTAAAAGGCACTGTTTAACTGAACTAAGAGATAATGTTAGAAATTCAATTTAATTTGTGGATGCAAGACTTTATTGTAATATTCTTAGTCTTGTTCTCTCATTGTAATTACTCTCTTTTATCTAAAAAGTTAGGGGGCCCACTAACGATAAGCTCTTTACAATATACATATTCATTCCATGACTTGTACGACTACCTATATGTCAACAGACTATTTGACACCTATTAAAGGGTTTTTACCAACAAATTTTGATGGGATATTGAAATACACTGTCTTAATAAGTAACCATAAAGGTTAACCTATCCTTAGTTGTAAAACTTTGATTAATTCAAGTAAATTCTTGTATCTGAAGAAAAATGAAAAGAAAAAATATAATAATGATTATAATCATAATCATTCTTTCGCTCACATACTATTCCCAATAATTGATAATGTCGTATTCAGAATTTAGCCCTGTGGGAATTCTGGTTTTTAAACGGTGGATCCAGAAAACTTCCCTTTTGGCTAAGAGACTTTCTCTGTCTCCTCCTCTCTTTTTATTCCTCACCTGCTCTATTATAGTCCATTCTAATGAGGCTGGGTTTTTGTTATGGTGGGTCTTAAAATGTTGAACTAAGGGCGTAGTGATTTTTCCTGCTTTAATGTTTGTGATGTGCTCCCTTATCCTCTCACGTGCCTCTCTGGTAGTGAGACCTGTGTATTGGACCCTGCATAAATTACATGTCAATAGGTATACTATGTATCTGCTTCTACAGTTTAGACATGAATAGTGATTAAATTTTTCTCCAGTTATTATACTTGAAAAGCCCTCATTGTTTGTTTGTAAGTGACTGCAGGCTATGCAAGATGAATAGCTGCATTTAAAAACCCCATTGTGTTTTAACCAAGAGGAGCTGGATATCTGGATTGAAGGTAATTGCGTTGGGGCTACCATATTGCCTATTGTGAGACCTTTCTTGAAGGCGTATCTGCACCCTTTGGTGACTATGTTCATTAATTCATCATCCGCTTTCAACATATGAAAGTGTTTACGTATGATATTACAAATATCTTGATACTGAGAACTATAGCGCATGACAAAGGTGACACCCTCAAAGGCTTTCTTTTTGTTAATTGTTTCATTATGTACCAAAAAAGTCTTTCTATCACTTGATTTAACTTGGATACTAATTCTTGCTATTTCTTTCTTATTGTAGCCCCTGTTAACTAGTCTAGTTTCTAAATCCTGAGCCTGTCTTTCATATTCCTCTTGTGTAGAGCTATTTCTTTTTAGCCTTACAAATTGTCCCTTCATCACTGAATGGAATACTCTCTTTGGGTGACTGCTCTTCGCATGTAAAAGAGTATTTCTAGAAATGGGTTTTCTATACACCTGTATAGATACTTTATCTTGTTCTCCTGTCAGCGTTACATCCAAAAAATTAATTTTGGTATGTCCAAATTCAAAAGTGAACTTAATACCTGCCGTATTCTTATTCAAGTCAGTGACAAAGTTCTGAGCCTCAGATTCTTCTCCTTGCCAGATAATCAGAAGATCATCTATGAATCTTCTGTAGTATTTAATCTTCGCCTTCCATGGGCCCTCACATCCATAGATGTGGGACAGCTCAAACCAACCCATAAACAGGTTGGCGTATGAGGGCGCAAACTTCGCCCCCATAGCTGTCCCACATCTCTGGAGGTAATGCACCCCTTCAAAGGCGAAGAAATTGTGCGTTAGTAAAAATTCAGTGACTCTGAGGATATACTGACAGAACAAGGGGGTATAATTCGTTAGTCTTTTTAAGAAAAAGGATATCGCTTCTAGACCTCTGGCATGAGGTATACTAGAATAAAGCGAGGTGACATCAATTGTCAACCATTTATATCCTTCCTGCCAGTCTAGGTTTTCCATTTCAATTAAGAGTTGCTTGGTATCCCTTATGTAGCTCTGCAGTCTCTGTACCATGGGCGCACCAGAAGGGGGGGGGGGGAGAGGTACAAAAGGAAGGGGTATTCTGAAAACAGAAACCCCATAACCCCCGAGAAGGGGCAGATCGGGCACGAAATATGTATGAATGCCGTAATCAATCTATCGACGTATACTCTAAGCGATTTGGAAGTTAGAGTTTTAAACTATGGTTTGAACTTTGTTCCAGCTGATAATTTTAACTTGTTCCAAACCATAGTAGACGTCAATAGATTGATTAGAAACCTAACATTAAGAAAACACTTTGCCAGGAATACTGAAGAGGTGACCCTTTTTACACAAGGGAATAAAACATGGCCATCTCAGATACAACCACACAGCTGAACTTTGATGAGGTATGTGATTTGGAATCGTTAGAGAGATTAGACAATGAAAATGAGTACTCAATTGACACATCAACTATACAATCAGGTCCCTCTCTCTCAGGGAATTCCAAATTCTACCCCATTCAAAGTAGAGGAGCGGTGTTAGAACAGTTCCAACAAAGGGTTGAGAGCGATTTAACGAGATTGGCTTATGTTATGGATAAAACAACACATCAAAACCTTAGCAAACAAGAATCTCTAGCCCTTAGGGGACTTAAAGAGAACCACAACATTGTCATAAGAGCATCAGACAAGGGAGGGTCTGTGGTTGTCATGGATCGAGATTTCTTCTTAGGAGACGCAATAAGACAACTATCAGACCAACACCAGTACACCAGTCTTACTAGGGATCCTACTGACAAATTCAAGTATGAACTTTCTCAGTTGATTGATGATGGTAAGGAAGCAGGGATTTTAGATGAAAAGACCTGTAGCTTTCTTTATGTGGCATCTCCTGTGATGCCTATATTTAACTTTCTTCCGAAAGTGCACAAATCCCTGTCCAATGTGAAGGGACGTCCAATTATCAGTGGCATAGGCTCTATTTTGGAGCCCTTGTCACAGTGGTTGGACGCGATCCTACAGCCCATGGTACAGAGCCTGCAGAGCTACTTAAGGGATACCAAGCAACTCTTAATTGAAATGGAAAACCTAGACTGGCAGGAAGGATATAAATGGTTGACAATTGATGTCACCTCGCTTTATTCTAGTATACCTCATGCCAGAGGTCTAGAAGCGATATCCTTTTTCTTAAAAAGACTAACGAATTATACCCCCTTGTTCTGTCAGTATATCCTCAGAGTCACTGAATTTTTACTAACGCACAATTTCTTCGCCTTTGAAGGGGTGCATTACCTCCAGAGATGTGGGACAGCTATGGGGGCAAAGTTTGCGCCCTCATACGCCAACCTGTTTATGGGTTGGTTTGAGCTGTCCCACATCTATGGATGTGAGGGCCCATGGAAGGCGAAGATTAAATACTACAGAAGATTCATAGATGATCTTCTGATTATCTGGCAAGGAGAAGAATCTGAGGCTCAGAACTTTGTCACTGACTTGAATAAGAATACGGCAAGTATTAAGTTCACTTTTGAATTTGGACATACCAAAATTAATTTTTTGGATGTAACGCTGACAGGAGAACAAGATAAAGTATCTATACAGGTGTATAGAAAACCCATTTCTAGAAATACTCTTTTACATGCGAAGAGCAGTCACCCAAAGAGAGTATTCCATTCAGTGATGAAGGGACAATTTGTAAGGCTAAAAAGAAATAGCTCTACACAAGAGGAATATGAAAGACAGGCTCAGGATTTAGAAACTAGACTAGTTAACAGGGGCTACAATAAGAAAGTAAATAGCAAGAATTAGTAACCAAGTTAAATCAAGTGATAGAAAGACTTTTTTGGTACATAATGAAACAATTAACAAAAAGAAAGCCTTTGAGGGTGTCACCTTTGTCACGCGCTATAGTTCTCAGTATCAAGATATTTGTAATATCATACGTAAACACTTTCATATGTTGAAAGCGGATGATGAATTAATGAACATAGTCACCAAAGGGTGCAGATACGCCTTCAAGAAAGGTCTCTCAATAGGCAATATGGTAGCCCCAATGCAATTACCTTCAATCCAGATATCCAGCTCCTCTTGGTTAAAACACAATGGGGTTTTTAAATGCAGCTATTCATCTTGCATAGCCTGCAGTCACTTACAAACAAACAATGAGGGCTTTTCAAGTATAATAACTGGAGAAAAATTTAATCACTATTCATGTCTAAACTGTAGAAGCAGATACATAGTATACCTATTGACATGTAATTTATGCAGGGTCCAATACACAGGTCTCACTACCAGAGAGGCACGTGAGAGGATAAGGGAGCACATCACAAACATTAAAGCAGGAAAAATCACTACGCCCCTAGTTCAACATTTTAAGACCCACCATAATAAAAACCCAGCCTCATTAGAATGGACTATAATAGAGCAGGTGAGGAATAAAAAGAGAGGAGGAGACAGAGAAAGTCTCTTAGCCAAAAGGGAAGTTTTCTGGATCCACCGTTTAAAAACCAGAATTCCCACAGGGCTAAATTCTGAATACGACATTATCAATTATTGGAAATAGTATGTGAGCGAAAGATTGATTATGATTATAATCATTATTATATTTTTTCTTTTCTTTTTTCTTCAGATACAAGAATTTACTTGAATTAATCAAAGTTTTACAACTAAGGATAGGTTAACCTTTATGGTTACTTATTAAGACAGTGTATTTCAATATCCCATCAAAATTCGTTGGTAAAAACCCTTTAATAGGTGGCAAATAGTCTGTTGACATATAGGTAGTCGTACAAGTCATGGAATGAATATGTATATTGTAAAGAGCTTATCGTTAGTGGGCCCCCTAACTTTTTAGATAAAAGAGAGTAATTACAATGAGAGAACAAGACTAAGAATATTACAATAAAGTCTTGCATCCACAAATTAAATTGAATTTCTAACATTATCTCTTAGTTCAGTTAAACAGTGCCTTTTAATACGATAAGATTAGCAGTAGCTGCTCTACAAGTGTAAATAAATTATAAGAGTCATTGCATGTTGATTCCTATGTACAGTAATTGATCAGAATTGCCAGAATTAATTTTATTGTTAGTTTATTTCAAGTGTGGTCATTGTTTCAACAAATATTACATTAAGCAAATGCTCTGAATTTAAACAGTTAATGTGGCTAAGATGTATATGTTTACTTTGTAGCCATTCATAGAGTTGCACCACAGGTTTGATTTTATCCAATCACGCACAAGCACAGGTGTATAAATAGGTATAGGTGATTGTGAACCATAGCTACGATTACGGCCACAAGGGCTGAAACGCGTAAGCAGCGGTTCATGGGGTGCAACTCTTTGGCACAGTTTTTCACACATCAACCGCTTTGTAAAAGGATCCATTTGCCTTAATAAAGTGAAGTTTTTAAGTGCATACAAGTCTCCGGTGCTGCTTACTACCACTTATCCAGCTAAACCTAACACCCCCTAACGTTAACATAATTAAAATAGAGCTAAATTAAAGTTATAATTATTAAACTAAATAATACCTATTTAAAACTAAATACATACCTGTGAAATAAAACCTAAGCTAGCTACAATATAACTAATCATTATATTATAGCTAGCTTAGGTTTTATTTTTATTTAACAGGTAAGTTTGTATGTATTTTAACTAGGTAGACTAGTTAGTAAATAGTTATTAACTATTTACTAACTACCTAAATAAAATAAATACAAACTTACCTGTAAAATAAAACCTAAGCTGCCTTACACTAAAACCTAACATTACAAAAAATAACAAACTAAATTATCCAAAACAATAAAAATTATTCCTATTCTAATACCCTGTTTAAAAAAAAAAAAAAACAACACAAAATAAAAAGCCCTAATCTATAATAAACTACCAAGGGCCCTTAAAAGGGCCTTTTGTAGGACATTGCCCTAAAGAAATCAGCGCTTTTTCTACAAAAGAACCCCCCCCAATAGTATACAAACCCCGACCCCCCAAACCCACAAAATAAAAATAAATTAAAGTAAAATAAAGTAAAACCTAATCTACCCATTGAGTTGAAAAAGGCATTTGTATGGGCATTGCCCTTAAAATTTTATTTTTAATGGGCAGCAAAACAGCTGAATGCCCTTTTAAGGGCTATGCCCATACAAATGCCCTTTTCAAGGCAATGGGTGGATTAGGTTTTACTTTATTTTTATTTTGTGGGTTTGGGGGGTGGGGGACCGGTTTGTATACTGTTAAAAGAGCTGATTTCTTTAAGGCAATGCCCTACAAAAGGCCATTTTAAAGGCCTACAAATGGCCCTTTTAAGGGCCCTTGGTAGTTTATTATAAATTAGGGTTTTTTTATTTTGGGGTGTTTTTTTAAAAAAAAAAAAACAGGGTATTAGAATAGGAATAATTTTTATTGTCTTGGATAATTTCGTTTGTTATTTTTTGTAATTGTAGGTTTTTTTATTTTTAGTGTTTTTTTTATTTTTTGTAATGGTAGGTTTTTTATTTTTGTAATGTTTGGTTTTAGTGTAAGGCAGCTTAGGTTTTATTTTTATTTCACAGGTAAGTTTGTATTTATTTTAACTAGGTAGTCTACCTAGTTAAAATAAATGCAAACTTACCTGTGAAATAAAAATAAAACCTAAGCTAGCTACAATGTAGCTATTAGTTATATTGTAGCTAGCTTAGGTTTTATTTCACAGGTAAGTTTGTTTTTAGTTTTAAATAGGTATTATTTATTTAATAATTGTAACTTTAATTTAGCTCTATTTTAATTATGTTAAAGTTAGGGGGTGCTAGGGTTAGGGTTAGGTTTAGGGTTAGGGTTAAGTTTAGGGTTAGGTTTAGGGTTAATAGTTTAACATAGGTTGATGCGATATGACCTCCCACATCACTACCACAGAGGTTTAGGCGTTAATAGCTTTATTTAGTGGCAGGCGATGTGGTGGAGCGGCTGAATAGGGGTTAAAATCTTTATTATAGTGTGGGCGATGTTAGGGTGCGGTTGAATAGGGGTTAATAACTTTAGTCTAGTGTTGGAGATATCAGTAACGGCAGATTAGGGGTTAATAGATTTATTTTGGTGTCGGCGATGTCGGCAGTGGCAGATTATGGGTTAATAGGTTTATGTAGGTGTCAGCGATGTCAGGGGCAGATTAGGGGTATTTAGACATGGGGTTTATGTTAAGGTGTTAAACAACATAATTTATGCTTACCTGATAAATTCCTTTCTTCTGTAGTGTGATCAGTCCACGGGTCATCATTACTTCTGGGATATTACTCCTCCCCAACAGGAAGTGCAAGAGGATTCACCCAGCAGAGCTGCATATAGCTCCTCCCCTCTACGTCACTCCCAGTCATTCGACCAAGGACCAACGAGAAAGGAAAAGCCAAGGGTGAAGTGGTGACTGGAGTATAAATTAAAAAATATTTACCTGCCATAAAAACAGGGCGGGCCGTGGACTGATCACACTACAGAAGAAAGGAATTTATCAGGTAAGCATAAATTATGTTTTCTTCTGTTAAGTGTGATCAGTCCACGGGTCATCATTACTTCTGGGATACCAATACCAAAGCAAAAGTACACGGATGACGGGAGGGATAGGCAGGCTCTTTATACAGAAGGAACCACTGCCTGAAGAACCTTTCTCCCAAAAATAGCCTCCGATGAAGCAAAAGTGTCAAATTTGTAAAATTTGGAAAAAGTATGAAGCGAAGACCAAGTTGCAGCCTTGCAAATCTGTTCAACAGAGGCCTCATTCTTGAAGGCCCAAGTGGAAGCCACAGCTCTAGTAGAATGAGCTGTAATTCTTTCAGGAGGCTGCTGTCCAGCAGTCTCATAAGCTAAACGAATTATGCTACGAAGCCAAAAAGAAAGAGAGGTAGCGGAAGCTTTTTGACCTCTCCTCTGCCCAGAGTAAATGACAAACAGAGAAGACGTTTGTCGAAATTCCTTAGTTGCCTGTAAGTAAAATTTTAGAGCACGGACTACATCCAGGTTGTGCAGTAGACGTTCCTTCTTTGAAGAAGGATTTGGGCATAAAGAAGGAACAACAATCTCTTGATTGATATTCCTGTTAGTAACTACCTTAGGTAAGAACCCAGGTTTAGTACGCAGGACTACCTTATCCGAATGAAAAATCAAATAAGGAGAATCACAATGTAAGGCTGATAATTCAGAGACTCTTCGAGCCGAGGAAATAGCCATTAAAAATAGAACTTTCCAAGATAACAACTTTATATCAATGGAATGAAGGGGTTCAAACGGAACGCCCTGTAAAACATTAAGAACAAGGTTTAAACTCCATGGTGGAGCAACAGTTTTAAACAAAGGCTTAATCCTGGCCAAAGCCTGACAAAAAGCCTGGACGTCAGGAACTTCTGACAGACGTTTGTGTAACAGAATGGACAGAGCTGAGATCTGTCCCTTTAATGAACTAGCAGATAAACCCTTTTCTAAACCTTCTTGTAGAAAAGACAATATCCTAGGAATCCTAACCTTACTCCAAGAGTAACCTTTGGATTCACACCAATATAGGTATTTACGCCATATCTTATGGTAAATCTTTCTGGTAACAGGTTTCCTAGCCTGTATTAAGGTATCAATAACTGACTCAGAAAACCCACGTCTTGATAAAATCAAGCGTTCAATTTCCAAGCAGTCAGCTTCAGAGAAGTTAGATTTTGATGTTTGAAGGGACCCTGTATCAGAAGGTCCTGTTTCAGAGGTAGAGACCAAGGTGGACAGGATGACAAGTCCACCAGGTCTGCATACCAAGTCCTGCGTGGCCACGCAGGTGCTATTAGAATCACTGATGCTCTCTCTTGTTTGATTCTGGCAATCAATCGAGGAAGTAAAGGGAAGGGTGGAAACACGTAAGCCATCCTGAAGTCCCAAGGTGCTGTCAGAGCATCTATCAGGACTGCTCCTGGATCCCTGGATCTGGACCCGTAACGAGGAAGCTTGGCGTTCTGTCGAGACGCCATGAGATCTATCTCTGGTTTGCCCCAACGTCGAAGTATTTGGGCAAAGACCTCCGGATGAAGTTCCCACTCCCCCGGATGAAAAGTCTGACGAGTTAAGAAATCCGCCTCCCAGTTCTCCACTCCCGGGATGTGGATTGCTGACAGGTGGCAAGAGTGAGACTCTGCCCAGCGAATTATCTTTGATACTTCCATCATAGCTAGGGAGCTTCTTGTCCCTCCCTGATGGTTGATGTAAGCTACAGTCGTGATGTTGTCCGACTGAAACCTGATGAACCCCCGAGTTGTCAACTGGGGCCAAGCCAGGAGGGCATTGAGAACTGCTCTCAATTCCAGAATGTTTATTGGCAGGAGACTCTCCTCCTGACTCCATTGTCCCTGAGCCTTCAGAGAATTCCAGACGGCACCCCAACCTAGAAGGCTGGCGTCTGTTGTTACAATTGTCCAGTCTGGTCTGCTGAATGGCATCCCCCTGGACAGATGTGGCCGAGAAAGCCACCATAGAAGAGAATTTCTGGTCTCTTGATCCAGATTCAGAGAAGGGGATAAGTCTGAGTAATCCCCATTCCACTGACTTAGCATGCACAGTTGCAGTGGTCTGAGGTGTAAGCGTGCAAAGGGTACTATGTCCATTGCCGCTACCATTAAGCCGATTACCTCCATGCATTGAGCCACTGACGGGTGTTGAATGGAATGAAGGGTGCGGCAAGCACTTTGAAGTCTTGTTAGCCTGTCCTCTGTCAGGTAAATCTTCATTTCTACAGAATCTATAAGAGTCCCCAGGAAGGGAACTCTTGTGAGTGGAACGAGTGAACTTTTCTTTTCGTTCACCTTCCATCCATGTGACCTTAGAAATGCCAGCACTAACTCTGTATGAGACTTGGCAGTTTGAAAGCTTGAAGCTTGTATCAGAATGTCGTCTAGGTATGGAGCTACCGAGATTCCTCGCGGTCTTAGTACCGCCAGAAGAGCACCCAGAACCTTTGTGAAGATTCTTGGAGCTGTAGCCAATCCGAATGGAAGAGCCACAAACTGGTAATGCCTGTCTAGGAAGGCAAACCTTAGGTACCGATAATGATCTTTGTGAATCGGTATGTGAAGGTAAGCATCTTTTAAATCTACAGTGGTCATGTACTGACCCTCTTGGATCATAGGTAAAATTGTCCGAATAGTCTCCATCTTGAACGATGGAACTCTTAGGAATTTGTTTAGGATCTTTAAGTCCAGGATTGGTCTGAAAGTTCCCTCTTTTTTGGGAACCACAAACAGATTTGAGTAAAACCCCTGTCCCTGTTCCGATCGTGGAACTGGATGGATTACTCCCATTAACAAGAGCTCTTGTACGCAGCGTAGAAACGCCTCTTTCTTTGTCTGGATTGTTGACAATCTTGACAGATGAAATCTCTCTCTTGGAGGAGAGTATTTGAAGTCCAGAAGGTATCCCTGAGATATTATCTCTAGCGCCCAGGGATCCTGAACATCTCTTGCCCAAGCCTGGGCGAAGAGAGAAAGTCTGCCCCCCACTAGATCCGATCCCGGATCGGGGGCCCTCAATTCATGCTGTTTTAGGGGCAGCAGCAGGTTTCCTAGTCTGCTTGCCCTTGTTCCAGGACTGGTTAGGTTTCCAGCCTTGTCTGTAGCGAGCAACAGCTCCTTCCTGTTTTGGTGCAGAGGAAGTTGATGCTGCTCCTGCTTTGAAATTACGAAAGGAACGAAAATTAGACTGTCTAGTCTTGGCTTTGGCTTTGTCCTGAGGCAGGGCATGGCCTTTACCTCCTGTAATGTCAGCGATAATCTCTTTCAACCCGGGCCCGAATAAGGTCTGCCCTTTGAAAGGTATATTAAGCAATTTAGATTTAGAAGTAACATCAGCTGACCAGGATTTTAGCCACAGCGCCCTGCGTGCCTGAATGGCGAATCCTGAATTCTTCGCCGTAAGTTTAGTAAGATGTACTACGGCCTCCGAAATGAATGAATTAGCTAGTTTAAGGACTCTAAGCCTGTCCGTAATGTCGTCCAGAGTAGCTGAACCAATGTTCTCTTCCAGAGACTCAATCCAGAATGCCGCTGCAGCCGTGATCGGCGCAATGCATGCAAGGGGTTGCAATATAAAACCTTGTTGAACAAACATTTTCTTAAGGTAACCCTCTAATTTTTTATCCATTGGATCTGAAAAAGCACAGCTATCCTCCACCGGGATAGTGGTACGCTTAGCTAAGGTAGAAACTGCTCCCTCCACCTTAGGGACCGTTTGCCATAAGTCCCTTGTGGTGGCGTCTATTGGAAACATTTTTCTAAATATCGGAGGGGGTGAGAACGGCACACCGGGTCTATCCCACTCCTTAGTAACAATTTCAGTAAGTCTCTTAGGTATAGGAAAAACCTCAGTACTCGTCGGTACCGCAAAATATTTATCCAACCTACACATTTTCTCTGGTATTGCAACTGTGTTACAATCATTCAGAGCCGCTAACACCTCCCCTAGTAATACACGGAGGTTTTCCAGTTTAAATTTAAAATTTGAAATATCTGAATCCAGTCTGTTTGGATCAGAACCGTCACCCACAGAATGAAGCTCTCCGTCCTCATGTTCTGCCACCTGTGACGCAGTGTCTGACATGGCCCTAATATTATCAGCGCACTCTGTTCTCACCCCAGAGTGATCACGCTTACCTCTTAGCTCTGGTAATTTAGCCAAAACCTCAGTCATAACAGTAGCCATATCCTGTAATGTGATTTGTAATGGCCGCCCAGATGTACTCGGCGCTACAATATCACGCACCTCCCTCTGAGCGGGAGATGTAGGTACTGACACGTGAGGCGAGTTAGTCGGCATAACTCTCCCCTCGTTGTTTGGTGAAATTTGTAAAATTTGTACAGATTGACTTTTATTTAAAGTAGCATCAATACAGTTAGTACATAAATTTCTATTGGGCTCCACTTTGGCATTGCAACAAATGACACAGGTATCATCCTCTGAATCAGACATGTTTAACACACTAGCAAATAAACTTGTAACTTGGAAATACAATTCAATTAGAATAATATTAAAACGTACTGTGCCTTTAAGAAGCACAGAAGATCTATGACAGTTGAAAATTAATAAATTGAAACAGTTATAGCCTCAATCCTTGTAAATAACACAACTTTAGCAAAGGTTTAATCCCATTAGCAAAGATAACAAATTCTGAAAGCAGGAAACAAATTACAGAATAAACGTTTTTTATCTCAGTCAAACTATAATTCTCACAGCTCTGCTGAGAGAAATTACCTCCCTCAAAATAAGTTTTGAAGACCCCTGAGCTCTGTAGAGATGAACCGGATCATGCAGGGAATACAATGAGTTGCTGACTGAAATATTTGATGTGTAGAAAAAGCGCCAAAAAACGGCCCCTCCCCCTCACACACAGCAGTGAGGGAGAACAGAAACTGTCAGAAAACAGATTAAGCAACTGCCAAGTGGAAAAATAGTGCCCAAACATTTATTCACTCAGTACCTCAGTAAATGAAAACGATTTTACATTCCAGCAAAAACGTTAAACATAATCTCTAGTTATTAAACAGCTTTATGTATTTCTTACAGTGTAATTCTAGTGAAGTACCATTCCCCAGAATACTGAAGTGTAAAGTATACATACATGACATTATATCGGTATGGCAGGATTTTCTCATCAATTCCATTGTCAGAAAATAAAAACTGCTACATACCTCTATGCAGATTCATCTGCCCGCTGTCCCCTGATCTGAAGTTTACCTCTCCTCAGATGGCCGAGAAACAGCAATATGATCTTAACTACTCCGGCTAAAATCATAACAAAAACTCTGGTAGATTCTTCTTCAAACTCTGCCAGAGAGATAATAACACACTCCAGTGCTATTTTAAAATAACAAACTTTTGATTGAAGATATAAAACTAAGTATAATCACCATAGTCCTCTCACACATCCTATCTAGTCGTTGGGTGCAAGAGAATGACTGGGAGTGACGTAGAGGGGAGGAGCTATATGCAGCTCTGCTGGGTGAATCCTCTTGCACTTCCTGTTGGGGAGGAGTAATATCCCAGAAGTAATGATGACCCGTGGACTGATCACACTTAACAGAAGAAATAACTTTTTTTCCCCCATAGACATCAATGGGGTTGCGTTACGGAACACTCTCTCCCCATTGATGTCTATGGGGAAAGCGTGAACGAGCACGTCAAAGCAGTGCTTGTATTTTGTGCGGTATGGAGCTCAACGCAACCATATCGCACGCACAAGCCGGCTTTTCAAAAACTCGTAATGGCAGCGCTATGGAGGGTAAAATAACACAACTTTTATTGCGTTCGTTAACTACCTTCTATAGCGCAAAACTTGTAATCTAGGTGAATGTGTTTCAATATAGTACTGAATTTTCAAAATTTTTTGCATTTTCTATACTGTCTCAACTTTTTTCAGAATTGGGGTTGTATATATATATATATATATATATATATATATATATAACACAGAGAAAGCTCGTCAGTTAAGATTTAAAAGCAAAAATGGAAAGGTTAGTTACTGCATTTGGCCAAATGGGACAAGCTCAGGTACCACATCAAGGTCCTTTCCAATACCTGGGACCCTAAAACAGCCACACAATGCAAGCTCTCAAATCCAAACAAACTGGAAACAGGGGAAGGGTGCACAGGCTTATGTAATCACCCTAGACATATTCAAAACATGGAAGAGGACTGCACTCTCATACCGGACCTGGTACACATCCCATGACCCTGCAAGTTGCAACATGCTCAGCCCTGGGTGCTCACGGGCACTCACAGAAAGTGTGCTGTCCCCAGAGTCACAGGCAGTAAACCCTAGACAGGTCTGGGTGCAAGAACCATAGGGATGCACCATTCCCCTGTTCCCAGTTTGTTTGGATTTGAGAGCTTGCATTGTGTGGCTGTTTTAGGGTCCCAGTTATTGGAAAGGACCTTGATGTGGTACTTTGGCTTGTCCCATTTGTCCAAATGCGGTAACTAACCTTTCCATTTTTGCTTTTAAATCTTAGCTGAGAGCTTGTGAGTGCTGGACTTTCTCTGTGTGTTGCATTGATTTTGTTTTGTAATTTCCCTATGGTTCTTGCACCCAGACCTGTCTGGGGTTAACTGCCTGTGACTCTGGGGACAGCACAGCTTCCTGTGAGTGCTTGTGAACACCCAGGGCTGAGCATGTTACAGGGTCATGGGATGTGTACCCGGTCCGGTATGAGAGTGCAGTCCTCTTCCGTGTTATATATATATATATATATATATATATATATATATATATATATATACAGTATATATATAGATATGTACTTCTATCTATTACGTGATTTGATTTGCCAGAGGAGATGAGTGATGGGATATATAGTTTTCTATTTTTAATAAAAAAATAGAGTTGCATTTGATTAAAACATATATAAGTATTAAATAGCTGAATATCGATTTTAAATAAGTTTAGAAATATGTGAATCCCAGCCTTTTTTGACTTGCATACTTGCAGATCTTAATCTTTTCAGTCAGTTTATCACATGGGTTTCCAAAATTGGATAAGAATATTTAATACTCATCATTATTTGGAATAACTCAAGTATCTCTTAACCTGAAGGTTACATACCATATGCCATTCTCTCTTTTGAACGGATATTCAGGCTTACTGTATTACACTTTGTGTTCAAATGAAATTCCCCAAAGAATTAATTGTGCTGTCCCATTTTGTAGAGAAAATAAAAGGCAAAAGTAATATGGGTATGGACTGCAGATGGACCAATTTATATGCTCTCTCTACTGGATATGTATTATGTTTGATGGTCTTGAGTCAAGACCAACCAGTCCCTGTCATTATAAACATATAATATAAGAAAGCACATTTTAGTGTGACAAGGGAACAAAACATGGGGGGAAAGGCAACAAAGATTATGAATAAATTGCAGCTAGTAAAAATGAATAGCCTTTAATAGATGATATGCAGTGTATCTATCATTGTTATGATGTAAGTATATATTTTTAATAAATGGTCATTAAATTGTGATCATACAAGTGTTAGAGTAAATAGGAAAGAACGAAATATAATATGATTTCCAGATCATGAAAATGCTAATTTAGATAGATAAATGGCTATAGATATATGTCTGTCATACATACAATATATCGCTAACCTCTATGACAAAAGACCATTCCACTGAGACAAAAGACCTCCCCAAAGCAATTACCCCTAGTGACTTACTTCATCCCGCTGCTAATACTACCCTAGCCACAATACCCCTATTGCAAACACCCTTACATTAATCCCCAATGCAAGACCCACTATAAACACAATCCCACCAGACCACTTTATAGGTTCTCCTCCACAAAATTGAATCACCCCCATGTGATCCCACTTATCATTAGTCTGAAACTACGTTTCCTTCTCCATCACAAAAAACTCCTCAAAAGTTAGCCTCATAAATTAAGTGTATAAAATGCATGAAAAACCACACCCAATCTTACCATTCAAAAGTTCATGGAACCATCAGCTACTTCTGGTCAGAAGCTTCATGTTCTCTTCTATCTGATCCTTTGTCATGTTACAGTTCTTCTAATGGGTTTCTCCTTTAATTATAAAAAAAAACTATTTAGCAAGAGTATTTATTTATGTGTTTATTTATTTTACTTGCTATAATAAACACTCAAATATACTAAGATTTGAAAACTTAGACGAACATAATTAGGGTTCCTAATTTGGGGTTCTTGTCCAATCTCTCAATCAACAGATTGATTATCAGGGTGGCTCAACATAATTACCACGTCTCAAATTATTTTAAGGTATATATTTGTAAAAACAAATCTTTACAAAGATATTAACCATGTTAATATAATACATTTATTAAAGAATTAAAGTTTAATAGTGAAAATATAAAACAACTCTTTTCAACAGAAAGATGTATTATAGTCTCATTACTGTGTTTAACTGTGAAAAACATATACTGGTAGGGCATTTCTGAAACTGAAAACATCTGCTCTAAAATTTGTATCACTGAATGTTCTGTGCAAGTCAAATTTAATCTTAATTCTAACATATGTCATTTTCTTTTCATTTTTTCAGCACAGAAATTGTCAAGTGTCCCGTGTAGTCTTGTTGTTCGGCACATTTTTGCTTTATCAAAATGTTCATTATTAATAAAAAAGCAAAATTGGATTTTACGGGTTTAACAATTAAATTACAAGTTAAAGGGCCTATATTTTGATTGATCACTTTAAATTTTGTGCAGTGATGTAAATAGGTGACGTGTTCATGATCAAGAATTGAGAAGATCATCAGATAAACAGGACTTGTACATGTTAAGTGTAGGACCATATTTCATTGAATCAATAATGTGAAATGTGCTGCTGATAAAGTGTTCAAAAATGGCTGATTGGGATTTTTTTGACATAGAAAACGTTTCATTGACAGCTGATGATCAACTACCAGGCCTTTTTGTGTTCTTTATAGTATTTACAAATTATTTGGGCATCATCCTGGATTTGATGTTCATATCCAGGCTGTTACAAATAATAAAGTCTACATTTTTTATAATTAAAAAAATTGTAGTTATGGGAAATGTTTTTATGAGAAGAATGAAAGAAAAAGGTTCATGCTTGTAAATGTTCCTTTATTTCCTAAGATATTAGTTTTTTTACTGTTGTTTCAAAAAAATGTAGACACTGTGTCCAAAACATGAAGACAGCAAAATAAAGAATAACCAATGCAAATAACCAGTTATCTTAACAATTTAGGTTAACAACTTAACTAGAGAATGTTTAGGTAAACAATTATCTAAATTCTAGCTCATTGCTTTTAATTAAGGACACTAATAACACCTATTATCAGCGCCGCAAGTCGGTTAAGTCCAAGGTTGTGCGCTATACAAGTATCCATTATTATTATTATAATTATTATTCAAAGCATCAATTTTACTATAGTAATTAAAATAATGAAGTCTAATTTCTTATTTTTAGCCTTACTATTATAACTATTTTAAATATGAATTTTGATATTTCACTCATTTTTATTTGATATTACACTAAACTTTACTAGAGCAATATAGAATAGCTGGCCTTAAATTGGAAAGCATCTTTGTATTTATTATTTCCAGCTAAACCATACTACTTTTATAAGCATGTTTGTGTCTTAGAATAAAATTAATTTTTTGGTCAATTACTTGCAAAATGAATGTTTCCAAGCTAAATCCCACACACCAAATTACCCCAGTGGTCAGAGTCCATGATAGGACCAATCAAGCAGAAAACCAGAATTGCTGTTGACTGTAGTTTTTTTTCTGTGAGCTGTGTCTTGAGAATGCTTTAAATGGGTCCTTTTCCCCTCTCACATACATCACAAACCTTTAGGGGCAACTCATCCTGCTGCCTCAGCAAACCTTACACACTGACCTCCTAAATATTAAATTAATATGCAGATCACCGACTCTCTTCACTTGCTGCTTTCATACCGGTCACTTTTTTTTGCCTAGTATCCAAAAGCCACGCTCAGTAATCTTAATTAAAATATATATCTACTTATACAGATTTCATAACGCATGCACATTTACAAACATTTTCTCGCGTAAAAAAGAATGTTAGGAAATTATTTTACAATGCTATATTCGAAAGATAAAGCAATTAATATAACAATGTAAAACCAAAGTGATTTATTTACACAGACATGAATTTAAATAAGCTTAAGATTCAATTCTTCTTTATTGAAAAAAAAGCTTATTAGAGTTATTTAAAATTATTTTTATTACTTGTATGCTTCTGATTCTCAGGGTGTAAGTGCTGCTATATATGACTCCCTTAGTTCCATTGGCAGACAAGGATATGTCTACACATTCATATCTATCTATTTAATCTATCTATCTATCTATCTATCTGTCTATTTATCTATCAATCATCTATCTATCTATCTATCTATCTATCTATCTATCTATCTATCTATCAATCATCTATCTATCTATCTATCTATCTATCTATCTATCTATTATCTATCTATCTATCTGTCATCTATCTATCTATCTGCTTGTCTGTATGTCTATCTATCATCCATCCATCTATCTATCTATCTATCTATCTATCTATCTATCTACCTATCTATCTATCTATCTATCTATCTATCTATCTATCTATCTATCTATCTATCTCTATCTATCATCTATCTATCTATCTGTCTGTCTCTTTATCTATCTATCTATCTATCTATCTATCTATCTATCTATCTATCTATCTATCTATTATCTGATAATCTGCTTGTCTATCTGTTAGCATATCTATCAACAATCTATTCATGCACTCATCCATATGTTCTGAAATTGAGATGCTGAAACACATAACAATCATTTTTTTCACAGAGCTATTACCAGTAACAGGTTTCCTAATATACTCTGACAGTTCATCAGGGGAGCTGTTAAGTTTCAGACAGCTCTTTCTAGTTATATCTCTTTGTAGATTTGTACAGTTTGTATACTGTGCAGTAAACAAACCTCATAGGTCCACTTGCCCCCAAGCTTCTCAGTATTGAATATCTTTTTTTTTTTTGGTCTCAACTCCCTCTAGCTGGACTTTGCTTATATGAAATATGCCTCATGGGGAAATCCAGGACATTTACAAGGGAATATGAATGAAATAAGTAATCATTTCTTTATTGAGAAAGATTGTTGTAAATAGCTGAGGTATGAAGTTGCACCTTAATAGATTATTACCTAAAAAAAAGAAACCGTTTAACTCGGTGCATTTTTTTTTTTTTAACTTTTCGTGAAACTGCAACATAATCTTTAATTGTTCTTAAAGGGACAGTCAACACCAGAATTTTTGTTGTTTAAAAAGATCGAAAATCATTACCCATTTCCCAGTTTTGCATAACTGTTATAATAATACAAGTTTTACCTCTGTAATTACCTTTTATCTAAGCCTCTGCAAACTGCCTCCTTATTTCAGCTCTTTTGACAAACTTGCATTTTAGCCAATCAGTGCTGACTCCTAGGTAACGCCACATGCGTGAGCTCAATGTTATCTATATGACACACATGAACTAACACCCTCTAGTTGTGAAAAATGGTCAAAATGCATTTAGATAAGAAACGTCCTTCAAGGTCTAAGATATTAGCATATGAGCCTACCTAGGTTTAGCTTCAACTAAAAATACCAAGAGAACAATGCAAAATTGGTGATAAAAGTACATTGGAAAGTTGTTTAAAATTACATGCCCTATCTGAATAATGAAAGTTATCTTGGACTTGACTGTCCCTTTAACCTTTATTTTATATTCAAATTAAATTGGCTTCCTATATTATAGTTTGCTGTATTTTACATATTCTCCCTGAATCAAACACTTCTTGCTTTTGGGTAAAAGAGACCAAAATTCTGTAACCAAGGTTTTCTTTAAAAAGCTGTGAATCAAATAGCTTGTGTAGAAACATTGTAAGCATTTGGAAGAAAACCTAGGTTACAGAATTTGCTTTTCGGCCTCTCTAGGTAGAATGGTGCAAGCACAATTTTTAAACAAAAACAAGAGACATTTAATATCCCTTTAAATAGGCAATGCATATTGCAGTCCATGAGGGGTAGTTATCAAGCCGTCAACCTCAAATACGCTGGAATTCCGCAGCGTATTTGTGGCGAGGCTGATTCGCCTTAGTTATCAAGCCCTAGATACCGGCAAAAGTAGAATTTTGTGACGTAAGCTTCGATCTGCCGGACTCAGTCCGACACTGATCGATTCTTACGTCACTCCAGATGTACTTTTGCTAGTTATCAACAAACTAGCAGGTACGCTCAGGCACTTTTCCGGCCCAGCGTACCTGGTTTTCAAACTGCCGCCCTTGAGGCGGCGGATCCCATAGGAATCAACGGGAGTCTGACCATAGCGAAAGTTCATGTTCGCTGCTGCCCGACATCCCATTGATTCCTATGGGAAATGTCTGCACCTAACACCCTAACATGTACCCCGAGTCTAAACACCCCTAATCTGCCCCCCCTACACCGCCGCAACTAAATAAAGTTATTACCCCCTAAACCGCCGCTCCCGGACCCCGCCGCAAGCTATACTAAATACGTTAACTCCAAAACCGCCGCTCCCGGTGCCCGCCACAACTATAATATATGTATTAACCTCTAAACCGCCGCTCCCGGACCCCGCCGCCACCTACATTATACCTATTAACCCCTATCCTGCCCCCCCTATACCGTCGCCACCTATAATAAAGTTATTAACCCCTATCCTGCGGATCCTGGACCTCGCCGCAACTAAATAAATAGTTTAACCCCTAAACCGCCGCTCCCGGACCCCGCCGCAACCTATATTAAATTTATTAATCCTAATCTGCCCCCCCCCCTACACCGTCGCCACCTATAATAAATTTATTAACCCCTATCCTGCCCCCCCTACACCGCCGCCACTGTAATAAAATTATTAACCCCTAAACCTAAGTCTAACACTAACCCTAACACCCCCCTAACTTAAATATTAATTAAATAAATCTAAATAATATTTCTCTTATTAACAAAATTAATCCTATTTAAAACTAAATACTTACCTTTAAAATAAACCCTAATATAGCTACAATATAAATTATAATTATATTGTAGCTATCTAAGGATTTCTTTTTATTTTACAGGCAACTTTCAATTTATTTTAACTAGGAACAATAGCTATTAAATAGTTATTAACTATTTAATAGCTACCTAGCTAAAATAAAGAGAAATTTACCTGTAAAATAAAAACTAACCTACACACCTAACACTACACTATCATTAAATAAATTATTCCTATTTAAAACTAAATACTTACCTGTAAAATAAACCCATAGGCCTAGATTTAGAGTTGGGCGGTAGCCGTCAAAACCAGCGTTAGAGGCTCCTAACGCTGGTTTTTACCGCCCTCTGGTATTTGGAGCCAGTCATTAAAGGGTCTAACGCTCACTTTCCAGCCGCAACTTTTCCATACCGCAGATCCCCCTACTCCATTTGCGTATCCTATCTTTTCAATGGGATCTTTCTAACGCTGGTATTTAGAGTCGTGGCTGAAGTGAGCGTTAGAAATCTAACGACAAAACTCCAGCCGCAGAAAAAAGTCAGTAGTTAAGAGCTTTCTGGGCTAACGCCGGTTCATAAAGCTCTTAACTACTGTGCTCTAAAGTACACTAATACCCATAAACTACCTATGTACCCCTAAACCGAGGTCCCCCCACATCGCTGCCACTATATTTACATTTTTTAACCCCTAATCTGCCGCTCCGTACACCGCCGCCAACTACACTATCCCTATATACCCCTAATCTGCTGCTCCTAACACCGCCGACCCCTATATTATATTTATTAACCCCTAATCTGCCCCCCACAACGTCGCCGCCAGCTACCTACAATTATTAACCCCTAATCTGCCGACCGGAGCTCACCGCTAGTATAATAAATGTATTAACCCCTAATCCGCCTCACTCCCGCCTCAATAACCCTATAATAAATAGTATTAACCCCTAATCTGCCCTCCCTAACATCGCCGACAGCTAACTTCAAGTATTAACCCCTAATCTGCCGATCGGAGCTCACCGCTACTCTAATAAATTGTTTAACTCCTTAAGCTAATTCTAACCCTAACACTAACACCCCCTAAGTTAAATATAATTTTTATCTAACGAAATAAATTAAGTCTTATTAAATAAATTATTCCTATTTAAATCTAAATATTTACCTGTAAAATAAATCCTAATATAGCTACAATATAAATTATAATTATATCTTAGCTATTTTAGGATTAATATTTATTTTACAGGCAACTTTGTAATTATTTTAACCAGGTACAATAGCTATTAAATAGTTAATAACTATTTAATAGCTACCTAGTTAAAATAATTACAAAATTACCTGTAAAATAAATCCTAACCTAAGTTACAATTAAACCTAACACTACACTATCAATAAATAAATTAAATAAACTACCTACAATTATCTACAATTAAACCTAACACTACACTATCAATAAATAAATTAAATACAATTCCTACAAATAAATACAATTAAATAAACTAACTAAAGTACAAAAATAAAAAAGAACTAAGTTACAAAAAAATAAAAAAATATTTACAAACATTAGAAAAAAATTACAACAATTTTAAACTAATTACACCTACTCTAAGCGCCCTAATAAAATAACAAAGACCCCCAAAATAAAAAAATGCCCTACCCTATTCTAAATTACAAAAGTTCCAAGCTCTTTTACCTTACCAGCCCTTAAAAGGGCCCTTTGCGGGGCATGCCCCAAAGAATTCAGCTCTTTTGCCTGTAAAAAAAAATATACAATACCCCCCCAACATTACAACCCACCACCCACATACCCCTAATCTAACCCAAACCCCCCTTAAATAAACCTAACACTAAGCCCCTGAAGATCTTCCTACCTTGTCTTCACCATGCCAGGTATCACCGATCGTTCCAGGCTCCGAAATCTTCATCCAAGCCCAAGCGGGGGCTAGACATCCATCATCCGACGGCTGAAGAAGTCCAGAAGAGGCTCCAAAGTCTTCATCCTATCCGGGAAGAAGAGTAGATCCGGACCGGCAACCATCTTCTTCCAAGCGGCATCTTCTATCTTCATCCGATGAGGACCGGCTCCATCTTGAAGACCTCCACCGCGGACCCATCTTCTTCTTCCGACGACTTCCCGACGAATGACGGTTCCTTTAAGGGACGTCATCCAAGATGGCGTCCCTCGAATTCCGATTGGCTGATAGGATTCTATCAGCCAATCGGAATTAAGGTAGGAAAATTCTGATTGGCTGATGGAATCAGCCAATCAGAATCAAGTTCAATCCGATTGGCTGATCCTCTCAGCCAATCAGATTGAGCTTGCATTCTATTGGCTGATCGGAACAGCCAATAGAATGCAAGCTCAATCTGATTGGCTGATTGAATCAGCCAATCGGATTGAACTTGATTCTGATTGGCTGATCCCATCAGCCAATCAGAATTTTCCTACCTTAATTCCGATTGGCTGATAGAATGGAACACTGTTTCAGCGTGCCTTGGATGATGACTTCTGCCGCTCCGGATCTCCTCTTTGGTGGGTCGGCTGGCTGAAGTATTTTTCTTTTACAGGAAAAAGAGCAGAATTCTTTGGGGCATGCCCCGCAAAAGGCCCTTTTAAGGGCTGGTAAGGTAAAAAAGCTTTGAACTTTTTTTAATTTAGAATAGGGTAGGGCATTTTTTTATTTTGGGGGGCTTTGTTATTTTATTAGGGGGCTTAGATTAGGTGTAAGTAGCTTAAAATTGTTGTAATATTTTTTAAATGTTTGTAACTTATTTTTTTTATTTTTTGTAACTTAGCTTTTTTTATTTTTTGTACTTTAGTTAGTTTATGTAATTGTAGTTATTTGTAGGTAATTAATTTAATTAATTTAATGATAGTGTAGTGTTAGATTTAATTGTAACTTAGGTTAGGATTTATTTTACAGATAATTTTGTAATTATTTTAACTAGGTAGCTATTAAATAGTAAATAACTATTTAATAGCTATTGTACCTAGCTAAAATAAATACAAAGTTACCTGTAAAATAAATATAAATCCTAAAATAGCTACAATACATTTATTATAGGTGGCTACGGTGTAGGGGGGCAGATTAGGGGTTAATAAGTTTAATATAGGTTGCGGCGGGGTCTGGGAGCGGTGGTTTAGGGGTTAAACTATTTATTTAGTTGCGGCGAGGTCCGGGATCAGCAGGATAGGGGTTAATAACTTTATTATAGAGGGCGGCTGTATAGGGGGGGCAGGATAGGGGTTACTAGGTATAATGTAGGTGGCGGCGGTGTCCAGGAGCGGCAGTTTAGGGGTTAATACATTTATAAGAGTTGCGGCGGGGTCTAGAATCTGAATCAGCCAATCAGATTGAGCTCGCATTCTATTGGCTGATCGGAACAGCCAATAGAATGCAAGCTCAATCTGATTGGCTGATTGGATCAGCCAATCGGATTGAACTTCAATCTGATTGGCTGATTCAATCAGCCAATCAGATTTTTCCTACCTTAATTCCGATTGGCTGATAGAATCCTATCAGCCAATCGGAATTGAAGGGATGCCATCTTGGATGACGTCCCTTAAAGGAACCTTCATTCAGTCGTCGGCCGTCGGGGAAGAAGGATGTTCCACGTCTGCGGGATGAAGATGGATCCGGAAGAAAGAAGATTGAAGACGCCCCTTGGAAGATGACATCGCCCGGATAGAAGACTTCTTCAGCGCCGCCTGGATGATGACTTCATCGGATGGAACACTGTTTCAGCGCGCCTTGGATGATGACTTCTGCCGCTCCGGATCTCCTCTTTGGTTCCATCGGTGGGTCGGCTGGCTGAAGTATTCTTCTTTTACAGGCAAAAGAGCAGAATTCTTTGGGGCATGCCCCGCAAAAGGACCTTTTAAGGGCTGGTAAGGTAAAAGAGCTTTGAACTTTTTAAATTTAGAATAGGGTAGGGCATTTTTTTATTTCGGGGGGCTTTGTTACTTTATTAGGGGGCTTAGATTAGGTGTAAGTAGCTTAAAATTGTTGTAATATTTTTTAAATGTTTGTAACTTATTTTTTTTATTTTTTGTAACTTAGCTTTTTTTATTTTTTGTACTTTAGTTAGTTTATGTAATTGTATTTAATTGTAGTTATTTGTAGGTAATTTATTTAATTAATTTAATGATAGTGTATTGTTAGGTTTAATTGTAACTTAGGTTAGGATTTATTTTACAGGTAATTTTGTAATTATTTTAACTAGGTAGCTATTAAATAGTAAATAACTATTTAATAGCTATTGTACCTAGCTAAAATAAATACAAAGTTACCTGTAAAATAAATATAAATCCTAAAATAGCTA
This sequence comes from Bombina bombina, assembly GCF_027579735.1. NCBI lineage: Eukaryota > Metazoa > Chordata > Amphibia > Anura > Bombinatoridae > Bombina > Bombina bombina. The sequence goes on from NC_069501.1 coordinate 592,054,999, forward strand.
CAATGTAATTATTATTTATATTGTAGCTATATTAGGGTTTATTTTAAAGGTAAGTATTTAGTTTTAAATAGGATTAACTTACGGCTAGATTTAGAGTTTTGTCGGTAAGGACCCGCGTAGCTAACGCTGGCTTTTTTCTGGCCGCACAATAAAAATAACTCTGATATTGAGAGTCCACAGAATGGCTGCGTTAGGCTCCAAAAAAGGAGCGTAAAGCATATTTAACGCCACTGCAACTCTCGATACCAGAGTTGCTTACGGACGCGGCCAGCCTCAAAAACGTGCTCGTGCACGATTCCCCCATAGGAAACAATGGGGCTGTTTGAGCTGAAAAAAAACCTAACACCTGCAAAAAAGCCGCGTTCAGCTCTTAACGCAGCCCCATTGTTTCCTATGGGGAAACACTTCCTACGTCTGCACCTAACACTCTAACATGTACCCCGAGTCTAAACACCCCTAACCTTACACTTATTAACCCCTAATCTGCCGCCCCCGCTATCGCTGACCCCTGCATATTATTATTAACCCCTAATCTGCCGCTCTGTAAACCGCCGCTACTTACATTATCCCTATGTACCCCTAATCTGCTGCCCCTAACACCGCCGACACATATATTATATTTATTAACCCCTAATCTGCCCCCCACAACGTCGCCTCCACCTGCCTACACTTATTAACCCCTAATCTGCCGACCGGACCTGAGCGCTACTATAATAAAGTTATTAACCCCTAATCCGCCTCACTAACCCTATAATAAATAGTATTAACCCCTAATCTGCCCTCCCTAACATCACCGACACCTAACTTCAATTATTAACCCCTAATCTGCCGACCGGAGCTCACCACTATGCTAATAAATGTATTAACCCCTAAAGCTAAGTCTAACCCTAACACTAACACCCCCCTAAATTAAATATAATTTACATCTAACGAAATTAATTATCTCTTATTAAATAAATTATTCCTATTTAAAGCTAAATATTTACCTGTAAAATAAACCCTAATATAGCTACAATATATATAATAATTATATTGTAGCTATTTTAGGATTAATATTTATTTTACAGGTAACTTTGTAATTATTTTAACCAGGTACAATAGCTATTAAATAGTTAATAACTATTTAATAGTTACCTAGTTAAAATAATAACAAAATTACCTGTAAAATAAATCCTAACCTAAGTTACAATTAAACCTAACACTACACTATCATTAAATTAATTAAATAAAATATCTACAATTACCTACAATTAAACCTAACACTACACTATCAATACATTAATTAAATACAATATCTACAAATAACTACAATGAAATAAACTAACTAAAGTACAAAAAATAAAAAAGAACTAAGTTACAAAAAATAAAAAAATATTTACAAACATAAGGAAAATCTTACAACAATTTTAAACTAATTACACCTACTCTAAGCCCCCTAATAAAATAACAAAGCCCCCCAAAATAAAAAATGCCCTACCCTATTCTAAATTGCTAAAGTTCAAAGCTCTTTTACCTTACCAGCCCTGAACAGGGCCCTTTGCGGGGCATGCCCCAAAGAATTCAGCTCTTTTGCCTGTAAAAAAAAACATACAATACCCCCCCCCAACATTACAACCCACCACCCACATACCCCTAATCTAACCCAAACCCCCCTTAAATAAACCTAACACTAAGCCCCTGAAGATCATCCTACCTTGTCTTCAGCATACCAGGTTCACCGATCCGTCCTGGCTCCAAAATCTTCATCCAACCCAAGCAGGGGCTGGCGATCCATCATCCGGCGGCTGAAGAGGTCCAGAAGAGGCTCCAAAGTCTTCATCCAGACCGGCAACCATCATCTTCCAAGCGGCATCTTCTATCTTCATCCGATGACGACGGCTCCATCCTGAAGACCTCCACCGCGGACCCATCTTCATCCGGCGAAGTCCAACTGAATAATGACGGTTCCTTTAAGGGATGTCATCCAAGATGGCGTCCCTCGAATTCCGATTGGCTGATAGGATTCTATCAGCCAATCGGAATTAAGGTAGGAATATTCTGATTGGCTGATGGAATCAGCCAATCAGAATCAAGTTTAATCCGATTGGCTGATCCAATAAGCCAATCAGATTGAGCTCGCATTCTATTGGCTGTTCCGATCAGCCAATAGAATGCAAGCTCAATCTGATTGGCTGATTGGATCAGCCAATCGTATTGATCTTGATTCTGATTGGCTGGTCCGGTCCGGATCTACTCTTTTTCCCGGATAGGATGAAGACTTTGGAGCCTCTTCTGGACCTCTTCAGCCGCCGGATGATGGATCGCCAGCCCCCGCTTGGGTTGGATGAAGATTTTGGAGCCAGGACGGATCGGTGAACCTGGTATGGTGAAGACAAGGTAGGATGATCTTCAGGGGCTTAGTGTTAGGTTTATTTAAGGGGGGTTTGGGTTAGATTAGGGGTATGTGGGTGGTGGGTTGTAATGTTGGGGGGGTATTGTATGTTTTTTTTTACAGGCAAAAGAGCTGAATTCTTTGGGGCATGCCCCGCAAAGGGCCCTGTTCAGGGCTGGTAAGGTAAAAGAGCTTTGAACTTTAGTAATTTAGAATAGGGTAGGGCATTTTTTATTTTGGGGGGCTTTGTTATTTTATTAGGGGGCTTAGAGTAGGTGTAATTAGTTTAAAATTGTTGTAAGATTTTCCTTATGTTTGTAAATATTTTTTTATTTTTTGTAACTTAGTTCTTTTTTATTTTTTGTACTTTAGTTAGTTTATTTCATTGTAGTTATTTGTAGGAATTGTATTTAATTTATTTATTGATAGTGTAGTGTTAGGTTTAATTGTAGATAATTGTAGGTATTGTATTTAATTAATGTATTGATAGTGTAGTGTTAGGTTTAATTGTAGGTAATTGTAGGTATTTTATTTAATTTATTTATTGATAGTGTAGTGTTAGGTTTAATTGTAACTTAGGTTAGGATTTATTTTACAGGTAATTTTGTAATTATTTTAACTATTTTAGCTATTAAATAGTTCTTAACTATTTAATAGCTATTGTACCTGGTTAAAATAAATACAAAGTTACCTGTAAAATAAATATTAATCCTAAAATAGCTATAATATAATTATAATTTATATTTTAGCTATATTAGGATTTATTTTACAGGTAAGTATTTAGCTTTAAATAGGAATAATTTATTTAATAAGAGTTAATTTATTTCGTTAGATTTAAATTATATTTAAGTTAGGGGGGTGTTAGTGTTAGGGTTAGACTTAGCTTTAGGGGTTAATACATTTATTAGAATAGCGGTGAGCTCCAGTCGGCAGATTAGGGGTTAATGTTTGAAGTTAGGTGTCGGCGATGTTAGGGAGGGCAGATTAGGGGTTAATACTATTTATTATAGGGTTAGTGAGGCGGATTAGGGGTTAATAACTTTATTATGATAGCGGTGCGGTCCGCTCGGCAGATTAGGGGTTAATAAGTGTAGGCAGGTGGAGGCGACGTTGTGGGGGGCAGATTAGGGGTTAATAAATATAATATAGGGGTCGGCGGTGTTAGGGGCAGCAGATTAGGGGTACATAGCTATAATGTAAGTGGCGGCTCTTTGCGGTCGGCAGATTAAGGGTTAATTATTGTAGGTAGCTGGCTGCGATGTTGTGGGGGGCAGGTTAGGGGTTAATAAATATAATATAGGGGTCGGCGGTGTTAGGGGCAGCAGATTAGGGGTACATAAGGATAACGTAGGTGGCGGTCGGCAGATTAGGGGTTAAAAAAATGTAATCGAGTGGCTTCAATGTGGGGGGGGCCTCGGTTTAGGGGTACATAGGTAGTTTATGGGTGTTAGTGTACTTTAGAGCACAGTAGTTAAGAGCTTTATGAACCGGCGTTAGCCCAGAAAGCTCTTAACTACTGACTTTTTTCTGCGGCTGGAGTTTTGTCGTTAGATTTCTAACGCTCACTTCAGCCACGACTCTAAATACCAGAGTTAGAAAAATCATTGAAAAGATAGGATACGCAATTGATGTAAGGGGATCTGCGGTATGGAAAAGTCGCGGCTGAAAAGTACCCTTTTTTGAGTGACTCCAAATACCAGAGGTAGCCTAAAACCAGCGTTAGGAGCCTCTAACGCTGGTTTTCACGGCTACCGCCAAACTCCAAATCTAGGCCTTAGTTAATAAGAGAAATATTATTTAGATTTATTTAATTAATATTTAAGTTAGGGGGGTGTTAGGGTTAGTGTTAGACTTTTAGGTTTAGGGGTTAATCATTTTATTACAGTGGCGGCGGTGTAGGGGGGGCAGGTTTAGGGGTTAATAATTTTATTACAGTGGCGGCGGTGTAGTGGGGGGCAGGAAAGGGTTAATACATTTATTATAGGTGGCGACGGTATAGGGGGGGCAGATTAGGGATTAATAAGTTTAATATAGGTTGCGGCAGGGTCTGGGAGAGGCGGTTTAGGGGTTAAACTATTTATTTAGTTGCGGCGAGGTCCAGGATCAGCAGGATAGGGGTTAATAACTTTATTATAGAAGGCGGCTGTATAGGGGGGGCAGGATAGGGGTTACTAGGTATAATGTAGGTGGCGGCGGTGTCCAGGAGCGGCAGTTTAGGGGTTAATACATTTATAAGAGTTGCGGCGGGGTCTAGGAGTGGCGGTTTAGGGGTTAGTAACTTTATTTAGTTGCGGGGGGCTCCGGGGGCGCCGGTATAGGGGGTAGAACAGTGTAGTTTAGTGTGGGTGCTTAGTGACAGCTTGTCAATAAAGCTGTCAAAAAGCCAAAGAGCAGCGAGATCGGATGAGTGATAACTATCACAGTCCGCTGCTCATCGCCCCGTACTTGGTGCGCGGCTTTTTGGCAGCTTTTTTGATAACTTAGGCGAAATTTTGCAGGTCCGCGGCGGCGATGGTAGGCGAGCTTAGGCGGGCGTATTGAACCGGTGAAGGCAGGTAAAGTAGACTGCTTGATAACTACCCCTCTATAAGTGAAGTGTTTTTTTAAATAAAAATGCAAAATTTTGAATAAGTTTTTGTCGGTAACGGTGTGCGGTGCTAACGCACAGTTTTTCCTTACCGCTCACCTACAGTGACGCTGGCATTACGGGTCTTTAAAAACCCGAGCGTTAGCTGCAAAAAAGTGAGAGTAGAGCAGAATTTAGCTCCACATCTCACCTCAATACCAGCACTGCTTACGTTAGCGGTGAGCTGGTAAAACATGCTCGTGCACGATTTCCCCATAGAAATCAATGGGGCAGAGCCGGCTGAAAAAAAACCTAACACCTGCAAAAAAGCAGTGTTCAGCTTCTTACGCAGCCCCATTGATCCCTATGGGAAAAGTAAATTTATGTCTACACCTAACACATGAACCCCAAGTCTAAATACCCCTAATCTTACACTTATTAACCCCTAATCCGCTGCCCCCGACATCGACGACACCTGCTTTATATTATTAACCCCTAATCTGCCACTCCGGACACCGCCGCCACCTACATTATACTTATGAACCCCTAATCTGCTGCCCCCAACATTGCTGAACCCTACATTATATTTATTAACCCCTAATTTGCTGCCCCCAATGTCGCCGACACCTACCTACAATTATTAACCCCTAATCTGCCGCCCCCAACGTCGCCGCCATTATAATAAAGTTATTAACCCCTAAATCTAAGTCTAACCCTAACACACCCTAACTTAAATATAATTTAAATACATCTAAATAAATATTCCTATCATTAAATAAATTATTCTTTTTTTAAACTAAATACTTACCTATAAAATAAACCCTAAGCTAGCTACAATATAACTAATAGTTACATTGTAGATAGTGTAGGATATATTTTTATTTTACAGGCAACTTTGTATTTATTTTAACTAGATGCAATAGTTAATCAATAGTTATTAACTATTTAATAACTTCCTAGTTAAAATAAATACATATATACCTGTAAAATAAAACCTAACCTAAGCTACAATTACACCTAACACTACACTATAATTAAATAAATTACCTAAATTAACTACAATTAATTACAATTAAATTAAATAAACTAAAGTACGAACCCCCCCCCCACTAAATTACAGAAAATAATAAAATATTTTTTTTAAAAAATAATTACACCTAATCTAATTCCCCTAATAAAATAAAAAAGCCCCCCAAAATAAAAAAAATCCCTACCCTATACTAAATTACAAATAGCCCTTAAAAGAGCTTTTTGCGGGGCATTGCCCCAAAGTAATCAGCTCTTTTACCTGTAAAAAAGTACAACCCCCCCAACATTAAAACCCACCACCCACACACCCAACCCTACTCTAAAACCTACCCAATCCCCCCTTAATAAAACCTAACACTACCCCCTTGAAGATCACCCTACCTTGAGACGTCTTCGTCCAACCGGGCAGAAGTGGTCCTCCAGACGGTCCGAAGTCTTCATCCTATCCGGGCAGAAGAGGTCCTCCAGATGACCAGAAGTCTTCATCCAGGCGGCATCTTCTATCTTCATCCATCCGGCGCGGAGCGGGTCCATCTTCAAGATATCTGACACGGAGCATCCTCTTCGTTCGACGGTGACTGGAACAATGACGGGTCCTTTAAATGACGTCATCTAAGATGGTGTCCCTTCAATTCCGATTGGCTGATAGTATTCTATCAGCCAATCGGAATTAAGGTAGAAAAAATCCTATTGGCTGATCTAATCAGCCAATAGGATTGAAGTTCAAGCCTATTGGCTGATTAGAACAGCCAATAGGATTTAGCTCACATACTATTGGCTGATTGGAATAGCCAATAGAATGCAAGCTCAATCCTATTGGCTGATTGGATCAGCCAATAGGATTTTTCTACCTTAATTCCGATTGGCTGATAGAATTCTATCAGCCAATCGGAATTGAAGGGACCCCATTTTGGATGATGTCATTTAAAGGACCCGTCATTGTTTCAGTCGCCGTCGAACGAAGAGGATGCTCCATGTCGGATTTCTTGAAGATGGACCCTCTCCGCTCCGGATGGATGAAGATAGAAGATGCCACCTGGATGAAGACTTCTGGCCATCTGGAGGACCTCTTCTGCCTGGATAGGATGAAGACTTCGGACGGTGTGGAGGACCACTTCAGCCCGGTTGGGAGAAGACGTCTCAAGGTAGGGTGATCTTCAAGGGTGTAGTGTTAGGTTTTATTAAGGGGGGGATTGGGTGGGTTTTAGAGTAGGGTTGGGTGTGTGGGTGGTGGGTTTTAATATTGGGGGGGTATTGTATTTTTTACAGGTAAAAGAGCTGATTACTTTGGGGCAATGCCCTGCAAAAGGCCCTTTTAAGGGCTATTTGTAATGTAGTGTAGGGTAGGGATTTTTTTTATTTTGGGGGGCTTTTTTATTTTATTAGGTGGATTAGTGTCAGGATGCCAGGAATCAGACTGAGACAAGAAGTGCAAAAATAATCATACCTTTATTAATAGCAAAAAATAATAAAAAAGTCCACAAGTCAAATAACAAGCCAGGAATCAAAACCAGAGCTGGTAGTCAGACAAGCCGAGTCAGGAGCCAAAGCGAGTAGTCAGACGAGCCGGAATCAGGAACTAGGAGAACAGCAGAGTCAGGAACAAGCCAGGGATCAGGAACCAGGAGGGACGTCAGACAGCCAGGTAATACACAGGAGCTCTCACAAACAGGTCTGAGACAACGCAAGGGCAAAGCATACTGAACAAAGGCCCTTTAAATAATAAGTGATGACATCACAATTCTGAGACTGCATCCTGTCTCACATGGATGATGTAAACCAGTCTGGCCATAAAAGGAAGTACAGGAAGTGAGCAGCATCTCCCAGAATGCACCAAAGTCAGCAAGAGAGGTGAGTAAAATGGCTGCCAGCAGCACATGGCAAACAAGGCAGGAAAAAACCCTGACAATTAGATTATGTGTAATTAGTTTAAACAAATTGTAATTATTTTATTATTTTCTGTACTTTAGTGTTTGTTTTTTTTAGCAATTTAGTTTATTTTATTTTATTGTAATTAATTGTAGTTAATTTAGGTAATTTATTTAATTATAGTGTAATGTTAGGTGTAATGGTAGCTTAAGTTAGGTTTTATTTTACAGGTATATTTGTATTTATTTTAACTAGGAAGTTATTAAATAGTTAATAACTATTTAATAACTATTGTACCTAGTTAAAATAAATACACACTTGCCTGTAAAATAAAAATAAACCCTAAGCTAGCTACAATGTAACTATTAGTTATATTGTAGCTAGCAAAGGCCTAGATTTGGAGTTTGGCGGTAGCCGTGAAAACCAGCGTTAGAGGCTCCTAACGCTGGTTTTAGGCTACCTCCGGTATTTGGAGTCACTAACTTTTCAGTCGCGACTTTTCCATACCGCAGATCCCCTTACGTAAATTGCGTATCCTATCTTTTCAATGGGATTTTTCTAACTCCGGTATTTAGAGTCGTGTCTGAAGTGAGCGTTAGAAATCTAACGACAAAACTCCAGCCGCAGAAAAAAGTCAGCCAATCGGAATTAAGGTAGGAATATTCTGATTGGCTGATGGAATCAGCCAATCAGAATCAAGTTCAATCCGATTGGCTGATCCAATCAGCCAATCAGATTGAGCTCGCATTCTATTGGCTGTTCCGATCAGCCAATAGAATGCGAGCTCAATCTGATTGGCTGATTGGATCAGCCAATCGGATTGATCTTGATTCTGATTGGCTGATTCCATCAGCCAATCAGAATATTCCTACCTTAATTCCGATTGGCTGATAGAATCCTATCAGCCAATCAGAATTCGAGGGACGCCATCTTGGATGACGTCCCTTAAAGGAACCGTCATTCTTCAGTTGGACGTCGCCGGATGAAGATGGGTCCGCGGTGGAGGTCTTCAGGATGGAGCCGGTCCTCATCGGATGAAGATAGAAGATGCCGCTTGGAAGATGATGGTTGCCGGTCCGGATCTACTCTTTTTCCCGGATAGGATGAAGACTTTGGAGCCTCTTCTGGACCTCTTCAGCCACCGGATGATGGATCGCCAGCCCTATGAAGATTTTGGAGCCAGGACGGATCGGTGATACCCGGTGAGGTGAAGACAAGGTAGGATGATCTTCAGGGGCTTAGTGTTAGGTTTATTTAAGGGGGGTTTGGGTTAGATTAGGGGTATGTGGGTGGTGGGTTGTAATGTTGGGGGGGGTATTGTATTTTTTTTTTTACAGGCAAAAGAGCTGAACTTCTTGGGGCATGCCCCGCAAAGGGCCCTGTTCAGGGCTGGTAAGGTAAAAGAGCTTTGAACTTTAGTAATTTAGAATAGGGTAGGGCATTTTTTTATTTTGGGGGCCTTTGTTATTTTATTAGGGGGCTTAGAGTAGGTGTAATTAGTTTAAAATTGTTGTAATATTTTTCTTATGTTTGTAAATATTTTTTTATTTTTTGTAACTTAGTTCTTTTTTATTTTTTGTACTTTAGTTAGTTTATTTCATTGTAGTTATTTGTAGGTATTGTATTTAATTTATTTATTGATAGTGTAGTGTTAGGTTTAATTGTAGGTAATTGTAGGTATTTTATTTAATTAATTTAATGATAGTATAGTGTTAGGTTTAATTGTAACTTAGGTTACGATTTATTTTACAGGTAAATTTGTAATTATTTAACTATTTTAGCTATTAAATAGTTCTTAACTATTTAATAGCTATTGTACCTGGTTAAAATAAATACAAAGTTACCTGTAAAATAAATATTAATCCTAAAATAGCTATAATATAATTATAATTTATATTGTAGCTATATTAGGATTTATTTTACAGGTAAGTATTTAGCTTTAAATAGGAATAATTTATTTAATAAGAGTTAATTAATTTCGTTAGATTTAAATTATATTTAAGTTAGGGGGGGTTAGTGTTAGGGTTAGACTTAGCTTTAGGGGTTAATAAATTTATTAGAATAGCGGTGAGCTCCGGTCGGCAGATTAGGGGTTAATAATTGAAGTTAGGTGTTGGCGATGTTAGGGAGAGCAGATTAGGGGTTAATACTATTTATTATAGGGTTAGTGAGCAGGATTAGGGGTTAATAACTTTATTATGATAGCGGTGCGGTCCACTCGGCAGATTAGGGGTTAATAAGTGTAGGCAGGTGGAGGCGACGTTGTGGGGGGCAGATTAGGGGTTAATAAATATAATATAGGGGTCGGCGGTGTTAGGGGCAGCAGATTAGGGGTACATAAGGATAATGTAAGTAGCGGCGGTTTACGGAGTGGTAGATTAGGGGTTAAAAATAATATGCAGGGGTCAGCGATAGTGGGGGCAGCAGATTAGGGGTTAATAAGTGTAAGGCTAGGGGTGTTTAGACTCGGGGTACATGTTAGAGTGTTAGGTGCAGACGTAGGAAGTGTTTCCCCATAGCAAACAATGGGGCTGCGTTAGGAGCTGAACGCGGCTTTTTTGCAGGTGTTTGGTTTTTTTTCAGCTCAAACAGCCCCATTGTTTTCTATGGGGGAATAGTGCACGAGCACGTTTTTGAGGCTGGCCGCGTCCGTAAGCAACTCTGGTATCGAGAGTTGAAGCTGCGTTAAATATGCTCTACGCTCCTTTTTTGGAGCCTAACGCAGCCTTTATGTGGACTCTCAATACCAGAGTTATTTTTATGGTGCGGCCAGAAAAAAGCCAGCGTTAGCTACGTGGGTCCTTACCGACAAAACTCTAAATCTAGCCGTTAGGGTTTAATTTATAGGTAAGTATTTAGTTTAAAAAAGGAATAATTTATTTAATGATAGGAATATTTATTTAGATGTATTTAAATTATATTTAAGTTAGGGCATGTTAGGGTTAGACTTAGATTTAGGGGTAAATAAGTTTATTATAGTGGCGGCGACGTTGGGTTCGGCAGATTAGGGGTTAATAGATGTAGGTAGGTGTCGGCGATGTTAGGGACGGCAGATTAGGGGTTAATAAAATTTAACTAGTGTTTGCGAGGCGGGAGTGTGGCGGTTTAGGGGTTAATATATTTATTAAAGTGGTGGCGATGTCCGGTCGGCAGATTAGTGGTTAAAAATTTTATTTAAGTTTTTGCGATGGGGGGGGGCTCGGTTTAGGGGTTAATAGGTAGTTTATGGGTGTTAGTGTACTTTTTAGCACTTTAGTTAAGAGTTTTATGTTACGGCGTTAGCCCATAAAACTCTTAACTACTGACTTTTAAATGCGGTAGGAGTCTTGACAGGAGAGGCTGTATTGCTCACTTTTTCCAAGACTCATTATACCGGCGTTAGGAAAATCCCATTGTAAAGATAGGATACACAATTTATGTAAGTGGATTTGCAGTATGCTTGAGACGCGGAAAAAAAGTGAGCGGTACACCTGTACCTGCAAGACTCGTAATCTAGGAACCTCTCAACGCTGCTTTTTAAGGCTAACGCAAGACTCGTAATCTAGGCGTATATTTTTTACAAATCTGTTATTTTCTTAAAAGTAAAAATAATACTTCTCTAGCCTTAAAGGGACATGGAACCCAAAATTTGTCTTTCGTGATTCAGATAGAGCATACAATTTTAAGCAACTTTCTAATTTACTCATAGTATCAATTTTTCTTTGTTCTCTTGCTTTCTTTATTTGAAAAAGAAGGCATCTAAGCTAAGGAGCCTGCCAATTTCAGAGCCATGGACAGCATTTATTCACCAATCAGTAAGGATAACCCAGGTTGTGAACTAAAAATGGTCTGGCTTCTAAACTTACATTCTTGCTTTTCAAATAAAGATAGCAAGATAATGAAGAAAAGTTGATAATAGGAGTGAATTAGAAAGTTGCTTAAAATTGATGCTCTATCTGAATCATGAAAGATCAAATTTGGGTTCAGTGTCCCCTTAAACACCTATCCAATTTATTTCTATTATCTAATTTGCTTAATTCTCTTGGTATCCTTTGTTGATAAACATATCTAGATATGCTCAGAAGCTTAGAGCTAGCTGCTGATTGGTGGTTGAACTTGTATGCCCATTTTCATTGGCTTACAAGTGTGCTCAGATCTTTGTAAGTTATTTGTAGTTAATCTACATACGCCTCTGACTTCCATTGACACTCAAGGGTTACATTCAGTACCTATCCTCTAAAACATATCATTGCACTCTAAGACAGCAGTAACAGCAAAATAATAAAGCCTTTTTCTAAGTACATCTCCTACTAAAAATATCCCTGTAAAACATATTGTTTGTCAGTGGGATCTCTCTGATTAAAAACTACTAACTGTTGTTCCTATCTATTTACACTCTCATTTCCTCATTGGGAGTTGTTCTCATAGGAATATCAACACAAAATCATTACCCAAAGGAAAGGCCTATCATAAATTTAGGGAAATTGCAGGCAGAAGTCTTCATCCGATCCGGGCAGAAGAGGACCTCCAGATGGGCAGAAGTCTTTATCCAGACGGCATCTTCTATCTTCATCCATCCGGAGCGGAGCGGGTCCATATTCAAGCCAGCCGACGCGGAGCATCCTCTTCTTCCGACGACTCCCGACGAATGAAAGTTCCTTTAAATGACGTCCTCCAAGATGGTGTCCCATAAATTCCGATTGGCTGATAGGATTCTATCAGCTAATCGGAATTAAGGTAGGAAAAATCCAACTGACTGATCCAATCAGCCAATAGAATTGAAGTTCAATCCTATTGGCTGATCCAATCAGCCAATAGGATTGAGCTTGCATTCTATTGGCTGTTCGAATCAGCCAATAGAATGCGAGCTCAATTCTATTGGCTGATTGCATCAGCCAATAGGATTTTTCCTACCTTAATTCTGATTGGTTGATAGAATCCTATCAGCCAATCGGAATTCAAGGGACGCCATCTTGGATGACGTCATTTAAAGGAACCTTCATTCGTCGGGAGTCGTCGGAAGAAGAGGATGCTCCGCGACGGCTGGCTTGAAGATGGACCTGCTCTGCTCTGAATGGATGAAGATAGAAGATGTCGCCTGGATGAAGACTTCTGCCCGTCTGGAGGTCCTCTTCTGCCCGAATCGGATGAAGACTTCTGCCCCTCTGGAGGATCACTTGTGCCCGGCTGGGTGAAGACGTCTCAAGGTAGGGTGATCTTCAAGGGGTTAGTGTTAGGTTTTATTAAGGGGGGATTGGGTGGGTTTTAGAATAGGGTTGGGTGTGTGGGTGGTGGGTTTTAATGTTGGGGGGGTATTGTAATTTTTTTTACAGGTAAAAGAGCTGATTACTTTGGGGCAATGCCCTGCAAAAAGCCCTTTTAAGGGCTATTTGTAATTTAGTATAGGGTAGGGATTTTTTTGGGGGAGCTTTTTTTATTTTATTAGGGGGATTAGATTAGGTGTAATTAGTTTAAAATTCTTGTAATTATTTTATTTTTTTCTGTAATTTAGTGTTTGTTGTTTTTCGTACTTTAGTTTATTTAATTTAATTGTAGTTAATTGTAGTTAGTTTAGGAAATTATTTTAATTATAGTGTAGTGTTAGGTGTAATTGTAATTTAGGTTAGGTTTTATTTTACAGATACTTTTGTCTTTATTTTAGCTAGGTAGTTATTAAATAGTTAATAACTATTTAATAACTATTGTACCTAGTTAAAATAAATACAAAGTTGCCTGTAAAATAAAAATAAACCCTAAGCTAGATACAATGTAACTATTAGTTATATTGTAGCTAGCTTAGGGTTTATTTTATAGGTAAGCATTTAGTTTTAAATAGGAATAATTTATTTAATTGTAGTAATTTTATTTAGTTTTATTTAAAATATTTTTAAGTTAGAAATGTTTTTCTTTATAGAAGTCAATGGTGCAAAATATAAAAACGAACACCCTACTCGCGCACAAACCCGATCGCATTTTCTACTGACTTTTAAATGCGGTAGGAGTCTTGACAGGAGAGGGTGTACCACTCACTTTCTCCATACTCATAATACCGACGTTAGGAAAATCCCATTAAAAATATAGGATAAGCAATTGACTTAAGGGGATTTGCGGTATGCTCGAGTCGCAGAAAAAAGTGAGTGGTACACCTGTACCTGCCAGACTCGTAATTCCAGCGGGCGTTAAAAAGCAGCGTTGGGACCTCTCAACGCTGCTTTTTAAGGCTAACGCAAGACTCGTAATCTTGATTTTTCCTTGACATACATACACATATGTAGAGAAACATTGTTTTATATGTAAAGAGATATGTTTAACAATGGGGAGATAATAAAAATATTTTACATTATAATCTTATGCACATTAAACAATAGCTCAGATGGATTTTCAAAGAGATATTTGCATATAGATCTCGAGATATCTAAACATACAGTATAAATATTCATCTACATATATCGCTATAAATAGATTTATCAGTTCAAAAATCCTCACATATATAGAGAAATATTTATTTATAAATAAATAGAATATATTTAGTTACGAAAACATTTTCACAATATAAAATATTCGCATTTTCATGTACACTTTTCGAGGAGAATACAACATGGGCTTTGCGCAACAGATTGGGGTTTTAGTGTTTTGTTTTCTATTTGTCTTCTCCATTGACTTCTATAGGGGAATACGTGAACGTGCGTGATTTGGCTGTTTGGATTATGCGTTATTTTGCAACTTGTAATAGCTGTGCAACCCCAAATGCGAAAAAGTCATAATGCGCGCAGTGTTTTTGCAACTGATTTGCTCTGCGACTTGTAATCTTGTCCACTGAGTTTTATGTCCCTTCCATTTTAATTTTCAGCTTTAAATATTTGCTTAAAGTTACAGTGTCTTAATTTGTTCCCACTGATCCATTTTACCTCCAGAATTGTATTAAATTGTTTACCAATAACTCATTTACCTTTATTTTGGCTTTTGAAACTACTGCTTTTGCTTGTGGTACCTCTATCTATACTGAAAGTTTCCATACTTAAGTTTAGACTAAAGAAAAGCTGTGTAAACATAGCCAACAGAATAAATTACACTCTCAGTGGGAGGTAGGAGAGATAACTAATAAAATGTAAATTTTTCATTGTCCTCTCTAAGGGCCCCTTTATTATAAACTTGCCGTCATAAAGAGAAATCATACGCACAATCTTTGGGATTTTTTTAGACCTTTTATTGTAATGTAGGAGTTTCTCCTTCACACCCAAAACTGTGCATGGTGAGGAAAACATTGCTTAAGGTAAAAGTTGAGTTTTTAAAATTCTTAGATTATCTCGCCTGAGCCAAGAGCATTAGATCATTCAACTTTTTTGTATATAGACAGAGAGATAGTATAAAGAAGCTTGTGTGTACAGAAAGTTTTAAAAAAGTAGATATGATTTCCCTACAAGTTCAACTCATTTTATTAGTTGTGGTTTCAAAGAATAAAACCAGCTATTAAATATAAAAAATAAGCACAAATAAGCAATTTCTCTATATTTTATATTCTGTGGCTGGTATAATAAGTTATTATAAACATATCAAGGTAAAAACAATTTTACAGTACGCTATACCTTTAACTGTACAGCAGTCATCTGTTGATGATCATTGAGATTTTAGCAATCTCAGCTTTCCAGGGATCATAAGAGAAGCAATACAGGTGGCAATGTTAGGACCTGTAGAAGACAAGAAACAATATGTAATATGTTTCAATTACATATTTACTTCAAAATAAATGTCTCTTTTCCTTGCTGATGGTTCATATCAACCTGTTGGCAAAAAAACAAACAAAAAAACAAAACAAATATAACACAACCAATCAATGCAAAAATAAAATGACCACTACTATATATATATCAGAAAGGGCAACATACCAAATTTTTGTTTTGTTTCTCTATTTTAGTAAAGTAGATTTTTGCCGCAGGGCAGTTCTGAAGTAATGCATCTAATTTTGGGACTAATGATAGAGAGATTTTTATGCTGTCAGCACTCTCGTCAATCATCTTCCTCATCCTTCATCTCAATTCCTTTTCTTAGCCTCATTCCTTCTCTCTCCCATTAATCATTATCATTTCTCTGCACACTTTGAAAAAAAAAAGATTTTACAGGGCAGCAATGGTTTATGACCTGGCTAGTACAAGGAACTGTTTATTGAGTCACTGGGTCTTGTTAGAGCGCATCTGACAGCGTGAGAAAGAGGAATATACATCTATTAAGTGTATACTTGCTGTCATAAGTACCCAATTAATAGGTAAAAATTGCTGTAGTGTATCTTCTTGTGATAACATGGAACATTGGTATGTGCCATAGCTTATTTCAAAGACTATTACAAATATGGGTGTTGCAGTGTGGTTAGTTAAGTTTGTATATCTTTATTGACAGGGACAGAAACAAGACATTAAAAACAATAATTTAAACCTTCTCTTTTTTTATTGTCCCATTAAGATATGGAAAAACCAAGTAAAGCAATTGGAAGGTAATAAACTTTTTCTGTGCGTCCTGTAGCGCTCTTATTACAAGTTGAAAGTAAAATGTTTTTCACTAATGCGCTAACCCAGCGCACGCAAACTTTGAATATCGCAACCACGTAAATGTTTTTCTTTATAGAAGTCAATGGTGCAAAATATAAAAACGAACACCCTACTCGCGCACAAACCCGATCGCATTTTCTTAAGTGTGCTAACCCAACATGAAAGTATAAATATTCACATATTTCATATGATGTTTTTTTGGTACAATAAATATCTATACCTATATATTTATATATATATATATATATATATATATATATATATATATATATATATATATATATTAGTCCTAAAGCCCGTGTATACGGGAAATTTTTTTGCAGTACAGCTCTCTCCCCCTCTTTTGCTGTCTCTCTCCCTCTCTTTTGCACTCTCTCTCTCTCGCCCTCTTTTGCTGTCTCTCTCCCTCTCTTTTGCTCTCTCTCTTCGCCCCTCTCATTTGCACACTCTCCCCCTCTCTTTTGTACACTCTCCCCCCTCTCTTTTGTGCACTCTCCCCCCTCTCTTTTGCTGTCTCTCTCCCCTCTCTCTTTTGCTGTCTCTCTCCCCCCTCTCTTTTGCTGTCTCTCTCCCCATCTCTCTTTTGCTGTCTCTCTCCCCCTCTCTTTTGCTCTCTCTCTCCCCTCTTTTTTGCTCTCTATCTCCCTCTCTCTTTTGCACTCTCTCCCCCCTCTCTTTTGTGCACTCTCCCCTCTCTTTTGCGCACTCTCCCCCTCTCTTTTGCGCACTCTCCCCCTCTCTTTGCGCACTCTCCCCCCTGTCTTTTGCGCACTCTCCCCCCTCTCTTTTGTGCACTCTCCCCCCTTTCTTTTGTGCACTCTCCCCCCTCTCTTGTGTGCACTCTCCCCCTCTCTTTTGCTGTCTCTCTCCACCTCTCTCTTTTGCTGTCTCTCTCCCCCTCTCTCTTTTGCTGTCTCTCTCCCCATCTCTCTTTTGCTGTCTCTCTCTCCCCTCTCTTTTGTGCACTCTCCCCCTCTCTTTTGTGAACTCTCCCCCGCTCTTTTGTGCACTCTCCCCCTCTCTTTGCTGTCTCTCTCCCCTCTCTCTTTTGTTGTCTCTCTCCCCATCTCTCTTTTGCTCGCACTCTCCCCCCTCTCTTTTGCACACTCTCCCCCCTCTCTTTTGCACACTCTCCCCCCTTTCTTTTGCACACTGTCCCCCCTCTCTTTTGCTGTCTCTCTCCCCTCTCTCTTTTGCTGTCTCTCTCCCCATCTCTCTTTTGCTGTCTCTCTCTCCATCTCTCTTTTACTGTCTCTCTCCCCCCTCTCTTTTGCTCTCTCTCTCCCCTCTTTTTTGCTCTCTATCTCCCTCTCTATTTTGCACTATCTCCCCCCTCTCTTTTGTGCACTCTCCCCCTCTCTTTTGTGCACTCTCCCCCTCTCTTTGCGCACTCTCCCCCCTGTCTTTTGCGCACTCTCCCCCCTCTCTTTTGTGCATTCTCCCCCTCTCTTTTGTGCACTCTCCCCCCTCTCTTGTGTGCACTCTCCCCCTCTCTTTTGCTGTCTCTCTCCCCCTCTCTCTTTTGCTGTCCCTCTCCCCTCTCTCTTTTGCTGTCTCTCTCCCCATCTCTCTTTTGCTGTCTCTCTCTCCCCTCTCTTTTGTGCACTCTCCCCCTCTCTTTTGTGCACTCTCCCCCTCTCTTTGCTGTCTCTCTCCCCCTCTCTCTTTTGTTGTCTCTCTCCCCCTCTATCTTTTGCTGTCTCTCTTCCCCCTCTCTTTTGCTCGCACTCTCCCCCTCTCTTTTGCACACTCTCCCCCCCTCTCTTTTGCACACTCTCCCCCTCTCTTTTGCTGTCTCTCTCCCCCCAATCTTTTGCTGTCTCTCTCCCCCTCTCTCTTTTGCTGTCTCTCTTCCCCTCTCTCTTTGCTGTCTCTTTTCCCATCTCTCTTTTTCTGTCTCTCTCTCCCTCTCTCTTTTGCTGTTTCTCTCCCCCCTCTCTTTTGTGCACTCTCCCCCCACTCTTTTGTGCACTCTCCCCCTCTCTTTTGCTGTCTCTCTTCCCCTCTCTCTTTTATTGTCTCTCTCCCCATCTCTCTTTTGCTGTCTCTCTCCCCCTCTCTTTTGCCGTCTCTCTCCCCCCTCTATTTTGCTGTCTCTCTCCCCCTCTCTTTTGCTCTCTCTCCCCTCTCTTTTGCTCTCTATCTCCCCCTCTCTTTTGTGCTCTCTCCCCCCTCTCTTTTGCGCAATCTCCTCCCTCTCTTTTGCGCACTCTCCCCCTCTCTTGTGTGCACTCTCCCGCTCTCTTTTGCTGTCTCTCTCCACCCCTCTCTTTTGCTGTCTCTCTCCCACTCTCTCTTTTGCTGTCTCTCTCCCCTCTCTCTTTTGCTGTCTCTCTCCCCATCTCTCTTTTACTGTCTCCCCCATCTCTCTTTTGCTGTCTCTCTCTCCCCTCTCTTTTGTGCACTCTCCCCCCTCTCTTTTGTGCACTCTCCCCCCTCTCTTTTGTGCACTCTCCCCCTCTCTTTTGTGCACTCTCCCCCCTCTCTTGTGTGCACTCTCCCCCTCTCTTTTGCTGTCTCTCTCCCCCTCTCTCTTTTGCTGTCTCTCTCCCCTCTCTCTTTTGTTGTCTCTCTCCCCATCTATCTTTTGTTGTCTCTCTCCCCCCTCTTTTTTGCTTTCTTTCTCCCCCTCTCTTTTGCTCGCACTCTCCCCCCTCTCTTTTGCACACTCTCCCCTCTCTCTTTTGCTGTCTCTCTCCCCATCTCTCTTTTGCTGTCCCTCTCCCTCTCTCTCTTTTGCTGTCTCTCTCCCCCTCTCTTTTGCTCTCTCTCTCCCCTCTTTTTTGCTCTCTATCTCCCTCTCTATTTTGCACTCTCTCCCCCCTCTCTTTTGTGCACTCTCCCCCTCTCTTTTGCGCACTCTCCCCCTCTCTTTGCGCACTCTCCCCCCTGTCTTTTGCGCACTCTCCCCCCTCTCTTTTGTGCACTCTCCCCCCTCTCTTTTGTGCACTCTCCCCCTCTCTTGTGTGCACTCTCCCCCTCTCTTTTGCTGTCTCTCTCCCCCTCTCTCTTTTGCTGTCTCTCTCCCCCTCTCTCTTTTGCTGTCTCTCTCCCCATCTCTCTTTTGCTGTCTCTCTCTCCCCTCTCTTTTGTGCACTCTCCCCCCTCTCTTTTGCGCACTCTCCCCCTCTCTTTGCTGTCTCTCTCCCCCTCTCTCTTTTGTTGTCTCTCTCCCCCTCTCTCTTTTGCTGTCTCTCTTCCCCCTCTCTTTTACTGTCTTTCTCCCCCTTTCTTTTGCTCGCACTCTCCCCCCTCTCTTTTGCACACTCTCCCCCCTCTCTTTTGCACACTCTCCCCCCTCTCTTTTGCACACTCTCCCCCCTCTCTTTTGCTGTCTCTCTCCCCCCTATCTTTTGCTGTCTCTCTCCCCCTCTCTCTTTTGCTGTCTCTCTTCCCCTCTCTCTTTGCTGTCTCTTTTCCCATCTCTCTTTTGCTGTCTCTCTCTCCCTCTCTCTTTTGCTGTTTCTCTCCCCCCTCTCTTTTGTGCACTCTCCCCCATCTGTTTTGTGCACTCTCCCCCTCTCTTTTGTACACTCTCACCCTCTCTTTTGCTGTCTCTCTCCCCCTCTCTCTTTTATTGTCTCTCTCCCCATCTCTCTTTTGCTGTCTCTCTCCCCCCTCTCTTTTGCTGTCTCTCTCCCCCTCTCTTTTGCTCTCTCTCTCCCCTCTCTTTTGCTCTCTATCTCCCCCTCTCTTTTCTGCTCTCTCCCCCCTCTCTTTTGCGCAATCTCCTCCCTCTCTTTTGCGCACTCTCCCCCTCTCTTTTGTGCACCATCCCCCTCCCTTTTGCGCACTCTCCCCCCCCCCCTCTCTTTTGCGCACTCTCCCCCCTCTCTTTTGTGAACTCTCCCCCTCTCTTTTGTGCACTCTCCCCCCTCTCTTGTGTGCACTCTCCCCCTCTCTTTTGCTGTCTCTCTCCACCCCTCTCTTTTGCTGTCTCTCTCCCCTCTCTCTTTTGCTGTCTCTCTCCCCATCTCTCTTTTGCTGTCTCTCCCAATCTCTCTTTTGCTGTCTCTCTCTCCCCTCTCTTTTGTGGACTCTCCCCCCTCTCTTGTGTGCACTCTCCCCCTCTCTTTTGCTGTCTCTCTCCACCCCTCTCTTTTGCTGTCTCTCTCCCCTCTCTCTTTTGCTGTCTCTCTCCCCATCTCTCTTTTGCTGTCTCTCCCAATCTCTCTTTTGCTGTCTCTCTCCCCCCTCTCTTTTGCGCAATCTCCTCCCTCTCTTTTGCGCACTCTCCCCCTCTCTTTTGTGCACCATCCCCCTCCCTTTTGCGCACTCTCCCCCCCCCTCTCTTTTGCGCACTCTCCCCCCTCTCTTTTGTGAACTCTCCCCCTCTCTTTTGTGCACTCTCCCCCCTCTCTTGTGTGCACTCTCCCCCTCTCTTTTGCTGTCTCTCTCCACCCCTCTCTTTTGCTGTCTCTCTCCCCTCTCTCTTTTGCTGTCTCTCTCCCCATCTCTCTTTTGCTGTCTCTCCCAATCTCTCTTTTGCTGTCTCTCTCTCCCCTCTCTTTTGTGGACTCTCCCCCCTCTCTTGTGTGCACTCTCCCCCTCTCTTTTGCTGTCTCTCTCCCCCTCTCTCTTTTGCTGTCTCTCTCCCCCTCTCTCTTTTGTTGTCTCTCTCCCCATCTCTCTTTTGTTGTCTCTCTCCCCCCTCTCTTTTGCTGTCTTTCTCCCCCTCTCTTTTGCTCGCACTCTCCCCCCTCTCTTTTGCACACTCTCCCCCCTCTCTTTTGCACACTCTCCCCCCTCTCTTTTGCTGTCTCTCTCCCCCCTCTCTTTTGCTGTCTCTCTCCCTCTCTCTCTTTTGCTGTCTCTCTCCCCCTCTCTCTTTTACTGTCTCTCTTCCCCTCTCTCTTTTGCTGTCTCTTTTCCCATCTCTCTTTTGCTGTCTCTCTCTCCCTCTCTCTTTTGCTGTCTTTTCCCCCCTCTCTTTTGCACACTCTCCCCCCTCTCTTTTGCTGTCTCTCTCCCCCCTCTTTTTTTGCTGTCTCTCTCCCCCTCTCTCTCTTGCTGTCTCTCTCTCCCTCTCTCTTTTGCTGTCTTTTCCCCCCTCTCTTTTGCACACTCTCCCCCCTCTCTTTTGCTGTCTCTCTCCCCCCTCTTTTTTGCTGTCTCTCTCCCCCTCTCTCTCTTGCTGTCTCTCTCCCCCTCTCTCTTTTGCTGTCTCTCTCCCCCTCTCTCTTTTGCGGTCTCTCTTCCCCTCTCTCTTTGCTGTCTCTCTCCCCCTCTCTCTTTTGCTTTCTCTCTCCCCCTCTCTTTTGCTGTCTCTCTCTCCCTCTCTCTTCTGCTGTCTCTTTTCCCATCTCTCTTTTGCTGTCTCTCTCTCCCTCTCTCTTTTGCTGTTTCTCTCACCCTCTCTCTATCCCCCCTCTTCTGCTCTCTCTATCCCCATCTTTAGAGCTCTCTGTCTTGGGCCGGCATCTGGCCCCGCCCGGCAACGCGTCACAACTGGCCCCGCCCGCGTCACACCCGGCCCCACCCATGGCCCCCCACGGTCATGTCCACGGCACGCCGAGCCATGCCCATGTCGCATCCGCCGGCCATGCCCACTCCACCACTCGACACACCAGGTCAGTTGGAAGGCCAAGTGTGTTTGTCCTCGCGCCGCAGTCTCTACTGCGCATGACAGCTTCGGACAAACACACTTGGCCTTTTCTTATATAGGATATCTATATATATATATATATATATATATATATATATATATAATTATACATAGGTATAGATAGATAGATCTATTTAAAAATATATAGAACATATTCTGCTATGTGCAGAACAATGGAATGTGAATTACACATAGGGCCCCTTTTATTAACTTGCAGGTGCAGCTTTTGTGCCCTCAAGGGTAGCGGAGTAAAATCCTTCCAACCCAGTCCAATCAGGATGAATGACAAGCCCGACTCTTGCACAAACAATAGCATGAGAGCAGGGACTGTCAATGTTAAATACTGGCAGCATATGCTGCCCATTTGCAATGATGTCGGGCGGACCAGTTTCTAGGAGTGAACCTTGTCTACCCAGCATTAGAAGAAATGGAGCCCATAGATTTGTGGGTCAATAGGGATAAAATTGCATGATATAGCAAATGAGTGAGAGTAGGTAATTTATTCACTGTAATGGCCCTTTAAGCTCCAAAGCGAAAGGCAGGAAAAAAAATATGATGTTTATATTCCCAAAACATTTAAAACATTCTTTTAATGCTTGATTACTTATTAAGGGCTGGGTTACAAGTGTAGCACAGCCAATAGCGAAGGGTGCATTATCCTTAGCTTGACCCCGCTCTAAGAATGATGCACAATCTGGTATTATAAGTGTATGATTAGCGTGTCTTATATTTTGAATGGAAAGTGCAGGTTGCGCTATTATTGATCAAATTACAAGTGGTTTTTGAAAACACTTGTTTTTTCAAATGAAACCAAGAGAATAAAGAAAATTTGATAATAAGAATTAGAAAGCTTAATCTGAATCATGAAATTTTAATTTTGACTAAACTATTCCTTTAAATATATATTTTAACCATGATTTAAAGGGATAGGGTATATGATCAGGTGCTGGACTGGGCTCACAGCTGTTTATGTATGTGTGTGTATGCATGAATGTACATTGTGCATGTGCAGTGTTTTAAATGTATAAGTTAATATAAAATCATATAAGTAAATGATGAACTCCACTGCCCTATGGCTTTGCGCACCATTGGTCTAGAACACTTCAGCTAAGTGCAAACGCGCTTCCCGACATCCAGATATTAGCCAAGCCTAGACTTTCACTCCAGTGCTAATATATTATTATTATGTGCTATGACCAAATATTGATTCATGATATTCTGTGTTGAAGAGATACCTAGGTAGGCATCTGGAGCACTACATGGCAGGAAATAGTGCAGCCATCTAGTGCTCTTGCAAATAGATAACATTCTTTCAAAACTGCTGCCATATAGTGCTCCAGAAATGGGCCGGCTCCTAAGCTTAGCTTTTTCCACAAAAGATACCAAGAGAATAAAGAAAAATTGATGCTATGGGGGATATTTATCAAGCCGTCAATCGCAAATACGCTGGAATTATCAAAGCCTACAGACCGGCAAAAGTTGAAAGCTGTGACGTAACATACGATCCGCTGGTCTCAATTCGACACAGATCGATGCTTACGTCATTACAGATGTTCCAAAAACACATTCTGCACTATCTGACACTTTTTCAAAGTTATCAAATAGTTAACCCGTACGCTCGCGGCTATTCCGGCCCAGTGTACCTGGTTTTCAATCCTCCACCCTGGAGGCCGCGGATGCCATAGGAATCAATGGGAGTCTGCAAGCAGCGAAAGCTTATGTTCGATGCTGCCAGATATCTCATTGATTTGGTAGAAAACCAGTAAAGTTTACACCTAACACCCTAACAAAAGCCCCGAGTCTAAACTCCCCTAATCTGCCGCCCCGACATCGCTGCAACCTACATAACATTATTAACCCCTATTCCGCTGCTCCCGGACCCCACCACCACTAAATAAATGTATTAACCCCTATCCCGCCGCAACTAAATAAAGTTATTAACCCCTATCCTGCCGCTCCCAGACCCCGCCGCAACCTAAATAAAGTTATTAACCCCTAAACCTCTCGCCTCCCACATCACTACCATTAACTTAACCCATTAACCCCTAAACCTCTGGCCTCCCACATCACTACTATTAACTAAACCTATAAACCCCTAACCCGCCAGCCCCCCCACATCGCCATAAACTAAATTAAGCTATTAAGCCCTAAACCTATCAACCCACTAGCTTTACATTAAAATTACAAATTCCTATCTTATAATAAATTTAAACTTACCTGTAGAATTAAAATAAACTATATTAAACTATTAATTAACCTACCCTAACTATTATACTAAAATTACATTAAACTAGCAATTAAATTAACTATATTACATATTGCAAAACCCTAACCCTACTCAAATTATTTAAATATACTATTAAAAATTACTAAATTACAAAAAAAAAAATAAACGCTACAATAAACTAGCCTACAATAAACTACCAATGGCCCTTAAAAGGGCCATTTGCAGGGCATTGCCCCAAAGAAATCAGCTCTTTTATCTTTAAAATAACCCAAAACACCCCCAACAGTAAAACCCACCACCCAACCAACCAACCCCCCCAAATA
The DNA here is from genome assembly GCF_027579735.1 of Bombina bombina. Taxonomy (NCBI): domain Eukaryota; kingdom Metazoa; phylum Chordata; class Amphibia; order Anura; family Bombinatoridae; genus Bombina; species Bombina bombina. Next base: position 592,079,511 of record NC_069501.1, read on the forward strand.
AAAAGCCTATCTAAAAAAACCTAAGCTCCCCATTGCCCTGAAAAGGGCATTGCCCTTAAAAGGGCATTTAGCTCTTGTACCTGCCCAGACCCTACTCTAAAAATAAAACCCGCCCAAAAAACCCTTAAATAAACCTAACACTAACCCCCGACGATCCACTTATAGTTGTTGAAGTTCCGCTTAAAAGGATCCATCCAGCCGGCAAGAAGTCTTCATCCGGGTGGCCTCTTCCATCTTCATCCATCCGGCGAAGTCTTCATCCATGCGGCCTCTTCTATCTTCATCCATCCGGCACGGAGCAGGTCCATCCTGAAGACATCTGGCACGGAACTCCTCTTCAATACGGTCGCCGTCGTAAACTGGAACTTTAATGCAAGTGAGTCATCCAAGATGGCATCCCTTGCAATCCTATTGGCTGAAAGGTTCCAATCAGCCAATAGGATTAGAGCTGCTAAAATCCTACTGACTGTTCCAATCAGCCATTAGGATTTGAGCAGCTTGCATCCTATTGGCTGTTCCAAACAGCCAATAGTATTGAGCTCTCATCCTATTGGCTGATTGGAACAGCCAATAGGATGAGAGCTGCTCAAGTCCTATTGGCCGATTGGAACAACCAATAGGATTTTAGCAGCTCTAATCCTATTGGCTGATTGGAACCTTTCAGTCAATAGAAATGCAAGGGATGCCATCTTGGATGACGTCACTTGCATTCAAGTTCCAGTTTACGGTGGTGATCTTATTGAAGAGGAGCTCCGCGCCGTATGTCTTCAGGAGGGACCCGCTCCACGCTGGATGGATGAAGATAGAAGAGGCTGCATGGATGAAGACTTCGCCGGATGGATGAAGATGGAAGAGGCCACCCGGATGAAGACTTCTTGCTGCCCACATGAAGACTTCTTGCTAGCTAGATGGATCCTTCAAGCGGAACTTCAAAAACTGTAAGTGGATCGTCGGGGGTTAGTGTTAGGTTTCTTTAAGGGTTTTTTGGGTGGGTTTTATTTTTAGAATAGGTCTGGGCAGGTACAAGAGCTAAATGCCTTTTTAAGGGCAATGCCCACCCAAATGCCCTTTTCAGGGCAATGGGGAGCTTAGGTTTTTTATATAGCTTTTTATTTGGGGGGTTGGTTGGTTGGGTAGTGAGTTTTACTGTTGGGGGGTGTTTGTATTTTTTTTACAGGTAAAAGAGCTGATTTCTTTGGGGCAATGCCCCGCAAAAGGCTCTTTTAAGGGCCATTGGTAGTTTATCGTGGGCTAGAGGGATTTTTATTTTGGGGAGGCTTTTTTATTTTGATAGGGCTATTAGATTAGGTGTAATTCGTTTGTATTTTTTTATACTTTTTTTTTCCGTAGTTTAGTGTTTTTTATTGTTTGTAACTTAGCGTTTATTTTTTTGTAATTTAGTAATTTTTAATAGAAGATTTAAATAATTTAAATAGGGTTAGGGTTTTTTAATATGTAATATTGTTAATTTAATTGCTAGTTTAATGTAATTGTAGTATAATAGTTAGGGTAGGTTAATTAATAGTTTAAAAATAGTTTATTTTAATTCTACAGGTAAGTTTAATTTTATTTTAAGATAGGGATGTGGCAATTTTAATGTAAAGTTAGCGGGTTGTTAAGTTTAGGGGTCAATAGCTTAATTTAGTTTATGGCGATGTGGGGGGCTGGTGGTTTAGGGGTTAATAGGTTTAGGTAATGGTTGTGATGTGGTAGGCCAGAGGATTAGGGGTTAATACGTTTATTTAGTTGCGGCGGGATCCGGGAGCGGCGGGATCTGGGTTAATAACTTTATTACAGTTACGGAGGGGTCTGGGAGCGGCGGGATAGTTTTTAGTATAGTGGCAGCGTTTAGTGACAGGGTATAAATAAAGTTGGTAAAAAGCCGAATAGCAGCAAGATCGATGACTGTTAGCAAACAACAGTCCAATGCTCATCGCCTCAAACTTGGTGCGTGGCTTTTTGCTGGCTTTTTTTATAAATATGGAGAGCGTAGTCAGGTCTGCGGCCACGATGCTAGGCGATGTTAGGCGAGCGTATTGGTGCCGGCGAATGCAGCATAGTTGAGGCTTTGATAAATATCCCCCTAAAAGTAGGGCTGGGTGAATGTGTAAATTTCCAAATTCGAATGTTAGAACGAATGTTATTACCGAAATTCGAATTACAAATCCGAATGTTGATACAAATGAATATTCTTAAAAATTCTATTTACAGTTTTCGAATGTCACTTTCGAATTTGAATGTTTATGATTAGATTGAATGTCCACATTCAAAATTTCGAATTTAACATTCTATTTAAGAAATACTATTCAGAAGTTCAATAGTTCATGTGGTAGGGAATCTAGTAAATTGATACATAATAGATACAAATATATCAATTCGAATGTTTCTATTTTGATCGAATATTGCATAATTTGAATATTACATTTAAAGAAAGCTTTAGAAATACTATTACAAACATATAAATTCGAATTTTTCGAATTCGAATATTTCATAATTTGAATATTACATTTAAATAAAGAATTATAAAAATACTATTACAAATATATAAATTCAAATTTTTCTAATTCGAGTATTGCATAATTTGAATATTACATTTAAAGAAAGCATTAGAAATACTATTACAAATATATAAATTTGAATTGTTATGTAAACATTCAAAATTCGATTCGAACGAACGAATGTGATAAAATTCGTCTCACTTTTTCTTATATTGCAAAACATTCGCCCATCCCTAGCTATGAGTAAATTAGAAAGTTGTTTAAAATCACATGCTCTATCTGAATCATGAAAGAAAAATGTTAATAATATTTTTGCACTTGACTTGTATTCTACCTCAATATCTAAAAGTGATGTGATTTATATTATTGCAATGAATTGTCACCAAGTTTGGCAAGAAATATTAGATTTTTTTTTATTCCCCAACTTTTTAAAATGTAATCATTGCTTTGACCAATAAGGAAATTTCAAAAATGTGTGTCTTTGTAAATTAATTTTTATAAAAGATAAGTGGTCTATGTTAGAATGTTGATAGACCTATGGTACTGAATTTTATTGAAACCTGAGTACACATTTATTAACAATTGTTAACTCTGATTGAAAGGAGTGTTAGACACCCTACCCTATTCATATGTTATTAAAAGGACTGGAAACTCAAAATATAGTTTCCCATAAAAGGTTTAGCTATGCATAGTCAAACAACTTGGTAATGCACATTCATTAACCCCTTAGTGACCAGAGTACTTTTCAATTTTCTGACCGTTTGGGACCAGGGCTATTTTTACATTTCTGCTGTTTTTGTGTTTAGCTGTAATTTTCCTCTTACTCATTTACTGTACCCACACATATTATATACTGTTTTTCTCGCCATTAAATGGAATTTCTAAAGATACCATTAATTTCATCATATCTTATAAGTTACTATAATTTTTTTTATAAAATATGATGAAAAAATTGAAAAAAACACACTTTTTCTAACTTTGACCCCCAAAATCTGTTACACATCTACAACCACCAAAAAACACCCATGCTAAATAGTTTCTAAATTTTGTCCTGAGTTTAGAAATACCCAATGTTTGCATGTTCTTTGCTTTTTTTTTTTTTAAGTTATAGGGCAATAAATACAAGTAGCACTTTGCTATTTCCAAACCATTTTTTTTTTTCAAAATTAGCGATAGTTACATTGGAACACTGATATCTGTCAGGAATCCCTGAATAACCCTTCACAAGTATATATATTTTTTTCAGTAGACAACCCAAAGTATTTTGGTATATTTCATGCCACCATTTCCCCGCCAAATGCGATCAAATAAGAAAAATCGTTCACTTTTTCACTAACTTTAAGTTCCTCACTGAAATTATTTACAAACAACTTGTGCAATTATGGCACAAATAGTTGTAAATGCTTCTCTGGGATCCCCTTTGTTTAGAAATAGCAGACATATATGGCTTTGGCATTACATTTTGGTAATTAGAAGGCTGCTAAATGCCGCTGCGCACCACACTTGAATTATGCCCAGCAGTTAAGGGGTTATTTAGGTAGCTTGTAGAGAGCTTGTAGGGTTAATTTTAGCTTTAGTGTAGTATAGTAAACAACCCAAAGTATTGAATGCAGGTCATAATTGATCACAGGGAATCTATACTTATTGGTGTAGATATAGAGATTAAAACCAATGAAGACAATCTCATAGGCCCAGAAGGAGTAATCTTTGAGACCAAAGACCTTTTAGATAGAAAAGAAAACCTCACGGAGAAGATCAACAAAATAAGGGAAGATATCACTAACAAGAAATCAAGGAAATTAAACAAAGAATTACAACAGATGAAACAGAATGAACAGAATGAGACTGAAATATATACACCTAACAATACCAATGAGACTGGAACTAATGATGGGGTCACTACACAATCTAATGAGAGAGCGGAATGGGAAGAAGTATCACATAAGAGAGGGAGGCGAACATTTAGACCGCCACACAGAAGAAACAGATACGATTCTAACCCATACTCTTTTGATGACTCTACACGTAATTTTAATCATAATGAGAGATGGGAGAGATCATATAATAGAAGACCTGTATTCACAGATAACCCACTGCCACAGACACCTCTCAGACAGAATAATAGGTGGGAAGAAAATTACAGAGATCGAACCTATAATACAAACAATTATAGATCATATCAAAATTATAGACACTATCCAGATCCATCTCGTACAAGGCATCAATTTAATAATGATGGGAATAACGTCTCCTCCCACTTTTCTCCACAAGATAGGAGACATACTACTCCACACTATAACCATCATTATGCGAATAACAGATGGTATAATGATGACTACAGTTACCGTAATAATGCTAACTCTTGGGATGAGAGAGTTAGACGGGGTAATCCCCATCAAGGCAATAGAGATCAATATAATAAAGGGGGCAACTGGAAAATAAATTATTATAACAATAATAATAGATTTCTACCTCTGGATCAGAAAAATATGAGGAGGGATACAGGTGTACAGAAACATACACCAAACAAGAGACCTGAACAGACTGAGGAACAGAGTTCTAACATAGCTACAGGCAATAAAACAGATCAAGCCTCATCCTCAGGCCATTCTTTTTTAGGGGCACATCAGCCAGTACCCAGAGTAATAGACAGAACATCAACAAAAAGAAAAAACTCACATCCAGAGGAATTTCTTACACCTACGGAAAAAAGAAAACTCGTAGAAGCAAGAGAGGAGGAAAGAAATTGAATAAGAATAAAAATCAAAGGGTAAATAAGAATACAAATGAGAATGAAAATAAGCAAAAGAACACATGTAATACTGTTTCATCCGGAGGAATCTATAATTTAAGTACTGTAATACTATCAGAAAAGGAAACTTCAATATTAAATTATGGTTTGTCCTTTGCTCCATCTAAAGGCCTAAACAAATTTGAAACCTTTGTTAATGCAAAGGAATTCATCAGAAGAATGACCTTAAAAAGGCACTTCATAAAATCTCCTTTAGAATCTTATACATCTTATTATGGAAATATAGATGTAGCTAACAATGATTTAAGGTTGAGCCCATATCGACACACCGATCTAAAACCCAAATCGTCTTTTTTTCCAGTGACTAGTAAGGGTAATGCCATTGAAACATTCGAGACAATGGTAGTCAAAGAAATAAGAGACATAAAACCAAAAAAATTGAACAAATACAAACATAATTTGTCTAAAGAACAACTGCACACCATTAGGAAATTGGAAAAAAAACACAATGTGGTCATCAAACCAGCGGACAAGGGTGGGGGGATTGTTGTCCTGAATAAAGAAGACTACGATCAAGAATGTCATAGAATTTTATCTGATGACCAAACTTATGAAGTATTGAAACAGAACCCGGTTGAGGGTTACAAAAGGGAGTTAGACAGACTCTTAGGAGAAGCCAAAAACAATGGAATACTGAACGATAAGGAGTTCAAGTATATAGGGACAAAAGACCCAATAACTCCGGTAATATACTACCTCCCTAAGATACATAAGTCCTTGGTGAACCCACCGGGTAGACAAATAATTTCAGGCATCGGATCATTGACAAGCAATCTGTCGGAATATGTTGACAGAAACCTTCAGAGATATGTTATGGGACTACCATCCTACCTTAAAGATTCAACCCAGGTTCTGAACATATTGAATAATATAGAATGGAATGACAATTACATATTAGCTACATGCGACGTCACATCCCTCTATACTAGCATACCCCATGAGGGAGGTATAGAGGCGGTGGAACTTTTCCTGAAAAAAGATGAAGAAGTACCAGAATTACAGAGAAATTTTATTCTTGATGCGATAAAATATATTTTAACACATAACTATTTTAATCATAAGGGTATTTTTTACAGACAGACGTGTGGCACAGCGATGGGGACCAGGTTCACGCCGAGCTACGCTAATTTATATATGGGGCCGTGGGAACACATATTTTGGGAATCCTGCCCAGCTAGCGCGGACCTGGTCCTCTATGCATGCTATATTGACGACATTTTAATGATATGGAAAGGCACAAAGGAGGACCTATTACACACAATACAGGTTATGAACAATAATACCAAAAACTTAAGATTCACTTTTGAAATCAGTGCCAAGGAAATTACATTTCTAGACCTGAAAATTGAGGTGAAAAATGGAATATTGGAAACATCCACGTTCTTCAAAGAAGTGGACTGTAATAATTATATCCACCAGGAGAGTTGCCATCATTTTAAGTGGAAATCCAATATTCCTAAGGGACAATTTCTTCGCCTTAAGAAAAATTGTTCAAACCCAGAAAAGTGGGAAGAACAAGCAACAATACTTAAAGGGAAATTCTTAGAGAGAGGCTACGAAGAGGATAGCCTAAACCAAAATATGGAAGAAGTCCGGAATAAAGATAGAAGAGACTTATTGAAATATAAAAATAAAAACAAAAATAAGATGGGCTTGTCAACCAATAGTGAAGATACACTTATTGTCCCATTCATTACAGTATATAGCGAAAATAGATATCTAATAGAAAGAATAATCCGAAAACATTGGCCACTCCTGAAAGACGATGAAATTATAGGAGAAAAACTTCCACCTAACCCCACATTTATTTACAGGAAAGCCAATAATCTCAAGAACATATTGTCCCCTAGTGTTCCCAGGACTCCGAAAACAACTAGCAAAGATGTCTTTGGTAGAAACCTAAGGGGTTTCTTTCCTTGTATAAACTGTAAAGCGTGTGAAAGGGGAATAAAAACACGAAACTTTATTTCACACAATTCTAAAGTGAAGTATGAAATTAAAGATACAATAAGATGTACAAGTAAGGGGGTCATCTATATGATACAATGTAACTGTGGTCTACAATATGTAGGCCAGATCTCCAGACTTTTGAAAGACAGAATCAAAGAACACCTGTTAAAAATCAAGCATAAAAATGTAGACACACCACTATATCGGCATTTCACGCAGCAACATCAGGGAAGACAAAAAGATCTTAGCTACATAGGTATCCAATTGGTTACAGCCAATTGGAGAGGGGGGAACTATGAAAAGAAACTATTAACTGCTGAATCAAAATGGATTTTCAATTTAGATTGCCTTTACCCTAAGGGTCTTAATAACAAAGAAGATCTATCTCATCTTCTTAACTTAAGATTATAGCCGCTGTTATTATTCTATCCTATAGGTGTAGCTTAAATAGGTGCATGTATTTTCATACTAGCATAGATTAGGCACACCCCCACATATAGTATATGTAGGCATTTGAAAGAGATAGGTCTTATTGTAATTGTGATTTCAAGTACTTCTGTTAATATAACCATGCACCCCCCCCCCCCCTCTTCACCTGCCACTTTGCATTATTATTACTGATGGAGAGTTTCAAATATTGAAATATTTTAATATTCTAATTTTTACATATTTTAATTATGTTTACAATCAATGTTCATTATCCTAATGTTTTTATCATGTTTATCATTCGAACAATTTAATTATATTTTAATTATGTTTACAATCGATGTTCATTATCCCAATGTTTTTATCATATTTATCATTCCAATGTTTTTTAGCCCTGGGTCGTCTCCACATAGGAGGCTATATGACAATGTTTATCTTAATAGGTTTCTTGATATTTCTATATATCAAAAAATATATGATTTTTTATGACATTTCAGAAGACATTCTATACGCTTTTTCTAAATAGATATCTCTATAGGGACAGTTATATTATTGCTTACATTTTAGGACCCTTTTAAATTGTTATATTTTTTAAATAAGAATCTTCTATTTTATTTTATTGTATTCCTTAATAGTGTCATATCCACTATAATATTTATTACTTTGATGTCTTCCCTAAGTAGAATACATTTTTCATTCACTCGTCTTTTCTGTCAAAGAAGGGCCTAACAAGCAGCCTTACAATTTTCAAAAATAGCTAGTTACCTTAGGATAGATTAAGCCTATTTTCAGATCAGGCATGGTAAATCTAAATATATGACTGAAAATTGTTCTATTCATTCACTCTTATATTGGTTTCCATGGTGATAAATGACTGAACACACACTTCCGGTTTGCCGATTTTAGGCAAATATTATCTTTCAAATATTAGTAGAGTTTATTTTTTGGCGCCAAAACAACACTGGCACTTATTGGCCAGTAATAGCTATAAAAGGAGCTACCATGCTAATCCATCTATAGTCTTGATAAAGGCCCAGTTCTTAGGGCCGAAATGCGTTGACATATATGGTAAGCTTCTTTTCAATTACTGACTAAGTTTGAATAGCAGTTTTGCACTATGTTATATTTGTTTTATTACAGGTATATCTTTGAATGAATTGATCCCTGAGACATAGGATCCATTTCTGTATTTTTTCATCGTTTACACACAGGAATAACTTTTTAGGAGCATCTCTTCACATCTTGTATTCAAATAAGGGTCACTTTATAAGTGTGTTATTCACTTTAACACATCCTAAATATTCATTTGGATTATTTTTTCACATTTTTTCCTTTTTCTTTTTTCATTTTTGTGTACACACATTTTTGATTATTCGCGCCCACTTCATCACATCATCTTTTCAGGATTTTTTGGATATTCACAATAATTTTTGAAATTTGATTTGAAAACCACTACGTTTTTCTTTTTTACACACTTCATCATTTCACCGTTTATCGAGGGATATATAAGGATAACTGTTTTAAAATAGAATCTTCATATTGGACATTCACTCTCTGGAAAGAATTTAAAGTTTGGGACCTACATATTTATGGACACCTACTCAGTAAATTGATGTTTTTTTATATTTATATTTTTTATCCAACCATCAACATCTGTTTTATTGTAATTTATTTTGTGATTAAGATTGTATATTGTTGTGGTTTTTAACCACAATTGTATTGTTTTTTTATATAGATATATGCATATTTTATTGTTAATTTCAAGTGGATCCACTTTTGTATCTTGTTTGTATATTTTAGCTATAAGTAGCTTATAAAATATTTTATATACCCCTATAGAATTTCAATATATTTTTTATATATACATAAATATTTTTTATATAGACATATATTTAAATAATCTTGTCACTACTAGTGTCTTAGCCTTTTAGGAGGCGCTCTGTGTATTTATTTTTAGCACTATTGATCTAGGCCCATTTTGGTAAATTTCATGCCACCATTTCACCGCCAAATGCGATCACATAAAAAAAATTGTTCACTTTTTCACTAACTTTAGATTTCTTACTGAAATTATTTACAAACAGCTTGTGCAATTATGGCACAAATGATTGCAAATGCTTCTCTGGGACCCCCTTTGTTCAGAAAAACAGACATATATGGCTTTGGCGTTGCTTTTTGGTAATTAGAAGGCCGCTAAATACACCACACTTGTATTATGCCCAGCAGTTAAGGGGTTAATTAGGTAGCTTGTAGGGTTAATTTTAGATTAGTATAGAGATCAGCCTCCCACCTGACACATCTCACCCTCGATCCCTCCCTCACCCCCCTCAAACAGCTCTCTTCCCTCCCCAACCTCACAATAGTCACCGCCATCTTAAGTACTGGCAGAAAGTCTGCCAGTACTAAAATGAAAAGCATGTTTTTGTTTTTCTAAATTTTTATATTGATTCTGCAGTGTTGCATCTCTCCTTAGCCCCCAACCTCCCTGATCCCCCCATACAGCTTTCTAACCCTCCCCATCTACCTATTTGCCGCCACCTTGGGTACTGGCAGCTATCTACCAGCACCCAGTTTGCCCTGAAAAATGTTTTTTTTTGCAAAATAAAACATTTTCTGTAGTGTAGCTGCCCCCCTCAGTACCCTACCCACCCTCCCCCTCCCAAATCCCATTCCCAAAATTTATTATTCCCCCCTCCCTCTCCCTCCTTCTCATATTTTAATAATATATTGATGTTAATGTGGTGATCAATATCGCTTCCAGCGCTTGAAACCCCAGAGGACGTGTCAGGAACTTCCTTGCTTCTGAAGGGTATTTTTTTGTAGGACGTGCCTGACACGTCCTCGGTCGCGAAGGAGTTAATTATTTTGCCTGCTATTCCTGTGATTTTTTGTCCAATTTGTAAATAGTACTCTCAGGAGTCAGAACATCACCATATGGATAGAGCTGGTATTCTCTATTTTTATTAAAACAACTGTAAGCTTCTTATAAATATAGACACTAAAAAAGTGCTGCCCCTCCCAATTTTCTTAATTAAATTATTAATACAGCACATAGAAAGTCTGGCACTCTCTTGCAACCACACAGCTATATTAAGTCTCTTTTTACTCTCTCATTGTGAAGTTTTTTCTCTACACAGCACCGCACAAACAGACAGACAATATAGAAACACACAGACAGGGAGATGGAAGATAGATGATAAGAGATGATAGATAGATAGATAGATAGATAGATAGATAATAGATAGATAGATAGAGAGAGAGAGAGAGAGAGAGAGAGAAATAGATGATAGATAGTTTATGATGATGATAGATAGATAGAGAGAGAGAGAGAGAGAGAGAGAGAGAGAAATAGATGATAGATAGATGATGATAGATAGATCGATAGATAGAGAGAGAGATAGATAGATAGATAGATAGATAGATAGATAGATAGATAGATAGATAGATAGATAGGATAAAAACATACTGAGAGGGTTTCAATTGATTTAAAAAATAGGGCAATAGAAAGTTCAATACAGAAGTATGATCTCTATGTATGTTTATTTTGTTTATACCTGACACTTGGATATATTTTTTCTCCTGGCAGGAGGTACTGTAAGAAAACATTGTCATGAAAGAACAAGAAAAGAATTGTACTTGTTTGTACATCAAGACGCAGACATCACTCAACAGGGATCTAATTCTGTGCTATGTGACAGAGGGAGAGTGGGTTTGCATACGTGAGAAACTCATGGCAGGGATTAATAGACAAAAAGTTTAACCCTTTAAAAGAACAAAAACCCTCTTAATTTCTCTTAGCATATGGTAAATCATCAAACCTACATAGTTGTTTTGTTTACTGTTATTCAGGATTAAATCTTGGAAGTAAAAGGTTAAAAAAAGCAACAATCAAACAACAGTGTCTTTAGATAATGAAACATATTGATGAAGATGAAACTACCTGGAGTTGTGGAGCCACTATATTGACCTGTCCTCCTATTTATAACAGAACTATATCAATAACCATCTGGTTTGGCAAATGATGATTGAATACAATTTGACAGGCTGCTACCGATCTCTTTATATAAACAGAACTGATCATCAAAGAGGTGGGTAGGCGTGGCACACATGTAGTGTTTCATAAACAAGGTCATACGATGAATTGTAATTTTGGCACATATAAACTTTAAAATTAATACTAAATAAGGTACTAGTTTTATGATTTTCAACAGTGAAAATACAGGGAGCCAAAGTCAAACTGCAAATTAGCTTAGGAGACTAATTTATAGATTCCCTAACCATTCCAATAAAACTTTAATGAGATGCTCAGCTTTTAATTCAGCATAGTAAGGGCTGATTAATATCTGTTAGAGTTATCTAAAACTTAGGAATTTAACAGAGTTGTCTTACTGTAGCCTTTGAGTCATGTTCTTATAAATCATGTGGTTTGGGACTGGATCACATTTATTTTTGTTTAATATTAATAAGGACTTTACTATTTGAAGAACTCCTCAAAGTGAAAATCACATATTAGGGCAGTGATGGCTAAACTTGGAACCCCAGATGTTTTGAAACAACATTCCCCATGATGCTTAGTCACTCTGCAGTCTAGTTGAGCATCATGGGAAATGTAGTTCCAAAACATCAGGGGTTCCAAGGTTAGCCTTCACGGTATTAGGTGTCAAACGGAACTAAGTGTCTGTAGTAGGTGGCGAGACTATGGGATCCATTTACAAAGCAGCAATAGCTGTTTCAGAGCCCCAGCGTTTAAGGCGAACCTGGAATGATAGTTAAGTAGCAGTGGTCTTAAGACTCCTACTGCTTAACCTGTCTGCTACCTAAAAGGTGGCAGATTGAAATTATCCCTATCTGATTCGATCAGGATGATTGACAGATGCTAATAGCAGCCAATTGACTGTCAGAAAGTAGGCAGCATCTGTGCAATGCTTGTGCAATGTTAAATGTGGATGGCGTATGCTATCCATTTGCAGAGAGGTCCAGCAAACATAATTTGCTACCACAACCTATATTAAATAAGTGGAACCCTATGGGCAAGATTGCAAGTCGTGCGACAAATCAGTTGCAAAATCACTGCACACATTATGGCTTTTTCACATTTGGGGTTGCGCAGCTATTACAATTTGCTAAATAATTTACGGCTAGATTACGAGTTTTGCGATATGAGTGAAAAAGCTTCATAACGATGTTTTTTCACTACCGCTGGTATTACAGTTTTGCAGGTATATCTGTACCGCACACTTTTTTGGCCGTAACGCAACATTACTACCGCACCTTTTAAAAAGTCCTTTTTCAATGGGACTTCCACAGCGCCGGTATTACGAGTTTGCCTGTCCGGCCAAAAATTGAGCAGCACAGCCCATAACTACAAGATCCGTACCGTAAACTGAAAGTCAGTAGTTATGAATTTTATGTTACAAAGCTGTAGCATAAAACTCATAACTAAAGTGCTAAAAAGTACACCCATAAACTATCTATTAACCCCTAAACCGAGGCCCTCCCACATCGCAAACACTAAAATAAACATATTAACCCCTAAACCACCGCACTCCTGCATCGCAAACACTAGTAAAATATTATTAACCCCTAATCTGCTGTCCCTAACATCGCCACAACCTACATTACTGTTATTAACCCCTAATCTGCTGCCCCCAAAATCGCTGCCACTATACTAAAGTTATTAACCCCTAAACCTAACCCTAAGTCTAACCCTAACGCCCACTAACTTTAACATAATTAAAATACATCTAAATAAAAATTCCAAATTCAAACTAAATAGGCGCCCTCATTTTCTTTATATCTTTTAACAGTACACTCTACACTCTGGGATCAAGAGGAGCAGCCTTGTTTTTACATCTACTACAAACAACATCTTTATTATTATTAGAAACATTCACCGACAAGATTTCATTGTTTCTTATCTATGAACTGATCAGACTTTTCAACATTTATGCTGTCTAGCGCACCTTATTTGTTCCCCTCCTGGGATTTTCTAAATAAATACTTACTTGTAAAATAAACCCTAAGCTAGCTACAATATAACTTTGTTACATTGTATCTATCTTAGGTTTTATTTTTATTTCACAGGCAAGTTTGTATTTATTTTAACTAGGTAGACTAGTTAGTAAATAGTTATTAACTATTTACTAACTACCTAGTTAAAATAAATACAAATTTACCTGTAAAATAAAACCTAACCTGCCTTACACTAACACCTAACCTTACACTACAATTAAATCAATTACATTTATTAAATACAATTAACTAAATTACAAAAAAAATAAACACTAAATTACACAAAATGAAAAAGGAATTATCAAATATTTAAACTAATTACACCTAATCTAATAGCCCTATCAAAATAAAAAAGCCCCCCAAAATAAAAAAACCCTAGCCTAAACTAAACTGCCAATAGCCCTTAAAATGGCCTTTTGCGGGGCATTGCCCCAAAGAAATCAGCTCTTTTGTAAAAAAAAATACAAACAACCCCCCAACAGTAAAACCCACCACCCACACAACCAAACCCCCCAAATAAAATCCTATCTAAAAAACCTAAGCTTCCCATTGCCCTGAAAAGGGCATTTGGATGGGCATTGCACCAAACCCTAAGCTAAAAATAAAACTTACCCAATAAACCCTTAAAAAAACCTAACACTAACCCCCGAAGATCCACTTACAGTTTTTGAAGACCGGACATCCATCCTCAACGAAGCCGGGAGAAGTCTTCATCAAAGAGGGCAGAAGTCCTCAACGAAGCCAGGAGAAGTCTTCATCCAAGCGGCAAGAAGTGGTCCTCCAGGCGGGCAGAAGTCTTCATCCAGACGGCATCTTCTATCTTCATCCTTCCGACGTGGAGCGGCTCCATCTTCAAGACATCTGGCGTGGAGCATCCTCTTCTGACGACAGCTACTGAAGAATAAAGGATCCTTTAAGGGACGTCATCCAAGATGGCTATCAGAATTCTATCAGCCAATCGGAATTAAAGGTGAACAATTCCTATTGGCTGATGCAATCAGCCAATAGGATTGAGCTTCAATCCTATTGGCTGATCCAATCAGCCAATTTAGTTTTAAATAGGAATTAGTTAGGTATTAATTGTAATGTTATTTAGATTTATTTTAATTATGTTAAAGTTAGTGGGTGTTAGGGTTACGTTAGGGTTAGGGTTAGATTTAGGGTTAGGTTTAGGGGTTTATAACTTTAGTATAGTGGCGGAGACATTGGGGGTGGCATATTAGGGGTTAATAAGTGTAGGTAGGTGGCGGCGATGTCGGGGCGGCAGATTAGGGGTTAATAACTGTAATGTAGTTTGCTACGACATTGGAGGCGGCATATTAGGGGTTAATAACTGTAATGTAGGTGTTGGCGGTGGCATATTAGGGGTTAATAACTGTAATGTAGGTGTCAGCGATTTCAGGGGTGGCAGATTAGGGGTGTTTAGACTCGAGGTTTATGTTAGGGTGTTAGGTGTAAACATAACTTTTCTTTCCCCATAGGAATCAATGGGGCTGCGTTACGGAGCTTTACGCTCCTTTATTGCAGGTGTTAAGCTTTTTTATACCCGGCTCTCCCCATTGATGTCTATGGGGAAATCGTGCACGAGCACATAAAAACCAGCTGAGAGCAGCGCTGGTATTTGGGTGCGGTATGGAGCTCAATGGAGCTCAACGCTGACATATTGCCTGCTAACGTCGGATTTTTGCAAACCTGTAATAGCAGCGCTATAGGGAGGTGAGCGGTGGAAATAACTTGCAAGTTAGTAACAAGCCGCTCATAACGCAAAACTGGTAATCTAGCCGTTATTTTGCACGTGCGTTAAGTTGCATAATGTAAACAGTCAAATCACGTGCACGTTCATGTATTCCCCATAAAAGTTAATGGAGAAGACAAATAGAAAAAAAACACACTAAAACCCTAATATGTTGCGCAAAGCCCATGACGTATTCTCATTAAAAAGTGTACATTAGATATGTGCGATTCATTTCAGATTGTTTCGGAAATTCGGCTGCTCGTTAAATTCGGCGTTTCGGATCGATTTGAATTTCCGAATTGAAATAGTGCCGAATCTACCGAATAAATCCGAATTAGTTCGGATTTATTCGGTAGATTCCGATGGCCATGGATTACACTAGTATTGTACAGTATATTAGGTTATATCACTCTGCTATGGGTTACACCTAATATACAGTACATAATACTAGTCTAATACACAGCACATCCCACCTAACACATACCGAAATTCCGAACCGAACCAAATTTAACTGAATCCAGCCTAATTTATTTGAATCCGAAATGAATCCGAAACGAATTGATTCAAATTTTTCCGAATTCGGATCGATCCGAACCGAAATTCGAAAAAATTCAAATCGATCCGAACCGAATTTTTTTGCTATGTACACGCCTAGTGTACATGAAAATGCAGATATTTCACATTGTGAAAATGTTTTCGCAACGGAATATGTTCTATTTATTTATAAATAAATATTTCTCTATATATGTGATAAAAAGGGGAATGTGCACGCAAGTGTGATAATGCACTACTTGTAATCTTGCCCTGTATGTGCTATATTTACTAATGTGCCGTAATGATTTACACCACAACAACATCATCTTTTCACTGCTGGGAAATTTTCTCCCCTGTGCTTAAGCAATATTTAGGATTTTATGCAATTTATATTTTAGCATCAAATTTGTTGTTTATTTTCAGAAGAATTAGCAGAAATACCTGAAAATAACAAAAAAGCAAATAAATTATTTTCCAAGTCATTTTTTTGGTGTGTACATGCTAGAATACTATGTGCAATCTAACGCCTAGATTTAGAGTTTGGCGTTAGCCGTCAAAACCAGCGTTAGGGGCTCCTAACGCTGGTTTTGGCCGCCCGCTGGTATTTAGAGTCAGTCAGGAAAGGGTCTAACGCTCACTTTGCAGCCGCGACTTTTCCATACCGCAGATCCCCCTACGCCATTTGCGTATCCTATCTTTTCAATGGGATCTTTCTAACGCTGATATTTAGAGTCTTGGCTGAAGTGAGCGTTAGAAATCTAACGACAAGACTCCAGCCGCAGCAAAAAGCCAGGAGTTAAGAGCTTTCTGGGCTAACGCCGGTTCATAAAGCTCTTAACTACTGTGCTCTAAAGTACACTAACACCCATAAACTACCTATGTACCCCTAAACCGAGGTCCCCCCACATCGCCGCCACTCTAATACATTTTTTAACCCCTAATCTGCCGACCGCACACCGCTGCAACCTACGTTATCCCTATGTACCCCTAATCTGCTGCCCCTAACACCGCCGACCCCTATATTATATTTATTAACCCCTAATCTGCCGCCCCCAACGTCGCCGCCACCTACCTACAATTATTAACCCCTAATCTGCCGACCGGACCTCACCGCTACTATAATAAAGTTATTAACCCCTAATCCGCCTCACTCCCGCCTCAATAACCCTATAATAAATAGTATTAACCCCTAATCTGCCCTGCCTAACATCGCCGATACCTAACTTCAAGTATTAACCCCTAATCTGCCGGCCGGACCTCACCGCTACTCTATTAAATTTATTAACCCCTAAAGCTAAATCTAACCCTAACCCTAACACCCCCTAAGTTAAATATAATTTTTATCTAACGAAATAAATTAACTCTTATTAAATAAATTATTCCTATTTAAAGCTAAATACTTATCTGTAAAATAAACCCTAATATAGCTACAATATAAATAATAATTATATTGCAGCTATTTTAGGATTAATATTTATTTTACAGACAACTTTGTATTTATTTGAACCAGGTACAATAGCTATTAAATAGTTAATTAAAATAAATACAAAGTTGCCTGTAAAATAAATATTAATCCTAAAATAGCTGCAATATAATTATTATTTATATTGTAGCTATATTAGGGTTTATTTTACAGGTAAGTATTTAGCTTTAACCCCTTAATGACCACAGTACTTTTCCATTTTCTGTCCGTTTGGGACCAAGGCTATTTTTACATTTTTGAGGTGTTTGTGTTTAGCTGTAATTTTCCTCTTACTCATTTACTGTACCCACACATATTATATACCGTTTTTCTCGCCATTAAATGGACTTTCTAAAGATACCATTATTTTCATCATATCTTATAATTTACTATAAAAAAAATTATAAAATATGAGGAAAAAATGGAAAAAAAACACACTTTTTCTAACTTTGACCCCCAAAATCTGTTACACATCTACAATCACCAAAAAACACCCATGCTAAATAGTTTCTAAATTTTGTTCTGATTTTAGAAATACCCAATGTTTACACGTTCTTTGCTTTTTTTGTAAACTATAGGGCCATAAATACAAGTAGCACTTTGCTATTTCCAAACCATTTCTTTTCAAAATTAGCGATAGTTACATTAGAACACTGATATCTTTCAGGAATCTCTGAATAGCCATTGACATGTATATATTTTTTTTTAGTAGACAACCCAAAGTATTGATCTAGGCCAATTTTGGTATATTTCATGCCACCATTTCACCGCCAAATGCAATCAAATACAAAAAATCGTTCACTTTTCACAAATTTTTTCACAAACTTTTGGTTTCTAACTTAAATTATTTACAAACAGCTTGTGCAATTATGGCATAAATGGTTGTAAATTCTTCTCTGGGATCCCCTTTGTTCAGAAATAGAAGACATATATGACTTTGGCGTTGCTTTTTGGTAATTAGAAGGCCGCTAAATGCCACTGCGCACCACACGTGTATTATGCCCAGCAGTGAAGGGGTTAATTAGCGAGCATGTAGGGAGCTTTTTGAGGTAGTTTTAGCTTTAGTGTAGTGTAGTAGACAACCCCAAGTATTGATCTAGGCCAATTTTGGTATATTTCATGCCACCATTTCACCGCCAAATGCGATCAAATTAAAAAAAAACGTTAATTTTTTCTCAATTTTAGGTTTCTCACTGAAATTATTTACAAACAGCTTGTGCAATTATGGCACAAATGGTTGTAAATGCTTCTCTGGGATCCCCTTTGTTCAGAAATAGCAGACATATATGGCTTTGGCATTGATTTTTGGTAATTAGAAGGCCTCTAAATGCCGCTGCGCATCACATGTGTATTATGGCTAGCAGTGAAGGGGTTAATTATGTAGCTTGTAGGGAGCTTGCAGGGTTAATTTTAGCTTTAGTGTAGAGCTCAGCCTCCCACCTGAAACATCAGACCCCCTGATCCCTCCCAAACAGCTCTCTTCCCTCCCCCACCCCACAATTGTCCCCGCCATCTTAAGTACTGGCAGAAACTCTGCCAGAACTAAAATAAAAGGTATTTGGCCCTTTAAAAAAAAAAAAAGCATATTTACATATGCTGATGTGTAGGATCCCTCCTTAGACCCCAACCTCACTGATCCCCCACCAAACAGCTCTCTAACCCTTCCCCTCTGCCTTAATGGGCGCCATCTTGGGTACTGGCAGCTGTCTGCCAGTACCCAGTTTTGTAAAAAAATTTGCCTTTTTTTTTAAAAAAATGCCCTTTTCTGTAGTGTAGCTTTCCCCCCCCACCAAGACCAACCCCCAACCCCTTCCAGGTCCCTTAGATTACATTTTTAATATTTAAATTTTATTAGTTTTTTTAACTTTTAACTTTTTTTTTTCTGTAGTGTAGCGGTTCCCACCCACTCCCGCCCCGTGCACGCGCGCGCTTCCGTAGGTCCCGCCCCCAATCCTGCCCCCCCTCCACTCTACACAGAGCATCGATTGCCGTCCACCCGCCTCCCACGTAAGCTCCCACCCACCAACGATACCGGCCATCGATGTCCGGTGCAGAGAGGGCCACAGAGGGGCTCTCTCTGCATCGGATGGCCAAGGGGGGTTATTGCAGGATGCCTCCATATCGAGGCATCACTGCAATAACCGGAAAGCAGCTGGAAGCGAGCAGGATCGCTTCCAGCTGCTTTCCAGACCAAGGACGTACGCCACACGTCCTCGGTCATTAACTGTATTTTTTTTGAGGACGTGTGGCGTACGTCCTTGGTCGTTAAGGGGTTAAATAGGAATAATTTATTTAATAAGAGTTAATTTATTTCGTAAAAATTATATTTAACTTAGGGGGGTGTTAGTGTTAGGGTTAGACTTAGCTTTAGGGGTTAATAAATTAGCGGTGAGGTCCGGTCGGCAGATTAGGGGTTAATACTTGAAGTTAGGTGTTGGTGATGTTAGGGAGGGCAGATTAGGAGTTAATACTATTTATTATAGGGTTATTGAGGCGGGAGTGAGGCGGATTAGGGGTTATTAACTTTATTATAGTAGCGGTGAGGTCCAGTCGGCAGATTAGGGGTTAATAAGTGTAGGTAGGTGGCGGCGATGTTGGGGGCGGAAGATTAGGGGTTAATAAATATAATATAGGGGTTGGCGGTGTTAGGGGCAGCAGATTAGGGGTACATAGGGATAACGTAGGTGGCGGCGGTGTACGGAGCGGCAGATTAGGGGTTAAAAAAATTATGTAGCGGTCAGAGATAGCGGGGTCGGTAGATTAGGGGTTAATAAGTGTAAGGTTAGGGGTGTTTAGACTCGGGGTACATGTTAGGGTGTTAGGTGCAGACATAGGAAGTGTTTCCTAATAGGAAACAATGGGGCTGCGTTAGGAGCTGAACGCTGCTTTTTTGCAGGTGTTAGTTTTTTTTTCAGCTCAAGCGGCCCCATTGTTTCCTATGGGGGAATCGTGCACGAGCACGTTTTTGAAGCTGGCCGTGTCCGTAAGCACCGCTGGTATTGAGAGTTGCAGTGGCGGTAAATTATGCTATACGCTCCCTTTTTGGAGCCTAACGCAGCCCTTCTGTGAACTCTAAATACCAGCGGTATTTAAAAGGTACGGGAGAAAAAAGCACACGTAGCTAACGCACCCCTTTGGCCGCAGAACTCTAAATCTAGCCGTAAATAATTTATCAGACATGGTATTTAATTTTGCATCAATACACCATCTAAAAATACTATTTAATGTTCTTTGACAAATATAAATAATATTATAAACTAAGTTTAGCAATAGGTTAAATTATTGGTATTTTTGCACTTTCTTGCACTTTATTCTGTAAACTAATAGGGAAAACAGCTAATTATTCAATGTAATTGGGTGTCAGGAATGTCTAACATAGCTTTTCACAGGGTTTTAAAATCAAAGGCTTTCTAGTCCATCAGAAAACTAGTAAAAAAAAAGTCAAATATTGGTGTGGATTCCAATATTTCAGATTCTGTCTATTGAATGGTTTTTAGATCCAAAAAAATTTTTTTTCAATTCCCCTGCCAGCTGTATCATATGACAGCAATTAACAATTTAAAGACTCATATACTTCTACACTGTTAACTCTTGCATATACTCATTAGGAGTGGCCACTTCCAAAAGTGTGTAAATAAAAAGAATGCACAATTTGATAATGGAAGTAAACTGGACATTTTATTTTTAAATTGCATGCGCTATCTAAATAAATAAACTTCACATTTGACTTTAGGGGGGTTATTAGGCCCCCCTTTCCCCAGGCATGTCTCCTTTCAGTACAGGCAAAGTCATTCGTAGATGGCTGCCGTAAATTAACAGTGTCAGTGAACACGTGCATCTACATTAACATCTGACAGCAACCGTGTGTTTCTATTTCACATGAAAGGGTTGGATGAACTGCAGGCCATTGGTCAGTTACACATTGCCCGGTAGATCATTCTGCTCCCAGAACACACTGAACTTCACTTGGTCTTTTTGGGAGTACAGTCTTATTATTCAAGTAGCTTTCAACAAAAAATGTTCTTCAAATTCAATAGCCTTGCACTTTTGAAGGCCATGTTTGCCATTTTTGAACAACAGTTTACCTTGTA